>NC_080388.1:69622104-69976042 GCF_028751815.1 Salvia miltiorrhiza
ACCCATAATGCCTTAACAATTTTCAATCTGTGACATCAGATATTTTATTGCCAATTATTTTTATAATGCAGCACTTGGGTGTTGTATTGAAAGTTATTGGAGCATCGTAATCTAATCTCTAGATTCTCCATGCCCAAGCAAACATTTTTTATTGGATACGCCTATTTTATGTTCAAAATAAATATACAAACGAATAATATATGCTACCTAATCATTAGCACCACTACTTGATTGGCCTGAACATTATTCCTTCGCATTTTACCATATTCTTATACATCTCTTATCCTATATGTTGAATAAATAATTGTGAGTAAAATTGTGTTAATGATTAATTAGGATTTAGGAACCTTGGCCAATGAGGCATAGCTTAAATGACAAAATTGAGATATTCAAAGACTCTCATTTATAAAAGATCTTGAGTTCAATTTCGTTTGTGTGGGCGGTGTAGTTTTTCACTTTTGTGTGGGTAGTGTTCCCACCTTTTTGTGAGTAGTGGTTCCGTTTGCGTGCGATTATTTTTCCACCTTTATATGGTGTATAGGTCTTGTTTATGTGCGAATTGCTTATTTGATCATATTTAGATACATCTTGTATGTAATTTCTAATTCAAAAAAAAGGATTAGGAACCTTCAATTAAGATTTGAAAATGCACAATTAGAATTTCATGAAGACAGATACATTGTGCATCCTCAATTCCTCACACACGGGATATGAATTTGCGTCCAAAACGTACGTTTATAATTTATAAATATTATGAGCATAATGTGAGATTAATAAGTTTCGATAAAAATCTTAATATTAGATTAAATCATACTTGGATACTAGAAAACCCTAATTGAAAATTATTAAATCCTTATGACAATGCGACTTAACTAGATTATTACTAATTGCGAACATCCACGCTAATTGGTGGTATGATTTTCGTATTTCAAGATAGATTAAATTGACAAATTTTCCGCAACAAGTTTTTGCGTCCTCAAAATAAATAAAAAATTAGCCACTATTTTGAAAAAGTATATGAATACTAGGCTATCAAAGATTCAAAATACTCTGAAGGTGCGTTTGTTTTTTTATCACTCTAATAAATTAATAATATAATGATGTATAAATTTATTATTGAAAATGAAGATTATATTTTTTTTTATATCTTAGTCAATTTGAAAGATAATATATTTATTCACTTCGTATAAAGTGACATAAAATTATACCACCATCTCTTAGGTATAAAATTATCTATTTTTCAAAAAATAAGGGATCGCTCGAAAAAATTATACAACTTGCCTGAATTTTTTTATACATCAAAATAAACAAAATATAAAATAATAAATATAACGTATCCCTTCCTTATACCTCAAAAGTCAAACCAAACACATCCTTAATTTATAGAAAAATCTTCGAATACTAGGCTATCTTACCAGTTACCACCACAATGGATTTCCCGTTTCCGTCTCTTATCTGAAAATTGTGAAGTTTTGTTATATTTATATAACATATATATAAAAAGAGTTTTTTTTTTTTTTTTTTTTTTTTCGCTTCTCCACCAATGTTTCTGTTATTTTTCTCTCTTTTTTCCACTAATTTTCATTATCAAATAATTTAAATTTATTTAATAATTATAATTATCATTATACTTTATACAAAAATGAAAATTTATGTTTTCAAATTCAGGACTTTATTGAATAATTAGTATGAATTATTTTATTTATTTTTCAAAAAATATTTTGCATTTATCTAAGTTTTGATTTTTTTAATATTTAAATTTATTTGTTTAAACAATTCGTATGATTTATGAGTAGGCAAGCGCTAAAAATGGGAGGCGGAAAATTAGGATTGGGTTCGGAGAGAGATGGTAATTATGCGCGTGAATTTATAAATTTACCCCATCAAATGTAAACCATGTTTATGAACGATCAAAGATTCAAAATGTAAGTTAACGAGGTCTTGCTCTAGTGGTAAAGTTGAGGCATTCAAAAACTCTCTTTTGTTAGAGGTTTTGGATTCAATCTCGCTTGACATACAAGGGCGATGATTTCATGAACAACCCAACAAATTTCATGAATAAAAATTTATACTACTAAATTATAAAAACTTGAAATAAACAACAATTATAATTACATGAACAATGCCACAAATTATATTAACTATAAATAACAATTATGATGTACAAATGAATAATTACTTACGTATTTTGTGAGATTAGAAACAAAAAATAAAATCAAATTGTATAATATTTTACTGTGAAATAAAAATACATATGTTTTAATACAAGAAATAAATATTTCTTCCGTCCATAAATGGTGTGTGGTGGAGTAGAGAGCACAAATTTTAATAAAATAGTTGAAAGATGTGATTTTAGTGTTGAAGTGTCTCACAAAAGGTAGTATTGGACCCACCAAATTGTAAAAATAAAGTGGATATTTTGTAAATATTAAGTTGAATGATGTTTAAAGTATAAAGAGCATTTCTAAAAAAACGAAAACACACAATCTTTGTAAACAGACGAAAATAATAATAAATACACAATATTTGTAAATGAAGAAAGTATATTTTAATGCTTTCCATAAATAAATTGATCACAACTAACTTAATTATAAGAAAAAACGATTATGGTAGAAAGCAAATTACCAACTAACCTAACCTTTTATTTAAAAACAGTTGCCATAAATGTCAATGAGACATAGCTCAAGTGTTAAAGTTGAGGCACCAAAGACTCTCTTTGGTGAGAGTTTTTAGGTTCAATCTCATTCGCGTGCGGTGTAGTTTTTTCATTATTGTATAGATAGTGATCCCATCTGATTGCGGTTATTTTCCCACATTTGTGCGGCGTAGATGTCTCATCTGCGTGCGAGTTGCTTATTTTGATTATATTTAGATATCACTTGTAATTCTAATTAAAAAAAATAGTTTATAATTATCTTTCCATATTTATGTGGTGTAGAAGTCTCCGCCTGTTTACGGATTGCTTATTGTGATTATATTTAGATACCTCTTGTAATAATAATAATAATAATAATAATAATAATAATAATAATAATAATAATAATAATAATAATAATAATAATAATAATAAAAGTTTATAATAAAGTCTTTCGACTTTTGCATCATTTATTTTTAAAGAATTACAAGACATTATCTCTATATATCATGAATTGCTATTGCTTAAAAGAGGTATCCATTATCAAATCAAATAAGTTACTCGCACACAGGCATGACTTCTACAATAAAGGTGGGAAAATTATATTAGGTTTCATCATCACTTTTGCATTATTTTTAATTAACCATTACACTTCAACATTTGAAGGGCCTAAAATATTAGGCCTAGTTATAGAGGCCGGTCACCGTTTTCCCTTTTTTTTTTTTTTTTTTAATTCTTCTCAATATCAACCTCTCAAAAGAATTATTCTCAGTATTTTGCGTTCCTCGTTATAGGACATTATTATTGTAAAGCATCTAGTTTATAAATGCCCCACGAAAATCCTCCACTCATCCTTTATGAAAAAGGGACTTTGGGAAAAAAAAATTACAGATTATTTCAAAATTGTAATCACATATTTTTGAATTCTTACAATTTTATATCCTCAATTCAATAATTCGGCGCTAAAAAAAAATTGAAGAGATGAAATTGTCAAAATTGAAAAGATGGTGATTTAATTCGTCGCACTTTATAAGTTACATTAAAATTACAATTTTACAATAAATTGTGATTTTATTTGCCAAAGTCTCCAAAAAAATTTATATAATGTCGGTTCAAAACTTCAAATCAAACCAATCAAAATATGCAGTCCCACAGTACACACACACATATATATATATATCGGACCCGATCCAAACTTAGGTCCGACCCAATTCAAACACGTAGGAATTTGGATTTCTAAGGTTTGAATAGGATTGGGTTAGGTCCGGATCGATTTGAACAAGCTATGAGTTAAAATTTGAATAGAATCGAATTGAATACAAGTTTTAAGTCAGAATTTGGGTTAGGCTAACTCGATCTACGCACATAGGGAGGGGAAAGCATGAAAGTTTTTGTCTAATACTAATACACATGTATCACGGATTAACATGAGCATTATCAAGAGAAAGGTTGCTACTTTAAATTTCTTACAATTGACGACCTAATGATTTAGTGATTATTGCATTTAATTTAACTCGTTAAATGATTTAATAAAGAAATTGGAGGGGGAATCATAACATTTGAGATAATATTGACGTATATCTTATTGCACTCTAAATAAGATATTTATTTTATATAATTCTCCTTAAATTTAAACATATATATAGTAGGGTCCTGTAGGGATATAATAATAATCTATACTTTTATAAACAAGGCACATTTTATTATTAAATTAAATTTTATCATCAAACCAAAAAAGAGAAAAATGAACGAGAAACCCTTGAAAGCACAAATAGCAAACTAAGGATCAGGTCTCGCTAAAACAAAAAAAAGTAACTATGAGCGAACCAAGATAAGAAAGAAGAAAAAATGATGAGAGGTTCTGAGCTTCGGACTAATCATTCCCCAAAACTCCCCATTAAAACAAGGCACAATTTATATTATTAATATAGACATCGAATTAGAGTCAAACATAGCAATTAGTTTAAGGGCACTAAAACTACATACTCCATACCCCCTAAAACTACGTACTCCACGAACTTAAGGCAAGATGTAGTCCGTTGGTACGATGCTTCCTTCCAATTAAAGGTTAGCTAGTGTGTATGTGAATATGTTTGTTTGTTTTTTTTATAACAATTTTAAAATAAACTTAATATATAACCAAAATAAGGATTTTTAACGTTCGAAAATAAGGTTTTTTTTAGTCACATATTAATAAAACAATTTTAGTGGATATAAAGCCCACCATAATTGAGCAAGGAAATTCGCCTTTTTATCACTTCATAATGAATGAAATAAAATTATAGTTTCGAACTAAAATCTATTTTTCCACGATACCAGAAGTATTTATTAATACTAACATTCCTATTATATACACATATATATTAATTTCTATGGAATTTAATTATTAGATGATCCCTCATCAAAATCAGACTTTTGTATATGATATACATATGAATTAAGTATGAACACTATTACTATACAGTACAATTTGTTCATAAAAATCTAAAATTTTCTGACAAATACTCATTACGTGCAAGTTGTCGACATGTCGGCGAAGAACAAGAGAAAAAGAGCAGCAAAGTGGAAAAAGGATCAACATATTGATATGCAACTATGTGTGTCTCAACATCAATCTATATATATATATATATATATATATATATATATATATATATATATATATATTGAGGGGTGGGTTAAATAAAAAACACTTCTTAGAATATAACATATGAATCATTTTCAACTCTTAGATCATTAAGATTTACGGTTGAGCTGTATACAATATATTATACTATAAAATATCATGTGCCGGTGAAACACTATGAAATTTGTTGTGAAAAACGATAAATTAAAAAAAAAATTCGTCACCTATAAAATTCAAATTCTATACCACAAATTCACCATCAGGGTAACGAATCAACGGTAAATTTTCATGATTTAACGGTCGAAAATGATTTATAATTTATAGGATATAACCACTCCATGTGTATATATATATATAGATCCATTACATTATAGATGCATGGAAAAATGATTATTTGGGCTGCAATGAACATAAGAGAGTTGAAACAGTGAAAAAAGCAAAAATTGAAAGGATGTTGTTCATCAGTCGAATTCAATTATGAAGACTGACTGCAGACTGAAACCAATTACGATTTACAGAGGAATATAAGCATATATATGTCCATTCACAACATACCATCACTTTTTAACGTATGGCCTTTCATATTTCATACATAGCTCTTGTCCTCTACTTCCCCTTTTCTTTTTAAAATATTACTAGAATACAACAAACATTATTTTTACTTACTGCCCACTAATAATGAGTGTACTATCAAATTTCTATGATGTAATTGTGTAAAAGGTATGGAATTAATTGATTAGTACTATCAACTTTCAATGAACATACGCAGTCAAATGATTTCATTTTGGCTATATATATGAGTATAAATTTGAAGTAAGAAGTCGATTTCATCCCAACCCCACAAGCTTAATTAATTAATATGGATGCACCCTCATATTTGATTAATTAATTAAATACAACTCATATGAGCTTGGGATGATCATATCCCATTCCTATTTTAGGGCCTTAAAATCAATTAACAAAAATGGGACATTTCAACGTACGATTTGAATTCACGAGGCAAATAGAATGAAAAAAATGGTACTTGTGGTAAAATTAAGCTAGGTAGGGGGTAAACAATTGAATGAAATAAGTAGCTATATAGGTTGATACTCCATTTCCCCATATCTGTTGAAACAGTAAACTCAGCCATAGTCAACCAGATATAATATTGAAAAAATATTGTATTTGGATATATTGTTCGACGGTGAAATATAAGGTGAAACTTTTATTGTAATACTAGATTATACCCAAATTTTCATGTAGTGAATACCTATATTTCAATCTTAAGGGTGAAAATCAAGTAATATGATTTTATTATTTTACACAATGAATTTATTAATTCGTAATTTAAAGATTAAACTTAGTTTATAATATAACCGTACCCTCTATATATGTATAAGGACATGTCAGCTCATGAGGCGACCGAAGCGGTCGTCTCAGGCTCCCGATGAAATTAAGGCCTCATGTACAATATTATCTGCTTGAAAATTACATCCACTAATAATTTGTTCTCAAAATCACTCTATTTTTTTAATGGTAAAATATATGATGCTCAATAACAAATTTATCTTAATTAAAATACTTCTGATCTAATTCTTTTACAAACTTTTTACTTCTCAAAACTCTCTTTATAAGATGAACTAGGTAAGTATATTATCTAGTGAGAGAGATATGTTGAAATACTTTTATTATAAAGATTTTTTTTAGATGACTTTTGTTATAAAGATTTAATAAGTAACTTTGCAGTCGAGAAAGCGAGAAAGATTAAATAATTTTTATAAAATTTATTTTATATATATGTATTTTATATATATATATATATATATATGGACATCACGGTTATCGCAAAAGAAAATAAGGAGAGAGGAGAGTGAAAAGCATTACTATTATACTTTGACTAAATTATTTTTGTGGATGATAAAAAGGAATAAAAACGAAATAGAGAGAGAAATGACAAGATAAAAATAAGTGTTGCTATTGCGGCATGGAACGCAAATTATTAATTCTAACTACTTTCAATATTAAAATAAAATAGGAAATGATTATAGTATATTTTTATTGGCCAATTATATATCTCATTTTATGCCATATATTTTTCGAGTTATATTTTAATCCTTATTCTATTTTATTTTATTTATGTTCCTCCTTTTGATAGATAAAAGGGTCAGAGTATTGATTATCTGAACTGTTGAATATTTAGGTATATTAATTATGGCAGAGGCTTTTGCTTTCCATTAGCAGTTAGCACCACCATTCACTCCAAAATGCTTCAATTTGCCATTGTTCTCTCTCATCATCACTTTTACATTACTATCTGCTGCTTCTAGGGTTTTCCATTTCCCACCTGATTTTATTTTTTTCTTCCTATTTTCATGGCTGATTTGCTCAATCAACCTTAAAAGAATCATGGGTTAGTTGCGAAAACAGCTTTTAAAAGGAAGAAAGAAAGAAGAAGATCTCCAGATTCAGTAGCTGCAGGCTTTTCTTCTGATATAAGAAACCCTTGTTTTTCCGATCCTCATCACTAATCTTAATTTCCACGAAAACATCTTCTTCAACTGTTTGATATTTTAAGGAAGGTATGCTTCTCAGATTCCTACACAGATCCATATTTTAATTGATTTCCGATTCTCATTAGAAATATTTTTGCAGCTTCATCAACAAAAATCAAGTTCTTTTGTTTTTCCTATAAAATGATTAGACAAGATTATATATATATATATATATATATATATATATATATATATATAATTCACGATTGTTAAAAAGTGAATATCCTAATTATTCAATTATATGTGATTTTCGATCTTGTTTCGTGATTGTGAAATTTGCTGAGATTCAGGGGTGTTTAATTATGGAATAATTTGCTTCTGCGATGATTTCAATCCAAAATCTTAAGTTGTTGAAAATTTGACTATGCTTTCCTGTTTAGTCAATTCCCCAAGATTCATGCTTCATGCTTGTCAAAGCCAAAACAGAATAAGTAACCTCCCCCCATCTCTCTCTCTCTCTAGTGTGTTTTGTTTTCGTTTTTTTTATTTAAAATAAAAACTCCATACAACATATGAATTGATCTTAAGACGATGAATCCAACTCAGTTGGAAAGACACTTCCCCTTCAATCAATAGGTCGAGAGTTAGAGTCATTCAATGTGCCTGAGTTGTAACTCAACAAAAAAAATGAATAAAGTGATCTTCAAATCTTGTATTCCACATCTCAAATCAAATAACACCTCCTACAATAGTCCGAATCACAATCGATATAGGAAAAATGTATGATTGCACAAAAAGAAGCTAATTATAGTGATATGATGAATGAATAAAAAATTGCAGGAAAAAAGAATATATAGAATGGCCTCTTCAAGCAGCACTTACTCAAACCCTCCGTGCGCGGCGTGCAAATTCCTGCGGCGGAAATGCCTCTCCGGCTGCATCTTCGCCCCGTATTTCCCGCCGGAGGAGCCGACGAAATTCGCCAACGTCCACAAAATCTTCGGCGCGAGCAACGTGAGCAAGCTGCTGAACGAGATCCTCCCTCACCAAAGAGAAGATGCTGTGAATTCGCTGGCATATGAAGCCGAAGCTCGGCTCAAAGACCCCGTCTACGGCTGCGTGGGCGCCATCTCCGTCTTGCAGAGGCAGGTCATTCAGCTCCAGAAGGAGCTCGACGCCACCAATGCAGATTTGATGCGTTACACTAATCAGAATTATGGTCAGCAGAGGAGGAATATGGGTTATGGATCCGGAGTCGGGTCGTACAACTCCAACCCGGGCTATTCGGTTGCATATTCTTATGGGGAAAACCCGGCTGCTCATGGCACCAACTGAATCTCATCATCTTCTTCCTTTTCATATATATGTGTGTGTGTATATACATATATATAACACTATCATTAATATTGCATGCATGCTTGTGATCATCTAGTGTTGATCACTTATATATACACTTTTGATATGTGATATCATGTCTTGTACTTATATTGATTTGTGGGAATAAGAGTTCAACATTATATTGCGTTTGGAATTAATAAAGAATAGGTTTTGGAATCAGATTGAATTAGCTTTTGTTGTCTCTTAAGATAAACCTCATTTTTTTTTGTAATAACTTGCAAATCTTACATGACAGGTAATTAGGTAAATAATATTTGAAAATTGGATGTGATGCTCAACCTATAGAAAGATACATTCGGATCTCATTAAAATTTAGCACTTTAATTAAGAGGGATTAATAATTGTTCAAAGAAGCATGGACAATTAAAGAAATTTGAGCATTTTATGAGATTTGCAGTTGTGTGTTTCTGCATTATTCATGTGTTAAGAAAATAGGATGTTTGAATTCTTTTTATATGGTTAGTTATTGTGTTTTACTGTGTCAAGAAATGTATATTACTGTGGTGATGGATGGCCAAGTAATGTGTGAGCATCTTCTAAATATGACCGTCATTTTCTACAACAGTAAAAGAATCCGAAGAAGATTTTTCTGTCATGTGAACTAACGTGAGCCAACAGAACTTGCATGCAGCTAATTAACTCATACGTATATGTATTAATATTATATATATATATATATGGAAAGGTTATTGTATAAATCATACTTATTGTATAAAATGACTCCATGAATTCGTCATGAAACATTATAAATAGGCTGTGAAAAATTGTGAATTCAAAAAAATGAAATTTTTGCCACATCCGGAATTCAAAACTTGAACCATGAATTTATTCATCAAAATTTTGAATTCACGGTAGATCTTAATTATCTAATAACTAAAAAATGACTCATAATTTATACGATATATATCTGGATATATACATACACATAGAGCAGAGATCATATAGTATTTTTTGTCATACATACAATACAATAAAATATTCCAGTAGTGACATGATTTTTGATATACAGTGAGTCAGTAACACTTATAAACGTTACTCCATCCGTCCTATTATTTAAGACACATCCGTCCTATTATTTAAGACACACATTCTTTTTTTTCTTTTTTTTTACTGTCCCAAGTAACATGCACGACATATTTCTATTTTAAGTAAAATTAACTTGATTACCTAATTAAAGAGAATATAAGTAGTAATTTACACTTCATTTCTCACTCTCTGGCCGACTCTCTCTATTTACGTCGCCCTATTCTGGTGAAACCCTAATTCTTTGTCGTCCCTTGTAAATTCATCGTTTCCTCTCGTCTCGGTTCTTTTGCCCCTTTGTGTTGTCGTGAAGAGTCCCAATTTACGGCGGAAGGCCTATCTAAGAACCGCCATTATGGATCTATAAGAATGGACGCCTTATTCTACTCACACATATTTAATTAATTTTCAAAACAAATGAGTTTGTGGACAAAAAAAAGTATTTTTTATAACGTACAAAAATGGATCTATTTTGTATATTTATATTCAAATTTATAACGGGATAAAAGGTTACAAGATTTGCTCATGTAATGATTCATTTATGAGCAAAAATTCCGACAATTCAACATCTCCGCAAACAAAACTAATAAACAAACTTGACATCTAGAAACTTTAAAAATATTCAACATAAACTTGGGAACCGATCTGCATGTGAAATAAGGAAGAAATTTTTAGATTAAAATTGCAAGAAAGTTTATCAATAAAGCCTACATGCACTTCCAAGAGCACTTTCACTGCCTGTGGTGCAATGAGATTTACCTTAAGAAGTCTGCCTTTCTTTTTCTTTCTTTGAACACAAAAGTACATAAGTAGTATTAAGTAATTTAAAAAATTTACATATTTTTGGAATTTATCTAATCTTACTTTAACGGGGTTTCATCGTGCGGTGAAGTATATCCATATTTTTCACGTTTAAATAATTCTAAACACAAAAGCGTATAACGGTATAAGTAAATATACATTTTTCAAGAATCAATCTCTATTGTAACTAAATTTCATCATACTGTCAGAGTACATTCACTAAAGTGATATTTACCCTGATTTTTATTTACCCTAACACAAAATTGTATAACCCTGATTTTTATTTACCCTAACACAAAATTGTATAATAGTATTAAATAAAAATTATAAAATATTGAACATAAAAGTGCACGTGTAATATTTTAGGCCTGAAATCACGAAAACCAAGTGTCACATAATGCATACTACATTCTTGCCCTTGTACGAGTATTTCAGGTATACAGCCATCAATCTGTATGCTTTAAATTTGATCCACCCAAATCTACGCAAGTCTACTTTGAGGGAATAGAAGAGAAAAAAAAATATATTTTTACCTATTTTTAATTATTTTCACATATTTACTCTGATATAAAATTTTCCTCGAACAGGATGAAATATTTTCTCAGACAATCCATTATCACTCATTTTTTCTATAATGTTGAATAATATTATTCTAAGATAAGAATGTAAAAATATTTTTCAATATTTTCTTATCTTTTCATCTCTAGTAAACATATGATAAAAAAAACGATATTAAAACCAAAGTAAATGCACCTTTAAGAATAGGATATTATAACCCGATGCTATTCAAAATTTTGTCTCCAGTAAATATATATACTAGAAAATTTTTCTCTCAGGATGCGTTTACTTTGGTTGTAAAATTTTCATTGGAAAATGATGGATAAGAAAAGATGAGATTTTTTTTTTATCATATGTCTACTAGAGATGAAAAGATAAAAAAATGTTGAAAAATATTTTTACATATCTAACCTAGGATAATATTATCCAACATTGGAGAGAAAATGAGTGAAAAGAAGCTGCCCTAGAAAAAATCCCACCCTGTCCGAATTTTTTTTCTTCCCCATCATAATAAACATGTGAAAAAGATGAAAAATGGGTGAAAATATATTTTTTCTCTCTTTTTCCATCAAAGTTTACGCACCCTCATAGAAATTATGAACCATTATTTTTTTAAATGTGTATACAATAATGTCTCTTTTATGTTAATTATTTTTATACGTTGCATTAACCTTTTTAATGTATATATTAATTAATACTTCCTCCGTCCCATAAAAACATACATATCATGGCACGGCACGGGTTTTAAGAAATCATGTAAAGTGTAGTGTGAGTGGAGAAAGGTTCCCAACATTGATTGTGATATTTAGTGGGAGAACTATTATTATAAATGGACTATGCATGTTTTTATGGGACGGATGGTGTAGTATTTTTTTCATGAAAGTTATAGATCATATATTGATTTTTATATAAACACTCGACAAAAAGCTTTTATCATCTCCCTTGCCTATATATAAATATAGATTTCTAACTATTTTCGCTCATATTTTAACTAAATGGGAATGGAGTGATTGCTTGATTATTGCTAGCTAACATATTGCTTCTCTTCAATCACATGGCCAATATAAACATAGGGGGCCGCTCCAATGAGACCCTCTAATTTTAGTGAGATTTAGGGCACGATCTGGTGCGTTTATTTTATCAATCCTATGGCTGATATTGTATCTAGAGGGTGATTTTTTTTTCGCGGGGTTCGAATCGTGGAGGGAGCATAATATTTTAAATTTTGTTATTCATCAGTATATACTGCATTGTTCATCAGTATATACGGCCCTGTTCATCAGTATATATGTCTTATTCATTACGAATTTTTTAAATTTTATTTTTCATCAGTATATACATCTTGTTCATTAGATATACGTTTTGTTCATTAGTATTATATGTCTTATTCATTGTCCTAGTGTTTCACGAAAAATATGGGGTCTCACTGGAGCGCGCCCCTATAAACATAATCTAACGTTTCATTAGTAAATTGTCCTAGGACTTGCGCTCTATTTGACCGTTTATAAATATTGAGAAATTAATATCGATTTATCGCTTTTTTTTTTCTTTTTGAGAATCGATTTATCTCTTTCTTAACGGTACTTATATTGAATTCTCAAATTCATATATATACTAAGAGTTAGTGACGTCAACTTAGACTAGGACAAGTCGCTTAGCATGTTCAAAGTCACTCATATTCTTCGCATCAAAGAATAATTAATTAATTAGCACGCGTATCAAATTAATGTTTAGGGTTGAGACGGAAAAAAATAAAATCACACACGCTACTTTATTGATGATCCTTTATTTTTCGTGGGACCAATTTTACAGTTTAAGTGGCATGCATTATTATTAATTTACATTAAAAAAGGTAAATTATATAAGGTTTGGCGTTCTACTATCGATCTCCTCTCGTAGCTCACAACTGAAAAGAGAAACCATAAAATAAGAAATAAAAATAAAATTGAATATAGTGAAGCAAAAGCTTTGATTATTATTTGGGGCAAAAAGGAGTGATTTATATTAAAAGGTACCCACCATATCATGACCATGTACACATGTTTTATATAAGAAGGGCCTACGCAAAAAGTGCAATTTGAATGACCGGTTTTCTGGAAAATATGTAGATGGATAAAAACAATGTATGTCGTACTCTGGGGTGGGGGGTGGGGTGGGGGGGGGGGGGGGGCGGGGTCACTAAGGGTGGTAGGCTAGTGGAGGGGGACTATGGTTTAATTTGAGGTAGGGTTGGTGAAGATGATTGAAGAGTGATTTCTCCACGGGAGAAGATTATGTGCACAAACTTCTACATCAAAATATGCTATCTTGTCTCTCTTACTTTCTCTTTCTCTTTCTCTCTCTCTCTTTAGTATAAAGTCATCCACGCGTAGTATAAATTAATATATATACATGTTTCATGAAATAATAAAATTGTGACGAGTTTTGTTTTTAAGAAAATATAATTCAAGTCCAATGGTGTTTCTAGAATTTAGAGCACCATTGAGAGTTACTATTGCATTTATTGTAATTTAACTGCAGCTACGAGTATATGCAGAAAAATAGTTTGGGAAGAGTTAAAAATCGAATATTTATGATGACCAAGGTGTTAAAATAATTATAAAAAAATGATGAATTATGAAAGAAAGATACTACATTTATATTAAAAAAATGGTTAATAGGCGGTAAGTTTTCCTTGCAATTTTTCCAACACTCGGTCATGAATCTCAACTTTTATTTCTAGTGAGTGTTCAAATGAACAATATATATTTAACTAAAATAGTTACTAATTTGGTTGATAGGTTAATTTTAGTTTTGTTTGATTTGTATTTTGTTGACAATTGTTCAGCCAACCCTTGTTGACAATTGTTTGATGATATTATTTCATTATTAGGTTTATATGTTGAATTGAAACTTTAATTGAATATACAATAACCTTTTTTTCATGTCACAAAACCAACACTCAATCTGTCACTTAATAAGTGTCATATTTAGTGGTTAATGCCTAAGCTAATTAAAGGTATTGGATTCAAGTTCACCGTAGTGCAGTATTTAATTTTTTTGTTTAATTAATTATTTATAAAAAAATGTCATATTTAGAAATAAAATGTGTTCATTATTAGCCGTTCTATCTCAAAATTTAATAGAAAAACAGAGTTAAAACTTTTCATTGCACCTTTATTTTCAATGTAAATTCTTTAATTATTGGAAGGAGTAAATTACATATTTATATGTGGCATACGATTTTTTGGCAATATATTTGGAATGAGTCCAAGAATGAAAATAGAATAAGTCCCATCAGTCAAATCTGAAGATGGGCCATAGTAACCGTCCAGATATTAGTAGGTGGCCCAATGAAAAGGAGGCCCACTTCAGCCCAAGTCCAATGTTTCAATAGTGACTGATTGATTTGATGTCCCCTTTTCAACACTGTCACAACCGGCAATTACAACTGTGCTTCTTCGTGGGATTGTCTCCAATTTTTCATTTACTATACATAGGTTTTTTCAATTATTATGATGTAGTTTTTCTTGACTGAGAAGAAATTTCATAATTGTACATGTATATTATTTTCAATACATTTAAATATAACCTGCAAAATGCACTTGGTCACTTGACCTACTTCATAAGGCCAGTGATAAAATGCACTTTTTATCTACTTCATTAATTAAGTTACTGAATAAAAATAATTTATGTTTTTTTCATTACTGTTTTACTAGTCGGCGGAGGAAATGGGCGATGAGGATTGGATTGTAAAATTTAGAGTTGTCAAGTGGGTCCGGAGCTGAGGCTCGGAGCACCGCTATGCATGAGACATGGCCCAACCCATATGGTACAAAATCGAACCCAGCCCATATGGCACAATCAGTTTGAAAGTGGGTTGGGCTTCGAGTTGGTCGATTAATTATCTTAGTTTTTGTGCCATTTATCTTAAGTTATGAATTACTTTGAGGATTTTCAATTTTTCGGATACAATTTAAACACAAGTAGATATTATACATGGCCCCGTTTGTGCACTGTAAGTTAATAATCACAATTCCTATGTGACCTCGTGCACATGTTAGTTGGGAATTGATGCCAAAAATAAGATTAATTAATTGGGTCCTTCATATGGTTCGGTTTTAAGCCGGGCCTGAGCTTAAACTGGGCTTCAAAGGGCCCTAGGCATGAGTGGGATTTGGGTTTAATAAAAAGCTCAAGGGTGATTCTATTCATATCCCCAATTTTATTCTTTATAACCCCTTATTTAAAATAATAATTAAAAAAAATACTATTTTATTCTATGCCCATAACTCCCAAATTAAATACCCTACAATGACAACCTTCGAAAAATATAATTTTTGGCGATTGATTGCTCATGATAATGGAACTACTAGGGACGGCAGTGGATCTTGGACCCGGTCCAGATCCGTGGATCCAGATCCATTTTTATGGATCTGGATCTCAATTTTTTGGACCCGACGGATCTGGATTTGGATCTCAATTTTGAAAACGGATCTGGATCTGGATCTTAAAATTTTAGATTCGGATCCGGCCCAGATCCGACCCGTGGATCCGTTTTATTTTATATATATTTTTTATATTTTATATTTAGTTTACTAATAATATTAATTAAATTAAAAATAATAAATAAATTATATTCAAAAGAATAAAAATTAAAAGTAATTAGATAAAAGTATTTTGTGTTATATTTTTCATGATGGAAATTAGATATTGTTGATTTTGTGAAATTTTTTTAATTTAATTTAAAAATAGTAGATCCATGGATCTGGACCCGTGGACCCGCGGATCTGACAGATCTAGATCTTGATCTGGTATATGAAAACGGATCTGGATCTGGTATTGGCCAGACCCGATCCAGATCCGGCCCGTTGCCATCCCTAAGAACTACAAAGAATCAATCACTTCTCCTGCTGAGCGGTAACACTGAGCGCAACAGCATAAGAGAATGGCCTCAAGCTGGGGGGGAGAGGGTTGGTGCTGATCCGCGATGTAGTGAGATTGCTGAAGTGGAAGTCATTGTTGGGAATCAAGATTTTGGGAGAAGAGAAAAAGGCTTTGAAGAAAGAATTATTCCCAAACAAGCCTTTACTTGGTTGATGTGATGTGGATAACATAATGAAATCGGGAACCAATGCCAAAACATATGATTTCCTTCTCCCCCAGATGAATAAGAATGGTGGTCTGCGTATGTGTGTCTTTTTTATTTATTTTGATTTTTTATTTTGTTGATGATTATTTTGAGGAGAGTGAAGGTATGACCTGTTCATCTTCTTTGACTAGCGATACCTATCAAATTCCAAGTGTCCCCTTCATATTTAGGCACCTCTAATGCATGTGCAGATAATGGTGCAATTTGGAGTTGCTTGCTCTGGAATTCTGGAAGAAAGATTGCAGACGAAAGAATATGAATTACTAGTATATTATTTGGAGGCTATGGGTTAGGATAAAATAATAATTTTTTAATTATTTATTATTATTATTTTAGATGTGAGGCTATATAGAGTAAAATGGGGCTATGAATAGAATTACCCAAAGCTCAATTGAGGTCTATCTTAAATGAATGGCCAACACTCATCTCGTTTTTCTCGACCGTGCCGGGCCCTTGACATTTCATATAAGGAGTATTATGCAATATCTTAATATAGTTTTTATTCGTGGTAAAGGCTTTTTAACCGTGGTAAAGGTTTACAGAGTAGAAGATATAATATTTTCTTCGTTCATAAAAGATTTGACATATTATTACCTCATTTTAATATACTTTAGAGGTGGTTGATTTGGTGGATGAGATAAATAAGATTGATAAGATTGGAGGGGTGATTAAATAATTCACCCACCTTTTGAGTGGTAAACAATCACTCATTTGGGTTATTAGATGTGGGTCGAGTTATCAATCCCGGTCTCAATCATCCAAACCGAACACTTGATTAAGATAAATTATTGTATCAATCATGTCTTATCACTCAAACCAATCGTCTCCTTTTATGTTTAAATAAATATAAATTTTACCACAATAACTACCTCCATTTTCTTTCATTTTTCGGTAATTGTAATATTAAATTTAATACTACCATATTAAATTTAATGATCCACCACAATAATCAAACCTTAAATCGTAGGTCTCATGCACTAACTATTGTATCATTAGGCCAACACATAATATTAACGTTAATTTATTTAAAGATCAACCACCTTTGTATGGTGTAGAGGTCCAATTTATATGTAAATAGCTTATTTGATTATATAATAGATATCTCTTGTAATTTAAAAAAAAAAATATCAACCACGGTAGTCATACCTTAGACCAAAACCCGTTACGGGAGTCGAACTTTAGACTTTTGACTTCATGTATAAACTATTAATACACACACGTCCTCATTTTCTCACTTTCTGAAGAGGATTAATAAAAATATTTTAAACTCATTTTAAACTGAAGCATGTTTTTTTTTTTTCGTTAAAAAAAAAAAAACTTTTCGATTGGAAAATAGAGCATCAAATTATTATTTTTCGAATAGGAATTCATGACAATGTTATACAAAAATATTGATATAAAAATTTTGGGGAATCCATAACATTATTGCAAAAATATCAAACGTCATGTATGCATTTATTAAATTTAAATGTTATGACTTTATTATAAAAAGAGCCAAAATTCATGATAATAGATGAACTTTATCTACAAAATAATGATGTGAAACTTTGGATTTTTAAATAAAATAAAAATACTGAAAATAAAACAGGTGGAGCGAATGGGTTCTTTGGAGGTCAGAATCCTTTTTTTCTCGTCCAATTTTCTGGCCTAGCTTGGTAGGGAATATTAACTTAAATCACAAAAGACATTGAATATTAAACAAAAAAATAAGCTAGGATCTTATGCGACCGACCCTAGCGACTGTATATTACAGAATCTCAGTCTTAAGATCCTAGCAATCATTCTTGCAACAATCATTTGATCAGAGCCAAGTTTCCTTGTCTTCCACACCGCACAGAGAGAAAGTGAGAGAGAGAGTAATTGATGAATACGATTGTTTTGACGTTGACATTCAGGGTCAAGAGGCTGGAGCAGGGGCGCCCGGCTCAGCATCAGCCTTGGCATCATCAGGAATCCAAAAGGTTAGAACGGAAGCAGCAGCGGCGGCAAACATGACTCTACGAGGTGCCCATCTCAGGCACGCTGCAACACCTATGTGGCTATCCAAAGAAGCAATCTGTGCACAAACGAAAGCAATTTTTTTTAGGTAGCAGCTTGGTAGACTAAAGAACTTATGAGATCGTGTGAATGAGGGGACTAGCGCCTATAACTTGGACGTATGACTATTCTTGAATCGAGGCCCCATAGCAGCAAAACGAGATAGATGGATTAAATAGTGGGTGTGTGTGTCAGGATCTTTTCATCTTTAGTATTGCAGAGGGTTTAAGTACCTTATTTGGCTCGTCACTGATGTTCCATGCATGTATATTTCCGTCCCCAGAACCTGGAACAAGGTCAAGATAAATTTAGTTAAAATGAAACAGATAATTCAACGAAACTGCACTGTGGATGTCAGTTATTATGATATTAGAGGTGCAGCGAAATCAACTATAAACTTTATGTGAATGTTCTCATTAAGATGTTAACCTTGTAGCCTGACAAGGCAAGAATAAAATCTCCAAATAAGTCACATGTACACATCAAATTGAGAAATGATTCAATGAAAGATAAATAACAGATCAGAAACTTCCAGACATGTAATAAAGAAGGCAAAATTGATTATAAAGGAAATTTACAGTTCAAGAATAGCTGTACCAGAAAGCACATATTGGCCATCAGGCGTGAAGGATGCTTCTATGGTGGCATTCGCAGAAGAGTCCATATTAAATCCACACTTCTGCACCACGTGAAAGTTAAGCTTCTAAGACTTTAGCTAAATTTTCAAAGTTATAAGAACTGCAGAGTCACAATAAGGTTCCAGGACAAAACTGACCTTTTCCCCATGATATGCATCGAGGAGATATACATTGTTGTTTGTAGTTGTCAGAAGCATTGATTTACCGTCATTGCTGAATTTAATATCACACACCTCAGCAGTGTCCCCACCAACTAGGAAGGTATCAAAGGGACCCTGAGCAGAAGAAAAGATAATGATGTTGAAAAATACAAGTTATAATTTGAAGAAAAAAAAAAAAAAGAATTACTCAACATTGCAAACCTTGTCATATGATCTAGAATCAAATAGTTTAATTGCACCTCCTTCCATTGCCACAGCAAAGACCAAGCCTTGTTGATCATAAGCAACAGTAGGCCTACCTCGCAGATGTAATATTCCCTGAAAGCTACATCAGTGAGCACACATCAGATTTGACAAGCTCTTTGAAAGCAAAACAACCTTCCAAGAACTGGAAATCTGCAACAACCACAACTTGTTCTTTTACAAGGTTTACTGAGAGACATTCTTTGGTTATAAAGAAATTACAAACTTAGACTATGCCATACCATCACAAAACGACCTCCTTTTAAAGTTCAATTTTGCACTTTCGTCGAAGTCATTAGTTATTCATCAAAGCAAAATCAAATCGCAGAATTAGAAAAGTGATATTCCAGTCAAATTAAGCATAATTGCTCATACATCAAAGGAAATATGAGCATAAATTAGAATTGGATTAGAAAGCAATTAACCAACCTGGCAGGCATTGACGCGTAGATCCCACATGCGTACACTGTGATCTAGTGAACCAGACATGAAACTGTCGTTGACTGGAGACATGCACAGAGATACCACCCTATAATTCAACACGGAAGAAAACACTTAGAACAATCAGAATTATTTTTCATAAGCTCATCGTGAAACTTGACAAATGAAGTAAGCACAATGAATACATAATCCAATTCAAGCAAGCAGATATGCATCTTTATTCAACACCAGCTTCAATTAAGGAACAACAAAAATTACTTCTTAATCTTAGTTGATTGATCCCAAATCCCAATTTTTGAAAAACATGCTGTTGAGTCGATAGGCCACTTTGTAGTCAACTCATTCATTTTATCCATCTACCCATGTGTAAGGAGGACAGAGTAAAATGTAACTGAGTGGGTTCTTAACAAGGTTATGCTCACTAATGATTTTGAACAGACAACATAAGGAGGTAGCATTTTAGGCAAAATACCAAAATGGAACAAAGTCTTTTAGGATTAAGCAGTCTGATGTGTGGTCGACGTAAACCCATAGAACCGAGCCAAGAGTGAGTTCAAGGGAGTGAATGTCACTTAATTTACCCAGTATAGTCGTAAGCTATCCTTATAAAGCTAAACCATAGATGGAGATAAATTGGAGGACTTCAGTTCTAGTTTCTAAGTAAAAAAGTGCAATTGTGGCACCTACAAATGAGGACATAACTGCAAAATTACCTGTCTTTATGCCCTTTAAAATACCGAAGGCACCTATTATCATATAGAGATAGATATCTCAAGGATTCTGGAACAAAAGCGGAAAAACATATCATTTCGTTTGTTATAAAAAATCAGACCATCAAATGCAGCAAATGCAACTCACCTCCATTAGAGTCCAAATTGTATTTCGAAGAGCATATAACGGAACTCGGGTGGTGACTGAAACAAACCCTATCAGCCCCATGTTTCTTATGATATGTTGTCTTCACTAATCTGAACTTAGCAGAACCCACAAAATATATTAAAATAAAAATGAAATAGGCAGGAGGTAGAGATGTCAATGTTATCTGGCTAAATATGACAATGTCTTACTGAGCATTAGTTATGTCATAAAATCGAACCAAATCATCATCACTTGCTGTAACCAACACATCTGCTGTCCGATGAAAATCAAGCGAATTAATTTTGCCACCCTGGAGAGAGAGAGAGAGAGAGAGAGAGAGAGAGAAAGAGAGAGAATCATAATCCAGTTCTTCCCAAGCAATTCATCTCAACGAATCGCAAGACAGCAATAACACAAGAATTGTAAAAAATGTCCAATTTCCTACAAAACAGTAGCAATATAACAATCCAATCGCATCGCATAGAATTATAAAATCCACGGCCATCTTAAAACCAACCGAAGCTTTCAATTGGAAAACAAAAATATCGCAGCATAATTCCTAAATTGTTTCTCGTAACCGTAATTCAGATGAGGTGCCTCGGAACTTAATTACTAATATAGATATAGAAGTATACATTCAGCAAATAAACATAACATATTGAGGAGAGAAGAACCGACAAAATCTGAGAAGACGGCTCCAACCGACATGCTGCGGATGATGTCGTCATTAAGTTCGGAAAGTATAGTCATCTCAGTCTGGCGATCGGCAGCGAGCAAGAAATCGGAATTCAGAAAATTACCGCCGGAATTGTAACTGATTTGAGGTGCTGTAATTTGATTAGGGTTTACGAGGGGATTTAGGAGTGGAATCTTTTTATTTCAGTGGAATGGAATCTTGATATTTGCTTCTCAATGCCTTTTTAATTTGCGTTGGTATTGTCCCTCAAAAAAAAAAATTTGCGTTGGTATTTTGGGCTTATGACATGCCCCTCTCTCTCTCTCCCTCTCCGTATTTGGGCCGTGGAGTATCCGAAAGTAACAATCTAGAAGAGTGTGTCAGTGTGTGCACGTTGAGATAATTACATTGGGGAGTAAAAAATTTTTACCGATTTTTCACCATTTTTACAAATTTATTGTGAAGGAATTTTTTTAGCTAGGTGAAATATTTTCTTGGACTATCCCTTTTTACTCATTTTCTCTCTAATGTTGAATAATATTATCCTAAAATAGGGGTGTAAAAATATTTTTCAATATTTTTTTTATCTTTTCATCTTTACTAAACATATGATAAAAAAAGCGAAGAAATAAAAATATTTCTCATATTTTCTTATCCATTTTTTTTCAATGAAAATTTTACAACTAAAATAAACACACCCTAATAAATAAATTTGGAAAGTTCAAACCAAATAAATTTATAACTTTAAAGAATTTATTACCAATTTATCGAATATTAATTACACAGATTTTCCTATAAACAAGACCCACAGCGATAAGGCGTGTGTAATTGTATTCAATAAAGATAAAAAATTCCCGTGAATATACCAAAACAAAGAAGTATCCGTGACGGAATCTCTTTCTTTATTTGATGGTCGACATAGGCCATCAATGTAGATGACATAATCACTTATGAAAACGACCAAATAAACTAAAAATACTACTGTATGAAACAAAATTTATGTAGTGGTTGATGGAAGCAAGTTTTGATATTGATCATCGTCATAAGATTGTATTTGTGATGAATTAGGGCCACAAAGCATTCCTCCAGACTCAGGGAAGTAAAGTAGGGTGATTGGAAGAGCACAAACAATCATCATCAATCCCATAACTGAGATTCCTGTTTCTGTCGAAATTCTTTTTGTGCCTGAAAATAGCAAATATTGTGTGAATACTGCACCCATTGTTCCACCGCTGCCTGTCATGCCTGAAATTACTCCCAGATACCTTCAAAAGAGAAAACCTTAATTACTTCATAGTTATTTATTGTAAAATTAATAGCTTTGTTGATGCCATCATTGTTTGCTTTGGTTTGCTTAGGGGTAATGGAAATATCTATAATTATTTGAAGTTGAGTGTAAGCAATGGAGTTCTTAAATTTGAATTTATGGTTAGGTGTTATTCATATGGAAATTGTGCAAGAGCATCAAGACCTCCCAATTAAGTGTGCTTTAATTTATTGTGGTAGATGAGTGTATGAATGGATCTTATTTTGGTATTAAAGCAAATGTGTCCCACCAGTTGTTTAAAAATGCACATTTGTATTCGCTCTAATTAATTATGGCTAATAAACTCGAATTGGTATTAATAAATCATAATTTAGAATTAATAAACATTGATAAAAAAAAATACTAAATACTAGTAATTTGGGATAACTGATAAACTTTGATTAATTTGGATAAATAAATCCTATTTCTTTGAGATAATTGATTTAAACCATATTTAAAACCTTAATTAGGAGTTTAGTTAAATCCTAAGTGCGTATAACTAATTTATCCTAATTGAGAAATTTAAACCTTAATTAAATTTTAATAATATATACTTTTTTTTGATAAATTATATATGAAAATAAAGAAAATTTAAAAATCGTACGACAAAGGATTCAAAGCTAGGACCTCATGTCTTGGCATTAGCCTCTTATCGTTTGATCAACATTAATTATACTAATTAATTACTAAGTATTAAATTTGTCCATGTGGTGCTGACGGCTGCACACACACAGTTTTTTGCATTGTTTTAATGCTTTTAAGCTTGACTTGGTGTTGAATAAAATTTATGACATAATAAAATCTATTTTTTGCATTGTTTTAATGCTGTAACGTTGACTTGTTGGTGAATATAACATAATAAAATATAATTCATTAAGTAAATGTGATACTAGCTAAGATTTAAATTTAATATTCATATTCTTTATTTCAAGGGGGAAAAGTGAAGTTATACTATTATGGAATGCATGGCATCATAAATATACATGCGCGTGACATGTACTATATATAGTGAGTGGTGCATGATAGGCAGCAAAACACAAAATAGCATATGCATCAAACCATGATAATATGCTTTGCTTTTTCGGTAATATACTCGGAACCAGTAAACTATATAAAACATGATAACTACTAATCAAAGGTCGCCAACTATATAATATTAATAAAATATCTCTCTCTACCCTAAAAAAAACTATATAATATTATGTTTGATCAATTTCATATTCCCACCCGATTTTAAAAAATATTTCAACAATATCTTCACTTTCCAATTCATACAACAAATTTAATTAATATTCTCAAATCTCAATTCTTCGACCGAATTTGTCAATTGAAAGTGTCGAATAATTTGGTACGACAAAATTCTAAAATTATTAGTATAACACATTTTAAAAGTCGTGTAGAAAATGCAGAGTTATTACTTGTTAGAAATATTATATTTTAAATAACAATAAAGCGTAGAAATACCTGGTGGAAACGAAAGGTACAACTCCGAAGGTAAGCCCCGAGGCGGCTTGCACAAAAAAGGAGAAACAACACATCACCATAACGGAGCCCCACAAGGTGGCGACGCGCCCCAGCCAAAAACACAGCAACCCCGCCGCCGTCATCACCGCCCACAAACTCCACAGCCGCCCCCTCATCCCGAACCTCCTTCCCATCGCGTCCGACGCCACCCCTCCCGCCGGCCGCGACACCACGTTCGCCAGCCCAAAGCTCGCCGCGATCGCCCCCGCCGCAGCCATGTCCACCCCGAACCTCTCGTAGAAATACTCGTCGATGATATTATCCGTCGTCAATTCCACCCCGAAGCAGAAACCATACGTCAACCCTAAAATCCAACCTGATAATAAAACATATAAATATATCAATTAATAAGACGCTTTCTCTTTAATGCAAAAAAAAAATCCAACCTCTATAATTCTTGAGCCCATTGAATAAGACACTCATTAATGAATTTCCCGACGAATCCGATTTCTGTTTTCGTCGGTATTTTCCGTGGGGAAGGTCCTGACCGAAGGCGAGGACCATGAGCGCCGTCGCGACTTGCAGAGCGGCCGGGACGACGAAGGCCGCGCGCCAGGCGGTGGAGGAGGAGATTTTCGCGGTGGCGGTGAGGAAGGAGTAGATGAGGGGCATGATGAGCTGGGTGAGGCCGGAGCCGACGTTGGCCCAGCCGGCGGAGACGCCGTTGGCTACGCCGACGACGTTGCCGGAGAACATGGAGCTCATCCAGAACTGGCAGGCGACGAAGTTGGCGAGGGAAAAGCCGATGAAGAAGCGGGCGGCGATGAAGGCAGCGGGGGAGGAGACGAATGCGAGGGAGAGGACGGCGGGGGCGGTGACGAGGGAGATGGCGGCGGAGGCGGCGCGGGGGCCAAAGAGGTCGCAGGCGGGACCCATGGCGAGGCGGGATAGGATGGAGCCGGCGAAGGCGGCGATGCCGGCGGAGCCGACGTCGGCGTCGGAGAGGAGGACGTCGCGGCGGATGGCGGGGAGGAGGGGCGGGACGGCGAAGGTGGAGAAGAAGCAGGAGAAGAGGGAGAGCCAGGCGAGATGGAAGGCGCGCATGTGGGGGCCGGAGAGGGAGAATGGGCGGAATTGGGTGGCGCGGTGGAGGGAGTCGACAGGGAGGGGGTAGGGGAAGGCGGCGGTGGTTTTGGAAGGCAGATCCATCGTGGCTGCCGTCGCCGCCTACGGGTATATCAGTATTTGTTGGTTTTTCCGATTATAGCAGCACCAATATAGCATGCCAGAGGTTAACTCTATATTATATATAAACCATTTCACAATATGGAAGTATATATACTATATAGCGTTGTCGCAATTGCACTTCAGGATCACCTGCCATATATATTCTCATCACTCGTCACCTTATTACTAGCTACCTAGTGTAAGCATGGCACGTACGGTATGGATTATATATTAAAATAGACAGTCTTATATCATAATTAAAGATTATAAAAACTTAAACAGATAAAAATTAGTCATTTCTAAATTTAAAGTACTGTTTTACCTTTAATTGACAAATTAAAAACTAAATTCACAACTAAGAATGTAAATTATGTTAGTCCATTTTATGTGACTTGGTAGTTAATCTAAACTCTAAAGCATGGTAGAATTTCTTTGTAAAATTTGGTAGCTTATATATCCAATATTGATTTGACATTTCCAGGTAAACTTTTTTTTTTTTTGCAACGATGTAAATTTTACTAGTTTTTATAATCTTTTATGTTGAATTTGTCCGGCTATATATATAGGCAGTTCCAGTTTTTAGTTTTTTTTTTTTTTTTCCGAAAAGGTATAGTTAGTTCCATTTAGTTAATTTTTTTTTAATTATCCATTTAGTTAAATAGACAATAAAGAGTTTTTGTTTTCGCTTTAAAAAGGATATAGAGTAGAAAATTAGAAATTAATTGTGTAGCTTCAGTAATCTTCTCTTTCTTATGTCAATGATATATGTCAAACATTTATTAGACTAGAACTTCCATTCGTGCGATGCACGACGAACATCGAAATTAAATGGCATGTTTAAATAATAAAAAGATATTTCATCTGTCTCATAAAAACATAAACAAAGAGAAATGTACGGGTTTTAAGAAATGTTAGTTGAAAGTTAAAGTAAGTGGAAAATGGGTCCCACTTTAGAAGGTGTTGTGAGAGTAATGAATTAATTAAGGAAAAGTAGTGGTGGACCATAATGTACTAAAATGGAAAGGTTCATGTTTTTGTGAGACACCCCAAAATGAAAAAATGTTCATGTTTTGTGAGACGGAGGGAGTATTAAATAAAATTAAAATATAAATAAATGAAAAATATGTTTTAATAATAAAATAAAATAATCCACATCAATTGCTCAATAAAATCTTGAATTTGAAATGTAGATTTTCAACTTTGTATTAAGTATAATGATAATTATAGTTATTAGATAAATTTAAATTGTTTGACAATGAAAATTGACATTACACATTATTATTATTATAGAGTATTAAGCGTCATAATAAATAAATTAATATTTTCATACCCAAATATAAATAAAGCATTTCTAAATGTTAAGGAAGAGAGAAAAAATAAAATATTTTTAATTTTAATTTTTTTATATAATTTTTTCATTTTAAATTTATTTTTGATGACTTTTTATAGTATATTAAGTATTTTTTCATGTACTAAATTTTATGATGTTTAGAAAAAAAAAAACTAAAGAAAAAAAATAGAGAAAAAAATGTGAAAGAAGAGAGAAAAATGGAGGAAAAAATTGGAGGGGGAAAACTCCTCTTTTATATATTATATAGATTAGATGGTGAAGAAAATATCTTGTGATAAGTAATTATGTACCAATTTCTTTTAAATTAACACGTACTTTATAAAAATATTTGTCAAATTGGAGTATAATTTAATTGATGGTAGCTGAATAATTTCTTTTACGTCGGTCCCGTATTCCAATAATATCTGTGGTGAGAACATTATTCAGTGCGACATAAATTTGGAAGAAGTCCAAGTGTAGGGAAAGTCCTATATTTACAACCGTAAGCATAACTTCTTTTGAATTGGTGGGGCCCTCTGCCATTCGCTCTCAAAAAAAGAGAATTCTCAATTTGTCACTCATTTTCTCAGAACCACAAACGAAATTAAATTTGTCTATTAATTTGAATTTCGGGATGACTAGTTGGTAATTTGGACAAGCACTCGTATTACGAAAATGTGGAATACTGTTGGTCCCCTCAGCCTCAGGTATATTTGAGTATAAATTTTCGATTTGATCAGTTGAAAGTTAGGATAATCTAATAAGCTAGCTTGATCAAGTTCCATGTTCAAATTGAATAAGTGGAAAGTTAATCATACCCAAACATTCAAGTGTATGGAGAAATACATCTGAATTTTTAAAAATTAAAAATTAAAAAAATAGCGTCAAAATTCGCTAACTTTTGATGAATTCTTATTTTTTCAATTACCAATAAACTTTTGAATGAGTATGACTTTTTCCATAAATTGCATCCTTATCCTAGACAACAAGCAAGATTCATCTTTAATAAACAATCATTTTCTACGACGATTCCAACAGCTCCACAAGAAAGGGATGAGACAACGACTTATAGTGCACAAATGAGAGTAGAATAAGAAATAAATATGAAATTAGGAGAAAATCAAGGCTATTAATTAAATCAATGACTAAAATCATGTTGTTTTATCTATTTTATCAAACAACGTTGTTTTCAAGTCAATATCAGTAAGCCACGTCACTTAGAAGTAGGGATGGCAGTGGATCCTGGACCCGGTCCAGATCCGTGGATCCAGATCCGATTTTACGGATCTGGATCTCAATTTTTTGGATCCGCGGATCTGGATCCGGATCTGGATCTCATTTTCTAAAACGGATCTGGATCTGGATCTTGAGATTTGAGATCCGGATCCGACCCAGATCCGACCCGTGGATCCGATTTTATTTAAAATATATTATTTATTTTTTATATTTATTTTATTAATAGTATTAGATATATTAAAAATTAAAAATAATAGAAAAAATAGAATAACTTTGAAAATTGAAACCCTAATTTTCTAATTCTCCTCTAACCTCTCCTCTCTCGGTTCCTCTCCAAATTTCCCTCACTCACCCGCCACCTCAGTCACTCTCCCTCACTCCCTCGCCCGGCCGCCGTCCGCCGCCTTACCAGTTCGCTGCCCGTCGCCCCACTAGTTCGCTCGCCCGCCGCCGGCGAAGGCGGGGACAGCAGCAGTTGCAGCACACGCGGCACGCACCCTTCTTCCTCCAGTTCGCCCGCCGCTTCTCTTTCCCTTCTCGGACCATTCCAGTTCAAGCTCGCGTTCCCCTTCGCCGCCGTCAGATGAAGCGCCGACGAGCCGTTTGAGGCCAGCGACTTCGACAGCTCGGGGTTCGCGCTGAGCAGCTTCCTCGCGAATTCGAGTTGGCCTAGGAGCGCCGCCGCGTGGAGAGGGTTAATTTCCGACGTGGAAGAGATCTCCGACGATCGGAGGATTTGGGGATTTTCCTTTAGGAGTTGCACCGATCCGTTTATTGTACTCCTCCAATTCTTTCCTGCAGACTGAATGAATGTCTTCGGCTTGCTGTTTTGTTTTGCTGTGCAGGAAGATTGCTGTTCCATGGATCCATGGATTTGGACCCGCGGATCCGCGGTTCTGGTGGATCTGGATCTGGATCTGGTATTGATGAGATCCGGTCCAGATCCGGCCCGTTGCCATCCCTACTTAGAAGTCAACAAAAGCATGGCCAGAAGACTTCGCTGTGGGAAAAATTAGACTCAAACAAAAATTTATGTATTTTACACTAATATTTGAAAATCATGAAAAAAAATAAGAATTTATCCAAAATTGGTGAATTTTAGCGCTATTTGTCCATAAAAAAATTGGTATCATCAAGTATGGTCTGATCAGTTAAGATTTAGGAGCGCGTTTTTCACTAATAGCAGAGTATGTGACCAATATCGTCACTCGTGGAAGATGTAAACCCAAATTATTTATACTAACTTCTATTTCACTGAAATTATGATTAAATCTTAAATTTTCAAATAATGTGTACAGTTTATAAATTATGCAGTTTGAAATGCAAGTGTAGCATACACACAGAACTGTATAATGGTTTTTGGAGATAAAACTCCTACATCCATTTTAACTCTGTTTTAGGCCACTAATTCAATTAAATTGCGTATTCCATTAATTCTTCGAATTTAATATTTCAACAGGCTAGGGATCATTATAAATGAAATTCTAAATGAGGCCCGTACCTAGGGATGGCAGTGGATCTTGGACCCGGCCCAAATCTGTAGATCTAGATCCGTTTTTTAGGGTTTGAATCTCAATTTTTTAGACTCGACGGATTTGAATTCGAATCTGAATCTTAATTTTTAAAACGGATTTGGATTTGGATCTTGAAATTTTAGATCCGGATCCAATCCAGATCCGACTCGTGGATCCGTTTTATTTGATATATATATTTTTTACATTTTAGTATATTTTTTTTATTAATAATATTAAATATATTAAAAATTAAAAACAATACACTATGGAGACTTTTTTTATTAGGAAATATAATTTGAAAGACCGAAGACTTGTTATCATTGACTTGAGCATTGAGATTTGTTTATTTTGATTTTTTAGTGACTTTGTGACTTCTTTTAAAAAAAAAAAATAATTTAAAAACAGTAGATCCATGGATCTGGACCCGTCAACCTGCAGAGCTGGATTCGTATCCCAAATTTTCATATCCGTTGGATCTGGGGCGGATCTGGATCCCATAAATTAAAACGGATTTGAATCTAATATTGATGAGATTCAGTCCAGATCGGCCCGTTGCCATCCGGCCCATCCCTACCCGTACCAATGTAAATTACTATATTCGTCCCTGAAAATTGTGACCTTATTACTATGATATTCCTGAAAATTGTGACATTTCTTTATATAAAAATGACCCCATAAATTTTTCTTCTCATTATTTATAAAAAAGATGAGACTCAATCTCCACTCAAACACAATTACCATATTTTTTTGAAATTTCGTGTCATCCTCACTGGATCACAATTTTTAAAGAGCGATAGAGTACATTTATTGTACTCTGATGAGTCACATTCTTAGTTTCGTGCTAACTTAGAAAAGAACCCTTATTAGTCGAAATATGATCCACAAATTACAAACGCAAAAGTAACATCATGTCTAACCAAACCAATGTAAGCCTTCATCCCAAGCAAGTGGTGATCAAGTATGTGTGGACATTTCAAATATCGATATTACCACCATATTTTCCAATTATGGCCTAAATTTACCAATTTTGAATCCCGACCAAAGTCTAGTGCACATATCATCGACGTAAGAAGTTTATTGGTACTCCATCTCCACTTACTACATGCGCATAATGGAATGAAATAAATATATGAATGGAATTGAGGGATAAAAAGAAATGAAAAACTTTGAAAATTATCATACAAGTAAGAATGGTGATTCCAAAAACAAATGTACCAACCAAATGAATAGAATGGAGGTAGGATTCATCATTTCATTCCCTCGTCCATTCTAACATGCCAAACATGTTTAGAGAGTGTTTCACTAAGTTTATTTTAGAGAACTTATAAGCTCCAACAATTTATTAGATGTTTTAAGAGTTTATAAGATATAATATTTCAAGAGCTTGTAAGTTATCAAAGTCTTTGGATAATTAAGCTTATAAATTAGAGAGAGGGGATTTAAAAATATATGAAATTGAAATGATATATATTGGAAATGAAAATTCGTATTTTTATGAGTTTATTGTTGATTATAAGATTATGAAAAAATAACTTGGAATTGATTAACTTATCTTTTTAGGAGTTTATTAGTTGTTCGTGTTTATTTTTACAGCTTATAAAATATTTATTAAATTATTTTATAATACAGTTTTCAATAATTGTAAGTTAGCCAAACAAACTCTTAATTAAATTATAATTGCTTAGATTACCAAATGAATACAAAAACGAGGGACATTTTTTTTTTTTGAGAAAGCGATAATAGATTTTATTGATCACATGAAGAACATGAAATATGGAGATGACCCACCACAAACGACGAAGGTACATTCCAGACATGATGTGAATTAATATTTCTCGCATCCTTTGCGAAACCATGAGCAATAGCATTCTGTTCAAAAACGAGGGACATGTTGAAGATACTTGAATGATATATTTCGATTAAAGGAAGGGAAGGGAAGCAAAGGCCATGATTTTTTCACTTGGTTGGGGGAATCAGGAAAGGAAGGGGAGCAAAGCCCATGATTTTTTAGTAGATGTTTAGTTATTAACTTTTTATTGATTCATTATTTAATTAATTTTTCACTTTTGAATTTTGGATTAATTTTAGTAGATGATTAGTATTTTGAATTTTATCAGCGTTATAAGTCTTAAATTACACCTTCTTTTTTGAGAGAGCAGTCTTAAATTAAACTATAATTCCTCCACTTTTCTTCAAAACAAAAATAAATCATTTTACGATTTTGGAAAAGCCGGCCCAACAAACTGCAGCCCAAGTTGAGGCGGGTTGAATTCGGATGCAGCCCGCTAACCCGAATCCACATTAACAGCGTCTAATAGAGAGAGAGAGAGGAGTAAAAAAATTGTGATTATAATTACATTCGACTCAAAAATGTTTTCTACTAATGCAAGAAAAAACTTGAATGCATTCATTCGGAAAAGCGTTTCTCTGCTAGAAATTTGCACAAACGAGAGGTTGATCAATCACGGAAACGCCCTCCACTGCCAATTAATCAAAATGGGACTCTCCTCCCACAAATACATCGCCGTAAAATTACTGATCATGTATCTAGACTCGAGGAAATCCCTTGAGATAAATCAGATGCTGAAGGGGTTCGATGGCTTTAATTTAGTCGTTCACAACTGTTTGATCAATGCAAACCTAAAATGGGGCAATGCGGCTGACGCGTGCCGCCTGTTCGACGAAATGCCTGAGAGAAATGAGGTTTCTTGGACCTCACTGATTTCTGGATTACTAAAACACGGGAAAGTGGATGAAGCGATCCATTATTTCAAGAGGAATCCATTTTCGGATGTGTTTTCTTGGACTGCAACGATTAGCGGGCTTGTATATAATAGGCTGAGCTTTCGAGCAATGATGCTGTTTAGAGAAATGCTTCGATTTGGGGTTTTGCCTAATGCAATTACTTTTACTTCTGTGGTTAAGGCTTGTATCGAGTTGCGGGATTTGGGATTGGCAATGAGTGTTTTGGGGCTGATTATGAAGCTTGGTTTTGAGGGAAATGTATGTGTCTTGAATTCTTTGGTTACTTTTTTTCTGCGGTTGGGCCACATTGATTCTGCGAGGAAGACATTTGATAGGATTCAAGTGAAGGATGTTGTTTCTTGGACGACGATGCTGGATATGTACGTTGAGATGGGCGAGTTGGTGGAAGCTCGTCGGGTGTTTGATGAGATGCCGGAGAGGAATGAGGTTACTTGGAGCGCCATGATAGCGAGATTGAGCCAGAGTGGCGATGCAGTGGAGGCGGCAAGGCTGTTTCAGGAGATGGTTCGTTGTGGTTTCAAGCCGAATATATCTTGCTATTCGAGTGTGATCAGTGCATTGGCCAGCCTGCAGGGTTTGGAAGGTGGGAAGAGCATTCATGGACATGTGTTGAAGAGTGGTGTAGATATGAATGTTTTCGTTGGTTGCTCTCTTATAGACTTGTACTGCAAGTGTGGGAATAGTAACGACGGGCGCTTGGTGTTTGATGCGCTTCCACAGAAGAATGTTGTCTGTTGGAACTCGATGGTCTCTGGTTATAGCTCCAATGGCCGGATTTCAGAAGCTGTGGAGCTGTTTAACCTTATGCCTCAGAGGAATAATGTGTCGTGGAACTCGTTGATTGCTGGCCATCTAGTTGTTGAGGATTTCGGTGAGGCCTTTGAAGTGTTCCATCACATGATTTTGTGTGGAGAGCAGCCGAGTAAATCCACTTTTTCGAGTGTGTTGAGGGCTTGCGCGAGCTTGGCCTCGTTGGAGAAGGGCAAGTATGCACACGCGAAAGCTGTGAAACTTGGGTTTCAGCGTGATCTCTTTGTTGACACCGCGCTCCTAGACATGTACGCCAAGTCTGGAGAGATCGGGAGTTCTGTGAAGATCTTTAATGGGATGGAAAACAAGAACGATGTAGTATGGACAGCTATGATTCAAGGGCTTGCTGAGAATGGATTTGCAGAGGAATCACTGCAACGGTTTGAGGAAATGGAATCCGTTGCCCCAAACGAGCTCATTCTTTTGTCAGTGTTGTTTGCTTGCTCTCATTGTGGTTTAGTTGATAAAGGGCTTGCTTACTTCAACTCAATGGAGAGGGTTTACGGCATCAGGCCGAATCAGAGGCACTACACGTGCGTGGTGGACATGCTGTCTCGAGCAGGGCGTCTATGTGAGGCGGAGAAGTTCATAACGAGTATGCCAATGCCATGTGAAGCTGAGGCGAATGCGTGGTCCGCTCTACTCAGTGGCTGTAAAACATACGGGGACGAGGAGTTGGGGGCAAGGGCGTCTGAGAAGCTCTCGGAGCTTGCTGAGGCGAAGCCTGGAGCGTATGTCCTCCTGTCGAACAGCTATGCTTCAGGAGGGCGATGGGTTGATGCGATGAACACGAGAAACATGATGAGCCGGAAAGGGATCAAGAAGAGCGGAGGTTGCAGTTGGATCGAGCTCAGAAATCGAGTGCATGTGTTCTATTCTCAGGATGAGACTCATACTCAATGGACACAAATGCAGTGGATTTTGCAGCTGTTGAATACTGAAAGACAATCATATCTGGCTTGAAAAATCTGGTCATTTTCTTGGTTAACTCCAACCCTATGTATGTGCTTGTGTAAAAGATGATTGGAAAAACACATACATCTATATGGAGGGAAATGAAGCTATTATTTGTGAATCAAGAAGATGGACAGAGATCAGTGTGACTTTGGACATCTTTTTGTGGAGCTAGCTTGGCTGCGGCTAGTTTTTATCTAGAGTTCCTAACAACTCACAGGTATATTAGATTTTAATCATTTTATAAAAGTTCAATATCTTGATGGTTTTGGATTTTCTTTGTTATTCTGATTATTTATTTCATATTCCAGATGGCATAATGACGTGGAACGGGGGTCATTTTATTGGGTGAAGTGGCCAATTTTATTTTATTTTTGGAAAAACATAGATAAATTTTATTGTTCCATCCCAATAATATGACTCGTTTATCGATCTTAATAGAAGTCAGTAATGACAATTTTCATACCCAATAAATACCCATTTTTTCAAGTATATATTGAAGCCAATTTTATTTGGAGTTATAATTATTTATGAGCGATGCTATTTGGGTCAATTTAATTCGGATCAAATGTAATAAATTCTCACATTTGAATATAAAAAGTCATTCTTACCCTTGATATATTTTTTATAATTTAATATATCAATTATATATATATATATATACCTATATATATATATTAATTTCATTAAATATTTTGTATTTTCAATGAGATTTTTGACTAGTACTCTCTCCATCTCACTATAATATGTTCAATTTTTTTTTGGCACGGAGATTAAAAAATTTACTTTTGAGGGAAAAATGTGGTGTGGTCCACACCAATTAAGCATTTAAAGTATATCCTTAATCTCTCAAAATGAAAAACGAGTCTATTATAGTGGGACATCCCAAAATGAAAAATGAGCTTATTCTCAGAGAGGGTATTATGGTGTGAATAAAATTGGTGATATGAATAGAACAATTGTTATGGGACGCAGGAAGTATTGTATAACTTTGATATTTTTTAGATCTCTTAATGCATAAAAATTCTTTAAAATTAAAAAAAAATAACTATAAATAAATGCAAAATTTTAATAAGGGTCTGAAATGATTAAAGCCTTCAAACAAAAACGTGCTCTTTTCTTAACTTTTGATAAATTTTCGTCTAAAAAACACATCTTATACCAATTTTATTGTATATTTTTAAAAGTCATATGTTTATAATTTTAAAGTAATTGTCTTAGTTTTTTATTTTTCAATTATGTAATTTGATGAATAAATTAATTCATAATTTATAGTTAATTATACAAAAATATAATTAATTCATAATTTATATATTTTTGGGTTAATGCCGTGAAAAACCATGAACTTTGGTGCAATTTCCAAACTTTCCATGAACTATTTTTTTTATCAAATTTTCCATGAACTTAAGGGGTTGAACAATTTTTCCACGATTTTCAAAAATCCCCAAATTGAGTGCTGACATGGCGTAGCCGGCGGCGAAAAGAAACGACGTCGTTTAGTTGAGGGTAAAACGACGTCGTTTTGAGCCAAAACCTCTCTCTCTCGGTTGGAGGTCGAACTCGCCGCCGTGGCTGGTGGCGGTGGATCTGCGAGCATGCCAGGAGAGGCGGCGAAGCTACGGGGGTGGTTGGTGGCGGCAGATCTGCGAGCCCAACCATACCAGGGCTAGAGGCGGTGAATTTGCGAGTCCAACCATGCCAGGGGAGGCGGCGGAGCTACGGGGGTGGTTGGTGACGGCGAATCTGGTGATGTTGGTGGTGGAGGGCGATGGAGAGAGAGGGAGCGGTGGCGAGAGAGGGGGAGGTGTCGTGAGTCGAGATGAATGGGAAGATAAGGTTTGATTGCGTCTGCTGAAATTGGGAAGATAGCGGCGGTGGAGGCACAGTGGAGCAGGTACGGCGGAGGAGGTAGGGTTTTGGCCGCATCTGCTGAAATTAGGGCCAGCGAGTCTTCGCGTCCCCTTCTCTCACGGCGGGTCTTCGTAATGATGATGGTGGAGGGCGGTGGAGAGAGAGAGGGCGGTAGAGGGGGTTCAATGCGGCGGAATCGCTGATTTGAATAGGGTGGCGGTGCAGGTTTGGGGAGGAGGATTTTGGGGATTTCTTGTGGACGATCGGAAACGAAGACGACATAGCTCTTCGGAGGCGGCGCGAGCACAGCAGCGGCGCGAGGTCTGGAACAGCATAGCTCTTCGTGTCTGAGATCGAGCGAGGTGACCGTCGCGAAGGAGGAAGGCAGATGTGGTGGTCGTCGGCGCTGCTTCGCCGGAGGAAGGCAGCGGTCCATCGGCCGACCTGGAGGAAAGGGAGGAAAAATAATCGATTTTCTATTTTTTTGCTTATTTTTTTTCCAAGTAGGAGGCCACGTCAACTCATTATTACCACGTAGGCGTCATGTCACCTCGGTATTGCCACGTAGGCGCCAACTAAGACCGGACCTTCACCGGAGGTAAAAACCGTGGAAAAATTGTTCAGGCGTTTAAATTCATGGAAAATTTGATAAAAAAAATAGTTCATGGAAAGTTTGGAAATCGCACCAAAGTTCATGGTTTTTCACGGTATTAACCCTATATTTTTTAACCATAAATAAATGGTCAATTTTTGAACTTGTTACAGGGCCAACAATATTGTAGACTGTCCTTGCGTATTTATACATTTTTTTTTTAATTTCATAAACACACATATAATTTGAACCATCAACTTTAATGTTGGACGGTAAGCGTCTTACTAATTGAATTGCGCTTTGTTATCATATACCTTAACCTAAGAAATGGGATGACTTATAGAACATAGGATTATTATATCTATAGTCCAGATCTAAGATAAACGAAAAATATAAGTAACGAACTAAGTTAATAAAATTAACGAACAAGTCAGTAAAACTTTACGAACAAATCAATTATAACGTGTGTTGGATGAGATAAATTTTAATTGAATTATTTTATCATGCAAACCAAGCATCACAGATTTATGGGCCGAGTCATGTAAATCAAACACTTTATTAAATTGAATTATTTTATCTAGTGTATCTTATCGCTCAAACCAAACAGTTGTCCGCCCAAAATCTAACCAAACATTTGCTCGCGAAAATAGAGAGATTTTTCAGTTGTATCTTGTGTGGTTGGTACGAATAGAATGGGGATTTATTTTAACTACGAGTTACAAACTCTAATTATTAATTATTAAGCTTTAACTAATTAAAATTTAGGGTTAATTGCCGCTAAATTCAAAAGCTTTTTGAAATTTCGCGATATTCTCACCAACTTCAAAATCAGCGTATAAATACACGAATTGAGAATTCATTCTTAATGTTCCCAAAATTAAAAAATTCCCCCAATTTGAAACTGACGTGGACTACCGTAATTACAGCGTGGCATAGTCGGCGGCATAAGGAAACGACGTCGTTTTTTCAAAATCAAAACGACGTCGTTTTGATTTCCAACAACATTAAAAAAAAAAAGAAAAAAAATTGCAGAAATCTCTCTCTCTTGCACACCACCACCGCCGCCGAGTTCTGGACTTCCAGCCACCACCATCGCCGAGCTCTGGACTTCTAGCCACCACCATCGCCGAGCTCTGGACTTCCAGCCACCAGACCACCACCACCACCGCCCATCTCCGCCTGTTCTCAACTGTCAACAACAACACACACACTCACCTACAACCGCCGCCGCTCCATCTCTCTCTCGCCTTTCACCGCCGCTCTGCAAATCGTGGCCTCCCTTCCTTCAAATCGCCTCACCAAATCGCGACCTCACCCTCCCCATCTCCTCCTCCTCCCGCCGCCACCGCGCTCTTCCACAACACCCACTGTGCCGCCCTCCTCCTCCGCCACCTCTCCCCCCAAACCCCAGACGAAGAAACCCACACTCTCCGCACCCATAACGCCCGCTCTGCCGCCCTCCTCCTCCGCCACCTCTTCCCCTAAACCCCAGACGAAGAAATTCACGAGATTTCGCCGGTGAGCAAGAGGACTCCTCAATTTCCGGGATAAATCTACGAGATTTCAGAAAGGGGTAAATTTGGGGATGAAATCAATAAAATCCCTAAATCAACAAATCCCCAAATTAACAAACTAAAATGGGGATGAAATTGGGTGAGGGTTGTTGACGAGCCGAAAATGGAGAGAGAGAAAGAGGCGACTGACGGCGAAGAAAGGGCATGGTTGCTCTCCTCCGATCCCGAAGCCACAAACCTTAAGTCTCGGCGGCGTGGAGCAGGCGGAAGGTGAGGGAAGCGACGTGGGTGGATGAGGCGGCGATGTGGGTGGGGATGAGGGTAGATGGAGGAGGCGAACAGGGTTTGGGGAAAGAGGTAGGCTTGGGGGGTGTTTGCAGGCCGGGAGTTTGGGAGGTGATGGTCGGGGTGGCGCCGGGGGTTTGGGGAGGTGGTGGTCGGGGGGTTGGGGAAGGGGGTAGGTTTGGGGGGGTGTTTGGGTATGGGGTAGCGTAGGTGATTTTTATTTTTTTTTAAAATTAATTATAAATAAATAAATAAAATTATTAAAAAAATTAAAACAATGACATGTCATAGCTGATTTGGCATGAAATTGACATGTCATAGGTATTTGCCATGTCATCTCGCCGGATTTTTTAATTTTGGGAACATTAAGAACGAATTCTCAATTCGTGTATTTATACGCCGATTTTGAAGTTGGTGAGAATATCGCGAAATTTCAAAAAGCTTTTGAATTTAGCGGCAATTAACCCTAAAATTTATTGGTGGTCCAAGTTTTGCCTTTGGCCCTGCGAATAGAGAATTACAATCATAAGATGCTGAAACGAAACATTTGGAACATACAACATAACGTGGAAGAAAAAATTTAGTAGATTTTTCAAATCTTCCCCTGTTAATGATGTTGTTCAATACATAGCATGTTTAAAGTGCAAAATGCATGTGTTATTTGATTTGTTTACAAAATGAGAAGTGATGATGGGTTAATTAAAGATAGTAGAAATGAAGGTTGAGTTGAGTTATGACCTTTCATTTTTTTTAATTGAGTTATGGTGGCGACTGGCGAGACGAATTACGAATTTAAATAAATAAGTTTGAATGAATTATAGGAAAAAAATAATCCATTTGAAATTTTTTACTCTTATAATTCTAAATCTATATTAGAAGTATTTAAGATATTATTAATATTGTGACCATTTTGCTCTGTTAATCCGGATCAATTTGATTCAAAAGAATTTATCCATTACTATTTATTTTGAAGGAAGTGTGGTACTGGTATAGCATCTAGGGAGGCGTCATCATCAATGAACCGTTTGATTTTTCCATTAGTCAAATTACAAGTAAATTACGCTTCAAAAATATTTGTTTCATACACGTATTAACGGAATGAGATTCAGTGTACTATATTTTATGTCCCACTTTGTGTTCCACTTTCAATTTTATTTAATTTCTTATATATACTTTCGTCAATTTCAACTTTATATGTTTTAGTTTAATTTTGTGATTATAAACTAGGGTTTATTCCATCAATTTAGTATATAATTATTTTTTTATCATTTAATTTCATTTTTATTAGCTAATACTTTCTAAAAAATTTAATCTTTTGAAATAAAAATTAAATATAATTCCTAGTATTTTAATAAATTTTATTTTATAAAAAATATTTTTAAAATAATAGATATAAGCATAGGACATAGTAACACTAATGAAATTGTGGGACACCGGATCTCTTCCTTTATATGGTTGGTAATAACTTCTCTCTCAATTTGGGGACACAGTTTCTTCCATCCATACATTCACACGATTCATCACCACCACTCACCACAAAAATCCAAATTCTAAATTAGTACTTTGATATTTATCTTCAACCAATCCAATAAATCACTTATTCATCCCTATATTACTTTCTACCATGTCAATGTTGTCAAAGGGAATATATCAAATTAATGCTACTCCCACCCCTTCATCTTCTCCAACTTTCTATGTTTTTTGCCCTTCATATATTTACTGTTTACTCAACAATAATACTGGTGTACGGAACTAAGTTCATCACTAATTAATTTTGCGTTAATTACGCATTCCATAATTTTTAATTAGGATTTATTAATCAAAGGACCTCATTTCTAAGAACCATGGATACGTGGATTTGCATATACAATTACCACTAATGTCCAAATATTTTGCTATTATCATTCGAAAAGATGACCCAAATTTAGAATCTATTAATCACAAGACCCTATTTCCAGAACATAGGCATTAAAATGCGTATTTATGAGTTATAAGTTATAAACAACAAATTTTATCGGAGTCATATAACAATAATAACAATAGAATTGGTGGTAATTTTTATTCGCTTATAAAATCAAAAGACGAAAAAAAAAATCATTGTTAAAAAAAATTATAAAAATTATCCATTTTTAGTATGGAAGGATAGATTGTCATCATTTAATAGATTTGAAGCTTCATTTATTTACTTGAATCGTGGACTTTTGCTCGGGATATTCAACTATTGCGAGTCGAGCTACAGTAATAAAATACGGATACTAGAAAAGTACTTCCTGCAGGCCTAATGTGACCCCCCTCAATCCTCATGCTCATAGTCATCTATACAAAGCTAACCACTTAACATTACTCTATCTGTGATAGCTATTGGCGGTCATTTAATTATGATGGACTAACTTTTTATTTATGATATATTGAAATTTAATCCTTCGTCCCAAAACTAGCAAGTGTAGAGAATAGCAGCTCCATAAAGTGAAGCCCACAAAATAACTGAATTGAGTGTCACGAGTTTGAAACCACACGTGATTTATGGAGGCTATTTTTTGGTAGCAGCAACAAAATCTGACCCCCACAAAAAACATGCCTCCAATTGAATTGAAGCTGCATGAATAATCCTCACAAGGCTTCAAAAACACACAACATGGCAACTAATTATGCATTGGCTCTCTCAACTCCGAAGCCATTCATCACTTGCCTCAAGCAATCATCATTTCATTGCAGATTAGCGGCAATCAATAATATTCCAAAATCTTGTGACCAGAAACATGTCATTTTTTCAAATCCAAACTCGAATTTCAGCAGCAGAAACCTCGTACACAGCAGCAGGAGATTGTCCGATTTCAAGCTCAGATCGGCAGCTCTTCCAGAGAGTCGAAGCGAGCGGGCGAAAGCCGACAAATTGCTCAGGACATTGCAGCTTGCAGCCATGTTTGCTGTCTGGTATTTGTTGAATATATACTTCAACATCTTCAATAAACAGGTCCCTTTTTCATTTTTTTTTTTTAATTACTGTGAAGGTGTGAATTATACTGATTTTTTTAGATTTGAATTTAATGTTGTTGAAGGTGTTGAAGGTTTACCACTTTCCGGCAACATTAACGGCCTTTCAGTTCGGTTGTGGGACAGTTATTATACTTCTAATGTGGGGCTTCAATCTTTACCCTAAACCCAAAATCAACAAGTCCCAGGTAATTTCTTACTGTATAATAGTGAGACACCAGATTAAATATTAGGTTTTGAAAAGGAAAAGGGTAAATATCAATTATTGTCCCAATAAATATAATTGTAACAGAAGAAAATTGTATTTGTGTCTTATAAATTATTTTCGGCGCCTGAAAGATGACGTATCCCGTCGGAGTATTTAGCGCCGAAAGTGATTTTTATGGAGAAAATTGGGGATTGAGATCATAAATAATTGTATTTAAGGGCTTAGTTTTATATTTTATTTATTTATTCTAATTATAAGACTACCATATGGGTTTTTTAGAGCACGCTCATGTCGTCTTTCGGGTGCCGAAAATAATTTTTGGAACACAAATGTGTTTTTTTTTTCTTCAAAATGTTAGATACTTTTTACAATTATATTTATGTTGTGATATTTTCGGTAATAGACAATAATTAGTATTTACCCCAAAAGGAAGGGTTAATTGTTAAATAATTAATGAACTTTGATCCAATTTTGATTTTGGATACGTCGGTAAATTATTATAGCAATAACATTATTTTTTTATTGTAGCAAAATAGACACGTTCGGGATAGTTTTGCTTTTGCATGTGGCATTGTTCAGATGGAATCCTCTGTCCCAGAATATTGTGTGTACCACGTGTACCACTCTTTATTTCTTTGTTTTATAAATTATTTTTTATAAAAATAAAAATTACTATTATACTATAAACTCTAATTAGTATTTATCATTGAAAAATTAAAATTTTAAAAATTATATACCCTAACTTTGAATTAATGAACCCAAATAATCTATTATTAATTCAAATAAATATAAAAAATAATTATAAACTCTAAATGGATGAGTGAGCCCTTGTTAATTATCTTTATGTTATATAAAAGCATAATAAATTAAAATTGAATAAAAAATAATTTAAAAATATAAAGAAATAAATAGTGGTACAAGTGGCGTGTGCGCATCAAATTTTTTGCTTAGGTGCAAAAAAATCACGCCACATCACTTTTTCGGTTGTCGGAAAAATTAGAATGCGTGTATTTAGCTACAAACTGAAGATTGGTGTTTTTATTGGAAGAATGTTTAAAACGTATCGAAAAGTAAAATCAAATTAAAGTTGGTAAAACTTTGAGTAATTAAAATGATATTGGTTGATGGTAATTGTGGTGTTTTTGCAGTTCCTACAAATATTTCTACTTGCTGTGGGGCACACCTTAGGAAACCTTTTAACGAACATCAGTTTAGGGAAAGTGGCAGTTTCATTCACACACACCATCAAGGCAATGGAGCCCTTCTTCACTGTCTTGCTCTCTGTCCTTTTCTTCGGTGAGGTATGAAACCGTATCCACTCTCGTTGCGTTTGGTGTCCCATTCTGTGTCTCACTCCGCCCGTGGAACTTTTATTAAGAGGGAGTGAGGTTAAGGGTTTGTGATACTCTAAAGAGGTGTTTATTATTTAAGACTGATAACATGTATGATTGAATGAGTTGCTTGATAACAGAGGCCCTCTCCGTGGGTTGTTTCTTCTCTCGTTCCCATCGTTGGTGGTGTGGCATTGGCATCATGCACTGAAGTCTCCTTCAACTGGTAAGAATCAAATCATGCATTCATCCCATCATGTATGCAAATCAATTATTTGAGATGATGAATCTCCCAACAGGATAGGTTTTGGCACTGCAATGGCTTCCAATGTCACCAACCAGACGCGTAACGTGTTTAGCAAAAAACTAATGCGCAAGAACGAGGTATATCTGCTGTGCCTGTGTTATAATATAATCTACAAATGAAGATTAGATAATGAGAAATTGTTGGTCTCTGATTAACAGGAAGGCTTGGATAACGTCAATCTCTTCTCCATCATAACAATCATATCGTTCTTGTTTCTTCTACCTGCTGCCATTATCATGGAAGGTGTCAAGTTCGGCCCTTCATACTTCCAATATGCTGTAAGTAACAGATAGGAATTCACTAGGATTTAACGATGAGATTGATTGATTTATCTAGTTTTGATTTAGGCAAGTGAAGGTTTGAATGTGAAGGAGTTGTGTGTGAGAGCTCTTCTATCTGGTTTGTGCTTCCATTCTTACCAGCAGGTAACTTTCTCAAAATAACTCAGAACAACAATGTAGATGGAATTTGAGATGTGTTTTGTTGTGGGCAGGTTTCTTACTATATACTAGGAATGGTGAATCCGGTGACACACGCAGTCGGAAACAGTGTGAAGAGAGTGGCGGTGATCGTGTCCTCAGTCATCTTCTTCCGAACACCTGTCTCACTCGTAAATTCTTTAGGTATCTATCACACTCGTATCTCCCGTCTAACTTTACCTAAAGAAATACACTTTTTTTTACATTCATTTACGGCTCAGGAACTGCTTTGGCTCTCGCCGGAGTCTTCTTGTATTCCAGAGCAAAGAAGATGAAGCCAAAAGCTGCTTAAATTGAAGATATTGATAGAAAGTATCAATAGATTCCAGATGATGATGAACAGACCACAAATAAAACTGCAAGATTTGGTTGCAGGCTCAATTTTCGCCGGCAGTTCGTGACATTCCCACTAGGGTTCATACTCATTAAAGAATAACACAATCCAAATAGATATATAGGCTATATATCTTTTTTACTTGTGTACATAATCTAATGTGTACATGCATACAAAAACATAATATCAGTAATAAAATACCAATCATTAGATATGTGGAGCAACAAAATATATATGTTTTAGCTACCATAGATTTAAGTATCCAACAAGAGAGACATTGTCTATGGCAGCAGCATTTGTGTCAGACCATGTAAGCTGTGCCTACTGCAGCATTAACCATGTACAGCAAAAAATTGCCCACTTTAGAAGAGTTTATGGGGGCATCTCAGGGGGTTCAATTACAACGTGTTCCAAGTTCTACTTACGAGTTACCCCTCAGGCAGATATTAACAAAATGCAAGAGTACCTAGGATGTCAAGTCAGACGAAAGCAGGTTGATCCTCCTTTGATGGTTTGATTGATGCATCATCCCCTTTGAAGTTGGAGTTATGTTCGTGGTCAAGTTGACCGTTTCCTGACTGCACAGCTGCAGCGTCATCCTGAACATCAGGAGAGGAGGTTGATTTCTGGCAATGACTCTTGAGGGTCATCATTAGGTGAGGCTCGGGCATCTAAAGATGGTGGTGGTTGAGCTGCCCCCATCATGGTTTCGTGAAAACTGCGCTGGTTGGTGGCAGCTCCATCAAATTTCTCTGCGCTGGAGTTGTTAGCCCATTCTGAATTCCTGTTGGGGCTTCTGCTGCGACTTCTATCTCTGCTCTTGGAAGCAGCCATCATGCTCTCATGAAAGCTCTTCTGATGAAAGCTTCCAGTAGCATTTGAGTTGTGACCAAACGATTCAGAACCATACCTGCAAGAATATGAAGACAATATTAAATAAATCACAAGCCCAAATAACATATAATAACACTAATCAAATCAAGTACCATCCATATGCTGCAGGCAGGCAATCAATCAGTCAAAAAGGATGAAAATAACATATACCTGTCCTGCCTATCAGGAGACGATGGTGTTCCCCAACCTCCTCCCCTTCCTCCGCCTCCCCTTCCACCATAAGAAGAATCATTACGTCCACCATAAGAAGAATCGTTACGTCCACCATATCCGACATCACGTCCGGAAGGACCAGAGCCCCACTGGCGCCTCCCTCTTCCCATCCCACCACCACGTGATGCCAAATCACGAAGTTCAGCAGGGACATTTTGATTTGCTCCTTCCAGAATTTTGACAAGATCCGATGCATGCCTTGCATCCTGATCACCAAAAAAAGTGTAAGCCTCTCCAGTGGCACCTGCTCGTCCAGTTCTTCCAATTCTATGAACATAATCCTCAATTCCCGTCGGGAAGTCATAGTTTACTACCACCCTGTAACAAAATCGAGACTTACATTACCATCAGATGAACCACAAATAAAATACAGAAATGGTGCAAATCATCTGTTATTGCAAAAGAATTGACAACCTTTTGTATCCAGCAAAATCTTGATACATCAATCACACAATCTTATGTATTGGAGCATATAATTTAATATTAGTGCAATGAATTTTCTACAAGAAGTAACAAAATAAAATACAGATAAGTAAAGAAAACTGTATAGATGCCAAAACTACGAGTTTACCCATATGGGCTGAGGTGGATGATAAAAATTTCCAGTGGGGCTCTCATTATCATGCATGTGTTGAAGTCTATCCTAACAACTGATTTATGCCTATTGCATATACCAACATCAATTTAACAGCTACCAACCTAATATCCTTAACGTCCAATCCACGAGCAGCAACATCAGTGGCTACAAGCACTGGGGACCTTCCAGTTCGAAATTGACTCAGCACATGATCCCTATCATCCTGAGATTTGTCACCGTGAATAGCAGCAGCTCCAAATTGCCGGTTTAGGTTATCAGCGAGGATATCGCACATTTTCTTAGTAGAGCAAAAGATAATTATCTTTGATCCTGGTTGTTGAGACCTCAATATCTGTTCCAAACGACGACGCTTATCCATTTGGGATAAAACTTCAATATGCTGTTACATTAAGAACAAAAAACAAGTCAATTCAAAATTAAACCTCATATGCAGCCAAACAGGAGAAATATATAGTGTATTAAAAGAAAAAATGACCATGATAAGAAATTAAACTTTACCTGGGTTATTGACTTGTTGGCAACAAGCTCATCAGCATTCCCAATGTTAACCTGAACAGGGTTCACCAGTAAATCAGCAGCAATTCTCCGCACCTCCTTTGGCCATGTTGCTGTGTACATCAAGGTTTGCCTACTAGGAGGCACCTCCTTCACAATTTTCCTTATTTGGGGTTCAAAGCCCATGTCTAGCATCCTGTCTGCCTCATCCAATACCAAATACGAAATTTGATGGAGATAAACTCTTTTCATCTCCAAAAGATCATTCAATCGACCAGGAGTAGCCACCACAATATCCACACCTCTGTCTAAGTCTTTCAACTGAGGTCCTTTTGGTGCACCCCCATACAGACACTATTAAACAAAAATGGCAGCAAATTCAACATGAAGCAGAGAAATTAGGAAAATGACCACATCCACATGAATGGGTTTCAAATGCAACCACATTTACAATCAACGATGAAAACCCAAAAGGATAAAGAAAATCTTAGCCCAACAAAAAGTCCTCTGTTAATGTCAAAAGGATATGACTTCTAAGGAGATTTGAAGAAATGGATAGAATACAAGAAATAATACACTACTGTAACATAGCCATGATAAATCATACCGTACAAGATATCCTAGATGATCTCCCAAACTTCACTGCTTCATCTTGTATCTGTGTGGCCAACTCTCTTGTTGGTGAGAGCACCAAAATTGTTGGACCTAATTTAGGGTTATTTCGCTTTTGTTTCAGATGAAGAAATCCAGGAATCAAGTAACCCAAAGTCTTCCCAGATCCTGTCTTGGCAATGGCCACAATATCACGACCTTGCATAGCAATCGGCCATGATTGTGCCTGGATTGGAGTTGGAGCAGAGAAACCAGCTTGTTGTGCCTGGGAATTGTGATGGGGGAAGAGAGAGGGCGAGAAGCATAGATAAGGGGAACAAAAAGAAGAAAAGAAAATTAAGGATCTCTATAAGCAGATGTAGTGCACTACTGCTCCAAATAGGACTGGCTTGTCATGAACTTATGCAAGTTTCCAAGAAAAGAAGAAGCCTCATCCTCTAGCGTTATCAGGCACTATTTGCTGATGTGAGCAAGAGTGAGAGTATGATTCTTCTTCTCTTCTGACCAGAGGCCAGTTTATAAATCACCAAGAAGGCAAGTCCTCAGTGTGAGTCAAGAAGCCCTTCACATGAATTGAAGGACCTGTAAGAGCACTCCAATAATAAGCAAGTCCCAAAAGAAGGGTGACACAGTGTACGACATTTGGCTCCTCTCTGGAGCAAATATCGCACCTGCAACAGAAAGTTTAAATGAAAAATAGTGTACTCATGAGTCATGAGTTCTAAAACTCCTCATTGGATCTCTAGTTGCACTTCAACATAAAACAAAAAAACAAAAACATTTGATCAACAATTCAGATTCATGAGAGCATCTGTCTATGTAATTCTTGAGATAAAAGTGGTTCCCGTACCTCTCTTAATATCTCTGAAGGAAAACCAGTGGATTGAAACGACATGAAAGGCGGGACATTTCCTCCCTAGCCAATTGAATACAACCAATAAATTCAGATTTATTGAGAAATAATATAACAATTAATAATCAAAATAAACAAAGGAAAGTAACTTACATAGGGATAACCAGAAAAGACAGACTATATTATCAGAAAGGAATAAATGATTAATCCTTATAAGGACTAAGTTCACTGACAAAGGAACTTGAAACTAAAACTTAAACAGGTTTGGACCTCATCTGATTATGTAGACATGGTAAAAGAAAAACTGAAGATCGAAAGAACTCCGTAAGAACATCTTAAAGGAAACACCATAACTAGAATAATATCTATGCCTCTTCTTGTGCGGTCTCAAATGATACATTTCAAAAATAAAATTAGGTTTCAAAAGTTTGCAAACAGCAAAATCTGAACTGTAAATAGCTCAGTTATACAAAAATTATCATTATAAAAGATTGCCAAGCTTTACTAAGCATGAGGTCAGTCATAAGAGGTCTCGGATTATGTGGCTACAATAAATATCATTATTCCCTAGTTGCCAAGATATTGCATCTCTGATCAAAATCCAACAAACAATATTGGTTCAACTCTTGATTAAGCACAAATTCGGAGTTAGATGGAGCCAGATTGGAGGTAAGTTGGTAGAGGCTAGGAGTCATGAGTCATCTATCTCAAATTCTCAATTGAGTATTGGGTCCCAAGATGAACGTCACTTCTGCAAAAATTTAGTACACAAATAATACGTAAACAGAATAGATGAACGCTTACAGTTACAGAAATTTCATGACGACGACAATATGCCTCCACAGACAACCCAGTTTCTGGGCCTTTAGATTCAATGGGTTTATGCACAGCATTTTTTGCCACAACTGGATCACTCTGTGAATAATCTGGTCTGTTTCTGGCAGACTATAACACAGTAGCATGTAAATGAAGCTATACACTGTCAGCCTCTTACAAAATACACACAGACAAATTATACATCAAGCATTATAGGTTAAATCACATGCATAAAAATTGCAAAGAAAAGCTCTTAAATTACTCCAAAACAATGCAGGAGATATAATATGAAGCTCCATATGCTCAAGAGAATAGAGAAGATCTATGTAAATTGGATAAGAGAACTTTCTGTTTCTGAGTCTATTTATGAGAGAACAACTTGAAGCACCTGGTCAATTTCTGGATCAGAAGTGTACTTTGCTGAACCAGCATTGCTATATCTGCCTTCATCATGAGATCCACGGCACTGTGGGTCCTTTTGAGCAGCAGATGAACCCAAAGCATTGTTAGACTGTTCCGAGCTTACACCCGAGGAGGCAACAGGTCTCTCGTACTGGGTTACGTTAGTCACGGGGTTCCAGAAGTAAAGATTTCCAGTCCTACCATCAACCAGTCCTCTCCATGGTTTTGGAAGCGAAGGGTCCTCTGGTGCATACCGTACACTAGCAGAAGATGCAACTGCCGTAGCTGCAGCCATATCAAAGCTTCACTCTTACGTACCCTGCAGTTATCCCAACAAAACATATAATGAAGAATAAACATCACACTCAAAGGTCATCAAGCTTGCACCACATCCAATAAAACATATGCATAATATAAGATAGGAGTATTGCTTCAAAGTCAAAACACACAGGAGCACTAGTTTCAAGCCACAAGCCAATAACCCCCAATAAGGAACGCAAGAAGCAAATCCAAGTACAGCCAAAAATATACACACATAATTATACCAGTACAACATTACAACCTCTTGACTGGATAGAGATAAACAAAACACACACACAGAAGTGAGAACATTAACATGGACATGAAATAATATCCCCGTAAAGCTAATTCGCTACAATAATTTGCCCATCTCTTACCACAGAACTGAGAACATGAACTCAAGCCTGCATGCATTAACATCAACGCCTTATAAATTCGAAATTTCCTACTCGTAAAGCTGTTACACTTAAAGCTGTTACACTTACCCTTCAAATGGCATAAGAAACAGGTAGAACAAAAACGAAAGAAACGAAACACAAAAATGCAAGGATATAGAAATACGAAAAAGGAAGAAGAAATAACGCGGAAAAAAACCCGCATTGAAGGTTCACATCTTAAACCCTAAAAAAATAAGAAAATGCACAAATGCATTTACCAAAAAAACATGCATAACATCAAGCATTACATTCAGATCAGTGTTCAAGGTTAACAACAAAAACGTGAAGACTGTACAAGAGATTCAGGGCAAGGGGTGGCAAAGGTACCTTACGCCGTCGTCTCGAAAAAAGAAAAAGAAAATAGCAGAACAGAACAGAACAGAGCACACAAAGGAAATGATCTCTCCGCGGTGGCTTTCCAAGGACCGCTTCTTCTCTCTCTAAAAAGCAACCAACATTCTAAGCTTCTGCGTATATATGTATTCTACGTTTGAGAGAGAGAGTGAGAGTATATGCCTTCGAGAAAGCAGAAGTGGGCAACTCAAGAGAGAGAAAGGATGGATGCGACTTTATTCTGTAAACATTTTTTTAATTATATGTATATATGAACAGTATCCAAATTAATACGTAATTTAATTCGTACACACTACACACAGACACAAACCTTGTGATTTGATAATTTGATAATACTCCATTTTGTATGTCTAAGACGAGAGATTAAGAGCAACCTCAATGCTGGAGCTCCCTTTGGGCTTTATATAGGGGCCATCTCTATAGAGATATCCCTCTGTAATCGGGCCCATATAGATTTTTCATTTTCTTTTTTAAAATTTGAGAATTTTTTTTTTTAAATAGTACTAATATTTAAATTTAAAATAAGTAATATTAAAATAGAATGATTTTGGTGTGAAAATAAATGGAATGAGTTTATAATAAAGATATTGTAGGGGGAAATTTAAATAAATTACAAAAAAGTCATTCAACGGCATAAATAAATAAAAAATAAATAAACAATAGTCAACAGTTGATTTTTAAAACAAAAACGAAATTTTTGCCTTCGCACCCGACTCGCCCCCTTGCGCCTCCTCTCGAGCTCCCGGACTCGGCATTGATGCCCGAGCCCGTCCAGTGAGCCCCATTGAAAATGCTCTAATGAAAATTGTGGATTCGATGATTATTTCATTATTTGAGCTCTCTAATTGGCAACTAGATTTGATGAAAATCATTATATTAATTATTTTATCAATTATTTATTCATATACAATTAGATATATAGTCTGTGCATTTATTACTCAATGGCTGAATTATTAAGTTTGGGAAGCTGTAGGGGATGTTACGTATTTTAGAATTATTATAGATTATAGATTTATGGCTTGTTAGAAGAATGTTGTTGGGACATTGATAACCATATATTATTATTATTATTATTATTATTGGAAAGAAGTTTGGTTTGGGGTCTAATTGAACTAAAACATACTCATCAGTTACTGGAATTACGATTCAATAACTCATTCTCATGAACATGTGTTAATTTGTGCATTGCTACAACAGTTACAACTCATAAGTCATAAGTGTGATTCGAGAAAAGGGTTGCTACAACTTATATCATCGATCTCGTTTGCGTTGTTATTATATTTCATTTCATATTTCCCTATTAGAAAATTATATTTTATTATCTTAGTATATTTTGATTAAATACTAATGTATATTTTCTCCCAAGCTCAACTCTAACATTTCAAGTATTTTTTCGTTGATGTTTCCTTCAAGACTCATGATCATTCTTCAAATATTTTGGGTACAAATACATCAATCTTGTATCTTTGTATACAAAAATAATTCATTAATACGCGTCTCTCTTAGCCTAAGCAATTTATTTTCACTGGCATATAGTTGACCAATTTATGGTGGAACCCAGTAAAATGTATTTAAACCATAGAGTCTATTCGAGCTTATACAAAAAAATTCTAGATTTTAATCTAAAATTTTCTTGGAAAGTATTTAAACCATAGAGGAAATATTTTTGTACACGGCAGGTAAAACCAAGAGTCTATTCGACCTATCTCACATTTTTGTTTTTTATGCATATCATATCATATCATAAGTATACATTATAAAGAAGTAATCAAGCTAGTAAAAATTTATGATTCATAGGTATTATTATAACAATGTGACTTGTAATTGCATAGAAATTATGCAGCTGTAATTGGGAAGAGAAAAAGGCGAAATAATATTTGATTGGTTCATAATAATTGGTGGTGAGAAGGGGGGAAGTGTAGCATCTCGAGTTACAAAATGAATTTCATAAACAAATGAGAATACAGTGTGCAAAAGCATCTGGTTTCAATAAAGTTTACATCTACGCGAACCTATTGTTGCGCATGACCGACTTAACTGAACCTAAGATACGAAAATAATCATAAAACAGCGACGACTCCTTCCCCTCCAGACCATCTCGACTGACTCGATTGCTTCCAGCCAGATTGTTGCAAGGGCTTCCACCAACCACCAGATCGAACCCACCAATGCTCCCAATAATCTGCTCTATTCTGGTGTCGTCGAACTGCTGCACATCGTCGAAATCGATCAGCATCCCTGTCTGGTTGGTCTGCTCCCACCAACTCCTCACTATGTCTCTGTTGACTTTAGATTTCTCAATCGAGACAACGTTCTTCAATTTTATCCCAAGTCGGTGGAGTGCAACCTCTGCTCCACCGATACCAGAGAAGAGGGACAGCACATTGACGCCGTTAGGATATATATCCTTCAAAACAGACAGGTGATAGGCCACAGTGTCGACCTATGTTGAAACCCAAAACAATATACCAAGGATCAAGATGCGGACTTTTCTTATAAGTAAAATGGCATATTATAAAAACTGAAGTAAAAAAACAGAGTTAAAGATTGCTGACCTGAAAAGAGTTTCCAAGAGACTTGTATCTGTCGGTTCTACTTATCCCACCACCCCTCGTGTGGTTCTTTGGGAAGCCCAAAAGCATTTCCACCTCATCAGGTTCTAGGGGGGCAACTTTGTTTCGTCCCACCCACACCAAATTCCACTTTCTGCACTGTTCCATAACATAGCGCTGGACTGACTCTGGTGGGTCAGCCTCACTCTCAACCCTCTCTAGCGCACTGCGGATCCTCTCTGTCAGTTTTGCACTAGCTATAGCAGTCTGGATACAGTTCAGCTTGTCTCGTGGATCCCATCTAGGCCACCACCTTTTTGATAAGGGAAAAGCCTGCTGGATGGTCAGGGGTGGGAGAGGGATGAGGGGAAACCTGTTCTCGATGGGCAGATTGTGGACATAGCCTCTCTTTCTTGCACAGGCTGAGAAGAACTTCGAGTCAACGAATTCTGGCTCGATGTCGTAGAGGAACCGTGAGATGGTGTCCCAGACCCCCTTTGGTGTAAGGGCTACATTCTCATAGTAGAAGTAGGGGGGCGCTCTTGCATCATCTCGCAAGGAACGATGAACACGCTCTAGCTGCATGGAAGGAACACCATATCCAATCATTGGATTAGGCAGGCGAATTGACTCCTCAATGACATTCTTCTTCATCTCTAGAAATTTCCTCTTCTTGCTCTTGCTGCTCCCACTAAGAAGATGCTTTGGCTGTGAGAAATGGTAGAAAGTGGTCAGCAATATTCTCTATAATCTAATAGAAATGAAGATATGGTGTAGAAAGTTGACCTTGAGATCATCATCAGGCAAATAACAGTCTTCCTCTCTAGCCATTTGAGCAGCACATAAGAAATCACTCAACTCACCAATTAAGGCTTTTGGCCCTGAAAAGTAGCAGCAAGTAAATATTATTCTAAGATCTTTCTATGATCAAAGCATGCCTTCGAGAATTTAAGAAAGATTAACGATTACCATGAATATTATTCCTGGACCTACATGGGGAATATTAAACACTAAGAACAAACAGACAGCGTTGCAATACTACGAGGGAACAAACAAAAGCATTCAAGAATATAAGTAAAATCAGGAATGAGAAAAAAGGACAGTGTTCGAAAACAAACACAGCATCTTTCAAACACTCTATGAATCTCATAATCTATCAAAGTTCAAGAGCTGGACAATATCAGGATGAAACCCCCATTTCCTACTTAACCATCAAGACCTATATTGATTGATTATAATCCATGGGCACATATAACATATATCATCCTACATTAAAACACACAAACAATTTCTGACTTCACACGACATTCAAAACTGAACCCAATGCCGGTAACACAATTGTGAGACAAGGTAAAATGTACACGTATAAATCTGCAACAATTACTACCCACAATCAAAGGAAAACTATCCAGAAAACGTAAAGCAAGTTTCAAAAAGGTTATGCAGTAAAAGGAGATAAACACAAAAATGTATTTATATCACAGATTGCGCCCCAAAATAAAGAAACAATAGGAAGCATATTAATGTACACACCACATCTTTCCAGAGCAATTTCAGCCTCTTCCAGAGGGTATCCCATATCTGCTAAGGAGAGCAATTTTTCCTCTCTCTCTGTCAATGATCCAGATGCAGCCAATGACAACAACATCTTGTGCTTTTCTGATCTATAAACACCATTGGCAGCACCATTGGGAGCACCATTGGGCTTCAAGCAGTCCTACATGCCAGGAGTATAAAACGCACTAAAATGGTCACAAATTATAATAACTAAATGTCAATGATTGTAACTGAATGCAGAGTATACATGTCTGCGCATAGAGACCTTAATGACGAAATAACTGTCAAATGAAGCTCTAGATAATAATAAGAGTAAAATCATTTAGAATTCAAGACAATGTGCATGGATTTTCAAGATTTGGAGTAAATAGGACATATATAATCTCCGGTCCCACTGGTTCATATTCTGTCAGATCAGCTGAATTTTCCTAAAACGACTTTCTGTCTTTTTGGCTAGTATCTGTATATTCAACTTGATACCTTTCTTTGTCCCTCAAATATATATAACTTTCTTCTTATAGCAAATGGGAGAAACTGGTAGCAGGTAGCAACAGTGTATTCACAAAGCAGTCACCAAACTAGGATCATTTTCAGAAAGGTAAAAAAAAAAAAAGATGGCCTGGATCCTTTAGTTCTATTATTGTGGTTTGCAATATAATTACATACTGTGCCATAAACTGAAGTCCAGATATCAAATTAATCTTGCAAACTTAGGTGGCTAAACAGTATACACCAATGACAGCATATGGTCTTTGATTTTACACATAAAATTATAATATACCGAAAAGAAACTAAAGCAAGACAAATTCCTGGTCAAACGTAGCCTTGCAAAGGACCTAAATAACAAAGCAATAACAGATGCACTTAAGAGTTGCTCAAAATATCATCTCATGCATACATCTGAAAGCATATGGATAGAATGTGGAGTATGAGAGGACTAGTAAAGCTCACGTACTTCTATTTCATCGTCAGACCAGCTGTCCATATCTGAAAGATCATTTGGAAAGATCTCATTGTAATCAGAAGAGCATGGATCAAAATTTGTACTCAACTGTTGTGGAGGAGAGTCTTCAAGACTCTGCAAAACCAAATAATACATAACCAAGGAATGTTATGGGAACAAAAACAGTGTGCTAGAGAAGGAATTTGAAAAAATTCACAAAATTAAATAATGGCACAACTGACTTCATGGGAACAAAAATGAAGACAAGGACAGGTGAGAGCCAATTTGATTTCATATTGTCAGTCGTTCTATTTACTTCTGAAGTAATGTTACTCACACGATTTTAAAAACATCCAAGTAAAAAGTTGAAGCATTGTATAGGTAACATAAATCATTAACTACAACTAACACCTAAAATATCTGAGGCCACAAGGGAAAAGGCAGTCATTTCTTGTTACAAGGTATATTATGACAAAAACTTTTCAAAACCATAATGGATAAATTAAAGGCACAAGAAATTACATGTCCCCAGTATCCCATGAAAACAGCAAATAATATTTTGAGATAGCATGTCAAGGGATTTGGAACCATTTAAACTCAATGTTAACTTAATAACATAACACACATCACTCACCGAGAATGTTAAGAGCCAGTTCAGTATTGAGTCTGAATCTTCTTCTCCTGCATGATAAACAATTGAAAATCTAAAATAGCCAACATATATCTCAAACAAATCTTAGTTAATATATAAAATAGTCTGTACCATTTTCCTCAATGGCTTTTGAAACCAATTTATCCGAAAAACCCATTCCAACAAAATGATCAAACATCTTGGAACGGGAAGCACTTCTTGAGGAGCAAGCCTTCATACAAAACAAGAAGTTAATTTATCTATCATAGTAACTGAGAAGACATGCGTGCAGCAATCAAGATGATATGCATGCAGCAATCGAGAAGACATAATAACTAAGATTCCTTCATACACAGGAATGCAACTTTACCTCCTCATTGCCAACAATAGTAGTAACGGGGTTCAAATTAATCTCTGACTCGTCATCTGTCGTCCAATCAACATCAGAAACATCTCCTCCAGATACATTTTCATCCTGAATAGGCACTAGGAACATTAGTATCTATTAATGACAACAAAATGAACAATTTGAAATCAGCAAGTTATCCATAGAAAATGTATACAAAAAGTAAGAGAAAGGAGAAAAATGTACCATGCTCCCCAAATTTCGACTGAACAAAAGACCCTCTACCTGTTCAATATAGAATTTAATTGGAGTAAGGCCATTAATTTCAATAAAGCATTGAATCTTATATATTCAAATAACATAGGCATTGTTTTATATGAACCAACACCACAGGACAAAAGCTGCCCCCAATATCACATAAACACACACCAGGAAATTTTCCATTTTGGCCAACAAAACAGCCAAATTGAGATGTATAAACAGCCAATTAACAATTTCTACAAAGCCTAGTTGTCTATCAAAAATAAATTAATAAATAAAAGCAAACAGAAGGAATGCATACACAAACACTAAATCAAAGTTCAGCTGGTTCCAATGAACTCACTAAACCCTAAAAGTCATCCAAACTCAAAGAGAAACCTAGGTCGCAACCCCTTATCAGTGACACCACTGATCAGAAATGAACCCTATTCAACACTCTCATCTTTTGCATGGTCGTAATTCCATTTCCACACTCAATCAAAATGCGCCAAACACAAATACCACAAAAGAAAGAACGGAAAAAGAGTACAAACTTACAAGGAATTCAGACGAGAGCTCTCCGAACCACTTCACTCCCCAAAGCCCAACGCCAATTCTCCACTACCTCTTCTTCAAACAAAATCCGAAAGACAAGAATTTCTCTGGACAGTAATTCAAAACGTAATCAATAAAACAGATTGATACAATTAGGTCAACTGAAAACGAATGCGACGGCTGAAAATCACAATGCCAGTGAACAATTAAACAAGAACAAAAGCCAAAACGAATCGCTCATCGCCTAATTAGAGCACGCACCTGTAAAATCGGGACTGAGAGAGAATCTAACGAAACTGAATTAGAGAATTGAGCGCAGAATTGGGGAGGAATAAAATCAGTAGCGAAATTATGAAACGAAAAAATAGAAGATGAAAGAAAGAGAGATTCCTCCCACCACTTCCTTGTGCGCCTAAGAAAACAGAATAATTGTTTATGTACAAATATTTTGAAACCCACGCGCCAAGGTCAAAAACAATAAAGAATGAATAAATAGATATGAACCAAATAAAATACTTAAGAGCAACTGAAGATTGAGATTTTATATTCGTTTTTAAGATGTCTTTTAATTATTAAGTTGGATAAATGATTATTTTATTTCGAATTTTAGTAACAAAAAATTAAGTAGTTGAATTTTAGAGGTCTCTTTGACTAGCTTGACCACTTTAAAATGTAGGTAAGTGTGGGAAGGGAGAGCAAGTAGCATGAATTCTATACACTCGGGTGTGGGTAAGTTTTTTTTTTCTTGAAACTGATGCAAAATAAAGGTGATTGCTATTTTGTCCTTTATAATTAACTTTGACAGTACATTTACAATTAAAAAAAATATATATTCATGTATTATATCCAACTGAACAGCCTATCAATTATTAAAAAATATCTAGAATTTTACTTAACGATCTCGAATTTGAAATTTCGATCAAATTAAACTATACACATATTAATACAATCTAATTTCAAATAAAATGTAAAAGTCCATGAAGCATTTTGGTAGTATACAATATGCAAAGAATTTGGCAATAGTTTGATCGTGTAAAAGAGGTGTTACCCTTGGTGCTTTATTAGGGCTTTGCTCTTGGAATTTCCAATTATGTTGCAACTTGCAAGTACACAAATTGTGCCGTTGAAATCATCCATTTTTTTTTTGTATTGTCTTTTATTTTATATAGTGAAGTTTATTTCGTGAATATGTGCTTTATATCATAAACCTTAATTAAGGAGCGGCAAGAGCAAGTATAATAATTTCGTTAGGGCAAGTATGTTGCAACTATACAGCAGTTTTAATATTCCCTTCATCCCAGCTTTTTGTATCCACTTTTAGTAGTAAATACTATTAAAAGTGGATACAAAAAGTTGGGACGGATGGAGTAATAAAATGGTGTTCAATCTCCAATATTTTACATTTGTTGTTAGCATCATTTGAATAAACAATATTATTTTATATAAAAAGTTAAAAATAAGAATAAATAAATATGCATCTGCTTTTTTTGTTATAAGACGAAATTTTTATTTTCATTTTTGAAATTTGGGATTCAGGCGTGGGTGAAGAAGATAAATATTGATTTGGGTACATCATATCACATAACTCAAGGATGTCGTTTTGACTTGTATGGAATAATTCTTTAGATTTTATTTTTTTAGGAATTCGGGCATCCACAGCAGATCTCTCAAAAGTAATCATAACTTTAAATTTGAGCTAAAATAATAAAAAGTGAGATAAAATGATCATCTAACAGATCACCCATATTAAGTTTGGGCCCATAAAAAAAATTACACCCCCTCAAATTTAATCCTAAATTTACACCCCCTTAAATCTAATCCTAAATTTATAAAATTGATAATGAAAAATAGGAGAGCTGCTGTGTGCAATTGTAAAATAGGAGTTAAAAATAATTTAGGGAAGACTTTAGGAGTATTTTTATGAATAAAAATTTGAAAGATCTGCTGTGAATGCTGTAACGTTGTTGAACTTAGCAAAGAATTAGGTGGTGTATTTGAAAATAAAAATTGGTGACTAGTAATAGGTTGCAATTACTTTATCATCGGATATATTGTCCAATTTTTAGTATTCATTTGAGAGTGATACGAATTTTAATAAAATAATTGAAGTGGAACAAAGATCGCATCTAATTTTACTAAATAAAAATGGATACTAAAATATGAGAGGATTAGAAAAGAAAAAATAAATACTAGAGAGAGTATTTTATAAGAAAATAATTCTAATTATGGTTATAAAATAGTGTACGGTCTAAACCAATACTTGAGTTTGGCCATAAAATGATCCCACCACTATCATCCACATGCCAAGTGCAAAACAAAGTTTTTTTTTTTTTTATGGGGGAGTGCAAAACAAAGATTGAATATGAATACAGGAAAATAGAAATAAAAATCGACATTGTTATCAATAAAAGCTATAGTACTAGTTAGTGATGTAATCTAATATTGTTAATAATCGATCAAATGTGAACTCCATCAACACATTTTGGTAGGCGTAGGGTCTATAAAAGTTTTGCGCAATAACGTCAAATTGATTAGATGAAAAGTGTTTGCAATGATGGTTTCATTGTGTTTTGTGCCCTTTGTTGATCTGCTCTTCGAGTTTCCATTGATTTTCCAACTTTTCAACAACAGGAAATGTGCGTGGCAATAAAAAAATTCATATAAAAACATGACGTTTACTCCCTCCGCCTGCAAAATAAGTTCCTCGTTGGGAACGGCACGAATTTTAAGAAAAATGGTAAAGTGTATTGATAGTAAAGAAAAATATATTATTTAGTATTGAGAGTAGTGAAAATGTGAAAAAGTATTATAATTAGTATTGAAAGTGGTGAAAAAGTGAAAAGTAAGAATAAATAAAGTATTATTAGTGATGTGGTAGTTGTCCAAAAATGGAAAGAAAGAAAGATGAACTTATTTGGGGGACGTCCCGAAAAGGAAAAAGAGAAACTTATTTCAAGGACGGAGGAAGTATAATTTATGTAATTTACAATATTGATCAAAATTGGATGAACTAGAGCTAAAGTGATGGTTTGAAAAGTATATGTGACTGGCAGTCCAATCCTCTTAAATAATATCGTTGCAATTTTTAAACATGTATGGTTAATTTGCATATATTTTTTCGACAACCACATCAATTTTAATTTAACCGAAAATAATGTAAAAGTCATGTTTCTTGTGCCAAAATTTAAATGCCATATTGTAAAAATAAGTAAAATTTGTTATTATTCTTTGCAATCACTACTTCTTAATTGTATATCATTTAGGGGGTGTATTAGTTCAAGATTTATATAGATTTTAAAAGTCCGTGGATTTTAAAAGTCTATAGAATTCTCACGGATTCTTCATGATTTTGAATGAATTCTTAATTGGATTTTTAATAAATTAGCAAGAATTTGACGTGATATTTTCGTACTTAAAATCCACAAACCCAACGAGCGCGGGGATTGAACGAGCGATAGACAGGCACCCAGCGGCCGCTGGATACCATGGACCCATGGAAGGAGAATTTTGTCTGAAACACTACTGTCTCCTTCGATAATGAACATAATTTGATCGCATACCATGACTTCTTGAACAACCTTAAGAACTTCTTTCTTTACATCACGGCCAGTGTGATAAGCCAAAGTTGCTGTAAGCTTTCCCAATCCATATGATTTTGCATCCAACATTCTACAATTGCTCTTAGCACTAACACCTTCTGAAAGTGGGAGAATATTCCAAAATTCATCTTGGTTACCGTGCAACTTTATTTCATCACTTTCAGTTATATAAATTTCTTGTGCTCCAGGTCCTGGATAGAAGACCTTAACAAGAATCATATATAGACGGTCAGCCACTACATACCAAGAACCCAACGAGCGTTGGGTTCCGGTGAATGCTGGATACCCAGCGCCCGCTAGGGTCCAGCGGCCATCGTTGTAGTTCCTCCATCAACGGCCGCTAGGTGCCAGCCGGCGCTGGCTTCTTCAGCCACGTCCGCTGGTACCCAGCGAGCGCTGGAAATTCTCAAGATTTGAATTTTCGTGGTTCGAGATCGGATTTGTTCATGTATATTTTTTGAATGAAATCCATGGAAATCAGTCCAATGATAAAATTCGTAGATTTTTAAATACACTCAGATTTTTATAGACTCTTAAAAGTCTTGAACGAATACACCCAAACTTTAAAAGACTTTTAAAAGTCTTGAACGAATACACTCAGATTTTCATAGACTTTTAAAAGTCTTGAACAAATACACTCAAACTTTAAAAGTATGCAGAAATCTATAAAAATCTTGAACCAATACACCCTGTAGTTTATTTCCTATGTAAATGTATCATTAAAAATGTTGATCAAGAAGACAGGAATTGACATATGATGATTGTCTAACTGAAAGTGGGCCTTGCATAAATAAAGGATTCCGATCGATGTCAATCAACTGGAAAATCCTGCTCATAGTGGAAATTTAGTCAACATTCGTAATTTAATAATAACTTTTTAAACATATCTTTACGGCTATTCAAATATTTTCAAACCCATTGATTGTACGAGAACAAAACAGAAGAGATGATAACCCTTTTACCTCTTCACCATCCAAACAAGTCGATCAATGGCATTGTCAACCAATTGTTCATTTTATTTTATTTTGGTAAATTAATAATTAAAAACCCAAATCCTAAACCATTGTTTATTTTCTATTTATCCCTCATCACCTTATTCATTTTTGGGTTAATTACGCGAAAAATCATGAATTTTGGTCGGATTTTCAAACTTTTCATGAACTTTTTTTTTTTTATATAAAAAATTCCTTGAATTTAATCGTCTGAACAATTTTTCCATACCTTTTTTGCTCCGTTGAAGCTCCGAGCTGACATGACAATTACGAGTTGATATGGCACCGACGTGGCGCCTACTATGACTGAAAATTGACACATGGAAAAAAAAGAGCAAAAAAAAAAAACAAAAAGAAACAAAATCCCCCATCGTCTCCCCCCTTTCCCCCACCCCCAAACCCTAATTTCCCGTCCTTTAGCCCGCCGCCGCTGAGAGGGCTCTGCGGCTCCCAGATCAAAAATCCCCACCCCCATCGTCTCCCCCCTTTCCCCCACCTCCAAACCCTAATTTCCCCTCCTTCCACCCGCCGCCGCACCAGATCCGCCGCCCCTGCCGCCGACGGTGCTGAGCGGGCTCTGCAAATAAAGGACAAAATCCCCCTCCCGCTCCCAGATCGAAAATCCCCTGCCGCTGAGAGGGCTCTGCAAATAGAGGACAAAAATCGAACGTTGAGTCATGGGCTGTTGCTATTACCGGCGATGATTTCCAGAATGAATTGACAGTGAATTTGACGAAGTTCCCTTGGATCTCCATCCCTCGCCCGATATCCCCCCCCCCCTCCCCCTGCTGTTGGCGGCCGCCGCGGTGGCTCGCGGCAACTCCGCGCCTTCGCCGCGGTGGCTCGCGGCTGCTGCTGGAATTTAAGGTAAAACGTCGTTTTATCTCCCATTTAAACGACATCGTTTTGGTTCCCGTCCGACAGTGCCATGCCAAATTTCCGGTCACTGAAAAATGCCATGCCAGCACTCAATTTGGGAATTTTTGAAAATCATGAAAAAATTGTTCAGACGATTAAATTCAGGGAAAGTTTGGAAATCCAACCAAAGTTCATGATTTTTAGCGTAATTAACCTTCATTTTTCTTATCTCACTCACTCGTCCCTCATCTTGGCCAGATCATCACATGCCACTCTCAATTAATTCAAAATGAAATAAATCGACAGTCTTCAAATTAAAAAGAATTGCAGAATCCCATAAGATGATAAGAACCGGAAAAACTGGAACTGAATCTCCAAATTTGAACAAAATAAGGCCTAATAGATAAAGAGACAATCAAGGTCAGATGTTAGATAGCTAGGGAGTGAGCATACACAATACACAAATTGGTCTTTCAACATATCCAGAAACCTTAGGAAGCTACAGAGGGAACTGCTTCCTAGCATGCTCCGGTATCAACTTCGACAGCAACTCCAACGACGCTCCCTTTAACTCTGAAAATGCACCGAGTCGAATCAGCATAACAGAGCTCAAGATGAATCAAGTGAAAGTGCAATACACAAGAGAGCAGGACCTGGAGGTTTAAAGTTGAAAAGTGGAGGCAATGGACGGCCATTAGGAAGCCGGGCATTAGGATCGCGGAGTTCATCGAAGAATGGGTGTATGCAAGCTTCCACCTTGAAAAAGTACAAAGATATCAGTACAAGCCAATCAGAAATTATTGACATGTGGCTAAGACAAGTACAGTTCACTTAAAAGTCACCCCAGTTGGCTTTGAGCACAGAATAACGACAAAAATGAGACCACGAAGACAGAGATGATGATGCATCAAAAGAATAGAATACTCACAGCAGAGTATCTTAAGTTTGGAGAGTATTGAAGCAGCCTAGATACAAGATCCACAGCTTCAGGGGGAGTCCTTTTGTGAAAAATCTGCAAGGAAAAAATATAATCAGCATACAAAGAGTTAAAGCATTGCAAGCATAGTGATCAACAGATACATATTCCAACCTTGTGCCATGGATGGGCCTTAATTTGAGGAAACTTGAACTCCGTGTAATTTGGGTTCATGCATTTTATTTCCTCACGAGTTGGTGTTCCAAGAACCTAGATGTACCAATACATGTACCAAAATAGTTTGAACATAGTTATTCAGAAATCAGAGGAAAGCAAAAGGAAGTACCAAGATGTTCTTCTAAAGTAATTTGCCATGCTTACCTTGATAATTTCCACTAGCTGGTCAACTCCACTCTCACCAGGAAATAGAGGCTACCAAACCAATAAAAAGGACAGAAAGAGAAGATATAAAACATTGATATTTGATATGGTGTATGTTTAAGAACATAAATGGTTTAGCTTGTTAAGAACCTGGCCGAGAAGAAGTTCAGCAAGGACACACCCAACAGACCAGATGTCAATTGCACTGGTGTATTCCGTTGCCCCGAATATCAGTTCAGGCGCACGATAGTACCGGGAACAAATATATGATATATTTGGTTCACCTTTCACCTGTTACATGTGATGGAATACTTTAAGCTTCTATTTGGTGGATAAGAATACTCCCACTTTAAGGAAACAGGAAAAGCATCAAGATTCTTTAAGGAAACAGGAAAAGCATCAAGATTCATCATGAACAGGAAATTTTTAGGTTCAGTGCTGACAACATTTGGAAACATTAGACAAGAAACAGCACAACAGTTACATTTTATGCCAAAGTTCCACAGAACTTGTGAAATACATAGTATTAATCATCACTCCCTCCATCCCCCAAAAGGGTGATGTGGTTTGGAGGGCACAAGTTTTAATAAAATATTGAGAGATGGGTTTTGAGTGGATAAAGGGTCCTACAAAGGGTATTGTATTAGGGTCCCACAAAGGGTTTTGAGTATTTTAAGTGTTGGGTTTTTGGTAAATATTGTGTGTGAATGAGGTTGAAAATATAAGGGTATGTGTACCAAATTGAAAAGACCACACTTATTGTGGATGGATCAAAATGCAAAACGATCACACTTTTCGTTGACGGAGGGAGCAAGTATTATTCAATTTTAATTTGGAGGAAGATCCTTCTCATTTCCAATAAAATAAAAGCAAGCAAAATTTGTAGTCTGATGTAATTTCATCAACTCAGAGCTGAGGAGGGTGAAGGTCAATATTGAAACATCAGTTGCAATAGCAAAATTACAAGGATTGAATAAAGTTAATACCAAAACTTTTGCACTTCCAAAATCACAGAGTTTGAGCTGATGTGTATGGGGATTGACCTGTAGCAATAGATTGAATTAGTCAAATGACAGTATCTGAATTTTCTTAACTACTTGTGCAATAATTACATACCAAAAGGTTTTGAGGTTTGATGTCTCTGTGGCAGACTCCTATGCCATGAATATATGCCAACGCTCTAAAAATCTGATGTACCAGAATTCATATGACACTGTGAGACTGCAGTTAATGTTTCACTATATTTAATACTTTCAAATAAAAAGTTTATGTGGCATTCAAACTACTATAAAAAGTTCAAATATAAATAGCGATGCCTTATATTTTGATGATTCTATCAAGGCAGGCACACATAATCGAAAGTTAGCTAACCTGATATGTATAAAGCTTGACGTATATCATAGGCATTCGCTGGTTTGCTTTGCTATAGTGTCTAGTCACACGGTAGACTGTCTCGGGCACGTATTCAAGAACTAAATTAAGGTAGAGTTCATCTTTGTCGGTGGTCGAGAAGAAGCAGTGCTTAAGAGATACAACATTTGGGTGATCCAGGAGGCGCATCGTTTGCAATTCACGGTTTTTATATCTCTTATCCTGCAGAACTTTCTTGATTGCAACAGTTTCACCTGTTTCAAGACATTTGGCCTGCAATGTAACAAGCATAGCTCTTAACATCTCCTGTATAAAAATCAAACCAACACCAGTGTATGTATACATTGAACAAATTTATAAATCTATGACCCTTTCTTGTTCCAAAAGGGATCAAACTGAATCCAGTCAACATCACTAACTGGGAATTTCAAAATCATATGTTGCAAGAACACATAAAAGAATAACATTGTACCTGGAAGACAATTCCAAAAGAACCCTGCCCTACAATGCGCTCAGCCATGTAACTTATAGTCTGATAAAAAAGGAAATAGAAATAACACACAGGTCAGGCATCGATCATGATCTTCATAACACACACTTGCATGCACACACTTCACAAGAAAATAAGGACAACAACAAATGAAAGGCTAATATTCAACCACACTCTTCATTCATAATAAAACAAGAGAAGATAGCTAGTTGTTAGAGTAAGGTAACTGATATTTGTTTTATTTGAGAAGCGAGGAAGCAAATGTATTAAGTGCAAGAGTGTTTCCCAACTTATTTTATATAAACAGATCCACAAGCCTCACTTTCATAGATTTCTCAGTAAATAAGAAATCTAGAAGCTAAACCACCTGACTGTAGAATAACTTTCAAGGATCATAATTTGTAATGCACTCCATATCACATGACAAATGAATTATAAACTTGTATAGTTGTACAAAAACATAAAAGTGCAATCTAATACAATGTAGGAAGGTAACAGAAGATCCTGCATATAGCAAGAAACTTTCTTCTGCTGCTTCTTTTTTATCTTTAATTTTTTTCGCCCCATTTTCTATTGCTCCAAATTGGAATCTTAAGTCAAGTTCGAACTAGACCCCCTGAATTATTAAGCTCGTGATAGTTCTTTGAAATTTTTTTCAAGTAGACGGCAACAATTACAACAAAACCAGCAGAACAACTAATCCTAGAGAGATAACAGCTATTTCTACTTACCTCAATTCTCAAATTATCAGTCACTGAAGAGCTTAGTGATACAAAGTAACTTACACTTCCTAAACCTAAACACTAACTTCAAACCAAAACAATTCCATCGTAATACCTGCTTAGGCTGACCATTTTTACCACCGATAGTCGTCACAATTATGTGCCCTGTCTCAGTTCCATTTCCATCTACTACAGCGGCTTCCATTTCCTGCAATCAAAACCAAAAAATCAATCAGTACAAAACACCAGCACCTAGACTAGGCATCCAACATACGCACTACACAATTCCATTAAACCCACCTTTTCAACCTTCACATCCTTGATCTTCATCTCATTGATTTCCTCTGGAAGCTTATCCACAAGCATTGCATCGCATTTCGGCTTATCAGCCGCTACACCACCCGAAGCCATACCTCTAAACGCAAAACGTAGATAAACTTACAAATTGAGATGCAGCTTCAAACCCTAACAATAACCACATGAAAAATCAGAGACAGCAGGCACTGGAAGTATACTTTTCCTTGAAAAAAATAAAAATAAAAAGAATGACCGAAAGCAGCAAAATAGCAGCATTCGTGAAGTAACTAAAATGAAACCATACCTACATCTACTGATCAGTCATATCTTCCACCTCACCAAGCTCGGGATCAACACAGAGCCCGCATTCAAGCAATCAAACGATTGCGCCAAAGAGATTTAGGGAAATAGTAAGAAATACAAACAGAAGAGTGAAGGGAGGGGGTCGGGGTGGGCGAGCTTACAGAGAGCTTTCGTTTTCCACAAAAGCTTTGACTGGGGTAGAAACACACACACACACTGTCTCTCTCTCTAGATTCTCTGTGGTTGTTTGATGTGGGATGCTCCTCTGTGTATATCATGTGAAGTAACATTGGCTTGGACGGACCTCAAAGGATCTCATCAACTGCAGTTCATAAAGAGTTTAGGAACCCGGAAAGCTGAAATAGATGACACGTGTCTGCTGACGGTTGGGGGTGAGCCAACGGGCTGCGTTGACTCGATTGGAAATGTGATGGGCCCTGATTTGAATTCGGATTTGGATTTAAAGGTTGCATTTAATTTGGACGAAATTTGCTAAATACTTTACCTCCATTTTATCAATTTCCCTATCTATCGTGTATTCATATATAAATACTAAAAGTAAACAATACTCCCTCCGTCCCACGAAGCATGACACAGTTTTCTTTTTGGTCTGTCCCATGAAGCATGACACGTTTCTAAAAATGGCAAAAAATTTACCCTTTATTCACATTTTCACTTTTCCACCTAACACATTTAACACACAAAATACCAATTTCTTAATTCTCGTGCCGAAAAGAAGTGTGTCATGCTTCATGGGACGGAGGGAGTATTATACTTGAAACAAAATATTGTCCATAAAAACACGAATTTTAATAAAATGATTAGAAGATACATCTCCACCGTACACGAAAAATAGGACATTCCCCTTTACAAAAAAAATATTTTTAATTCAATTTCAACTACTCATTTAATACATTGATAATACTCTTTCTCCGCTAACTATCTTTTTTATTAAAATTCATGCTCAAAAAATGTGTTTTATTTTTTGTGAACTGATAAGAGTATTTTTAGTCTAACAGTCTCACAAATGAAAGTCATTCTTGTTCTTTAGTGGTGTTAGGTCCACCAAAATAACAAATTAAGAGGTTAATTTCTTTTTATAAAAGAAAATATCATACTTTTGAATTTTGATGGACATAAAAAATAATGCCATACTTTTCTTGAACTATCATAATATTTATGCATTTTTCATATTATAATATTGTTGCATATAACTTCATTTATAACAGATCCTAATAGAACTCTTTCAACGTGAGCTATAAAAACTCAAATCATAATTTTTTATAAGTCCACTACAAAGAGCTTTAAATTAAATCCACTAATTAGATAGTACATCATAATTTATACCAAAAATAAATATTTAGATGATTTTTTTGTACGAAAAAAATTAGAAATTGATTTTTATCTACAGAATAAATATTAAAAAAAAAAAAAAAACACTTAGCACCCCCAAGGGCCCCAACATTCCAGTGTCCCCAATGGAATTAGGACAAATACCACTTAACAACCTAATTACCCTTATACTCGCGCCTTAATTTTAATTTTATGGGATTGAAATTAAAATTTATGTTCAAATCTTATATCCATTAAATATAAAAATAATTATATGTGAGCCCTTAAATTTTTATGACGTATATTTGTGCGACCAGCAGAGTATGAATTCCCCAATCCATTGATTTACAGATCCTCAATGATCTTTGTAGTTATAAGAATTGAATAGTAGTAAACTAAAAATTTACTCAATCATTCACCCCTAAAAGTAAATTATCAACACCAAGATTTTGTGATCATGATTTTCCAAACCCAACAGCTTTCTTCCTTATTTCTCTTGCTTCAATCTTCTCGGGGCTCTCCAATCCAGTTCTTTTCTCGTATTCCTTTTCTAATGCCTGCAAACCCACACCACAAATCACCCCATTTTTAGTTGACTCGGCATAAATGTTTTCCATGCTACCACAGTATCTCCATCTCTATCTCTATCTCACTCAAATTTCCTACATGTGTGGAATGTAATCCTTTCAAACTCAAAACCCAAAACTGGTTTTCATTATTGAAATGTCTATTTGGCAAATAACCCTCTGAAAATCTAATCTAATATTTGAAGCATAACTTGCCTGTAACTGTGCACGAATAGTCTCAAGAACTTCGTCGCCCATCCTATCGAAGAAAAGGACTCCCTGCAATTTAACGATGTCAGTTCCAACGCTGGACTAGTGATTAGGAATCCAGGATAGTCTAGGCTTGGTTTCTACATCAAGAGTATCACAGTTCCGAGTGTATGAACCTGCAAATGATCGTATTCGTGCTGAAACACTCGGGCAACAAGTCCGGTTAAGTTCATTTCAAACCTTGCACCCTTAACATCCTGTGCATCAACCTTCAACGAGTCTGGTCTCTGTAAAGCACCGAGTATAGGATGATTAATAAGACCATCACAAGGAATCAAAGCCATGAATTAGCATCGGATGAAGTCCAATGCTAAACTATCTCCTACTGGATAACAGCAGCAAAAACAGTTTGATGATAATGGCAGATTAAGGAGTATGCAAATACATATTACTATAAGTTAAGAAGTAGTGCAACGGACAGGTTACCTTGACATCAGCATAAATATTAGGGAATGATAGACAACCCTCTTCAAAAGGTACTATCTTTCTTGAGTATCTCTTGATTTGTGGATTTACGAGAACAATCTCTTCTCCTGTACCACGCTCACCAGCTGGATTAAACACCATGAGCTGAACGTTAATCCCAACTTGAGGCGCTGAGAGCCCCATGCCATCAGTTCTGTGGAAAAGCAAGCCAACAACTATTGTTCACATTCCTGTAATTACCAACAATCTCCAATTAAGGGGGTGTTTGGCTGAGCTTATAAGCTTCTTGAAACAGCTTATAAGCAATTTAGGAGCTTATAAGCTCTTGAAAAATGTTTAGTAAAATAAGTTCATAAACAACTTATAAGTTGCCAAAATTAGATCCCAAAAACTAAGTTTCTCAACCCAACTTATTTTTTTATAATCTTATAAGCAACGATCCATTTTACAAAAGTAATCCTACCACGGTTTGCTATATACATCATATACGCATCCAAATCCATTTTCTCTTAAATTCTCTCTCTCCAACTAAGATTAACTCACAATCTCTAGCTTATAAGCTCAATTATCCAAACACTTCGACAACTTATAAGCTCCCGAGACATTACATCTTATAAGCTCTTGAAACGTCTTATAAGCTATTGGAGCTTATAAGCGCTCTAAAATAAGCTTAGCCAAGCACACTATAAGACTAACATGGCAAGTCCGCTATACAACAAGGACAAGATTCTTACCATTTCTTCATTTAGTTTTCACAAAGAATCGTGAAATCAATAAACCATCCCACCAAATTTTAATTTCTTCTGCGAAGATTTCATGGATTTTATTTATTTATTTGTTATCAGGATTTGCAAACATTCCCTATAATTCTGGCAACGAAACTAAAATTACATGAATTTTTTTTTTAAAAAATAAGACTTAAATTATGATAAATATCAGATTCAAGATCAAAATACTTAAGAAAATCACACAACTCAACACTATCACCAAGGAGCTCGAGGTTTATTTGTTCAATATTTTGATGATCTTGCAGGATAGAAACCACAAACCCCATCACAAATCAATGTGCATAGAATCTGAAAGTTATATCTGTGCATTGTTAGTTTCTCCGAACTGATCCAGTAATTAATTTCAGAGCATAAATAAAATTCGATTGAAGCAAAAATGAAAAATTTAGTTAAAAATAAATAAATAAAAAACTTACATGTACATTATGTCGAACATCTCGTCAACAAGCCTCTTCAAGTTCTCATCAAACGAGGCAACTCGCTTGTTCTTTGCTCTCAAAATGGGGTCCGGATACTTAATTATTTCAAGAGGTCCCTTAAATAGCAAATCAGAGGCTGTTCCAAAATAAGCAAAAATTATACGAATTTCAATCCAATAATTTATCAGGTAAATTAGCAGTAATGAAGTGCATAATCCACATAAATAGAAATGATCGTGTTCTGGTTACTTACGAGAAGCTACTTGTTCAACTTTAGCTACGGGAGAGGAGCTCCGCCGTGCCTGCGCAAGTACTGGTCGGACCGCAAGCTTGTGGCCGCGAGAAGACGGGGTGAAGGAACCAGCACGGCGGGATAGGGGGCGGAGGAAGGGGAGGAGTGTGTGAGTGAGGGCGGTGGAGTGGAGGTATGTCGGAGCAGCCATTACGGCAATTATTTGGGATCTGAAAATTTATAATCCCGTTTACACGAAAAAAGAAAAGGAAAAAAAGTTTCATTTATCCATAAAAAATAATTTTACTCCACATTTTGAGCAAATATTAAAGTAACCATTTTGGTTAAGCAAAGGTTAATAATAACCATAAAAATAAAAAATATATTAATTGTAAATACTTTTACCAAAATATTCTTATATTTTAAAATTTATATATTAACAAAAAAAACCTTCAACTCTTTCTCATCGTCTCCTTCCTCTAGTCAACATAGACAACCCATGACTCGACATACACACTCGCATCAGGCAGCGAAGCAGCGGCGAAAACCACCAAAAATATTTTAGCAGATGAGTGCCGGCCTGTGGGAGAAGAAAAGAATGGAGGGGAGGGGAGGGGAGGGGGTGGCCGGGTGGGTTACATTTTAATTCTATTTTGATTTTTTAATTATTACTCCCTCCGTCCCATTATTCATGGCTCGTGTTCCTTTTTGGGCCGTCCCAAGCTACTTGGCTCGTTTCCTTTTTGGGACATAATTAGGGAACTATTAACAACTTAATTAAGGCAACTATATAAAGCAAAATTAGAAACCCTAAATCTACATCTTTCCTCCTCAATTCCTTCCGCCGCTCTCTGCTCTCTCTCTCTCTCTCATATGCGCCGCCTCCACCATCCTCCACCACCCTCAAGCCTCTCGCCTCCTCCATCGTCTCCACCACCCTCCTGCGCCCTCCATCATCCTCGGACCTCTCTCGCCTCCACCACCCTCCTCCGCCGCCTCCACCATTCTCCTGTGCGCTCCACCGCCTCCACCATCCTCCTGCGCGCCTCCACCACCCTCAACCCTCCCGTCTCCTGCGCCGCTACCACCATCCTCCTGCGCGCTCCACCGCCTCCACCACCCTTCTGCGCGCCTCCACCACCCTCAGGCCTCTCGCCTCCTGCGCCGCCTCCACCACCCTCCTGCCTCATGCCTCCAACACCCTCCACCGCCTCGCGTCTCCACCACCCTCCCACGCCGCCTCCACTGCAAAACCCTAAGATTTCTTTTTGTAGAGGTTCCACCGCCTCCACCCTCCACTACCTCTATCCAAACAGATTTCTGATTTTGGTTGTTTTGATTTTAAAATTTTATTTTTTGATTTTTGTTGATTTTGAAGTTTTGAGTTTTGATCTTTGCTGTTGCTGTTAATCGGAGCAAGAGAGGGAAAAATGGTGTTGTTGGCTCTGTTGCAGATTTTGGGGGAAAATGGTGGTGTTGTAGATGGTGGTTGTAACCTCGCCGGTGTTAAGAGCGGCGGCGCCGGCACCGGATTTTGGGGGGAAATGGCGGTATTGTAGATACTGTGTACTTGATTAACAACTACTAAAATCAATTTAAGATAACACTAATTATATGACTCACACCTTATTTCCCTTAAGTTTTGTCTCCTAAATACCCGTGCCGAAAAGTTTTGAGCCATGATTAACGGGACGGAGGGAGTATTTGGATGTATTGATAGTATAATTTTAGTAAGGATAAAATAGTCTATCACACAAAAAATGGTTTGAATTAATATATTTTTATTTTTGTGGTTATAATTAACATTTTCCTAAGTAAATTGGTTATTTAGTAGTATTGGAGTATTAACACTTCTCTTATTCTCTACTACTATTTATATCATTGATGGACTCGCCTAAAAAATTTAACACAATTCACTTAACCCACTAATCCTAACATCTAATAACCCAAATCATATTCCCCAAAATAAACCCAATCTATATGTCACTCTCTCAAACCCTAGCTTACTAGCCCCTCATTCTCTCCTATATCTTTCTAGATCACCGCCTCTTTTTAATTATTATACTATCGATAATTTCTTTTATTTTTTTGATAATTTAATTATATTAAATAAAAAATTTTAAAGACCATGTCACGAAAGACTTTATGTATGTCTCTAGATTCATTAAAAGTTGGAGCCTAATACGGTATTACCTGAAACACCGTTCACGATTGTTGATGATTTAAAATGACACATAAATAGGAATAGACCGACCTCTTTTTTATTTAGTTAAAACCCAAACCTAACTAATTAATCAAGCCTACAAGGGAGGACTCAACTCTCCCTCTCTCACACATTACTTGAGCATATTTATATTGTGGATAAGTCAATTTAATTGTTTTATAATTTTGTTATTTGTGTAATTATATGTTCAATTGCTGAATTGAAATTTATTAAGTGAAAAAAGAAATAAGAAAAATCTAAACACTCATTGATAACATATAAATGCTAATTAAAGATCGAACTTCATTAAAAAAAAAAAATTTGAGAAAATTTAGAAGGTAAAACACCACAAAAAGAAAAAAAAAATATGCGTCAATTACAAGCCAAAAGGAAATAAGAAATAAAAAGTTGGGTCCAAAAGCGTACGAGTGACTACTGATAAAACAATAAACTCAAAATAAAAACAAAATCCAACGAAACCCGATTCAGTCGGAATCATAGACGGAATCAAGACCTAGCGCACCAAAAACCTGAAAAAATTTGCATCCGACCACTCCAAAACTCAACCACCACCGAAATACAAAGCTCAGGGCCCAAGATATAAGCCACGAGTAAACCAGCCCGTTTTAGACGAAGCAAATCGGCACTAACATCTTGAAACCAAAACCAGAAAGCCCAGCCGCCAAACCATGGCAACTATATGTTCTACAATATCCAACTAAATACTCCCACCATCCCATGAAGCATGACACACTTCTTTTCGGCACGAGAATTAAGAAATTGGTATTTTGTGTGTTAAGTGTGGTAGGTGAAAAAGTGAAAATGTGTATAAATGATAAATTTTTTGCCATTTTTAGAAACGTGTCATGCTTCGTGGGACAGACCAAAAAAGAAACTTTGTCATGCTTCGTGTGACGGAGGGAATATTAATGTGTTTGTATAATTTTTATTTCAGACTTTAGTTTAAATTAATGTGTTTGTTATTCTAATTTTTTTCTATCCAACTTATATTGATGATGTGCGAAGGTACTAAAGCATTGCCATTTTAATTTCGGTTAATGGAAAACTTCACGAAGTTTTTCTTTCCAAATTCATTTGAAGTATGTTATAATTTCCGAGTCTTTATTTTAAGGCTGCGTTTACTTTGATGGATAAATTTATCCATGGAAAATGATGGATAATAAAAATTTATATCTTTAAATGTCTCTTTTTCTTTTCCAACATTTTACACAAAAGTATTTTTCCTTCCTTATTTTCACTTCAAGGATGGATAATATTATCCACTATCCATCATTGAAGTGAAAATAAGAAAGGAAAAATGGTGAACTTCTCTTCTGTGTTAAATGTTGGAAAAGAAAGAAGACATCTAAAGGCATAAATTTTTGTTATCCATTATTTTTCATGGATAAATTTATCCATCAAAATAAACGCAGTCTAATAGGTAACAGTCCACTCTTCTATTTAACTTGAAGAGGGGAAAGAAAGAACCATGATATCCATACGGTCTTTCACTGATATGTTTATAAAAAATAAAAAAAGTTGGTTCTCTCTCATTTTTTCAAGTAAAACATAAAGATCACAAATAATCGAATACAACACCAATAGCATACCATATATATCCGACTTCATTATTATATCACTAATGCAATAATACGTTTTATTTAAATTAGAATATGAGAATTATTTTAAAGTGATCATTATAAAACACAAGCTTCTAAGAAAAATGTTCAAATAAAAACTCTTACTTAAATTGAAAATGTGATAATTATTTTAAATTATCTAATCGTGAAAATCTACGAATATCGCATCACATTGATAAATAAATGTGACGCCTATAATTAATTTTACGGTAAATACAATGATTTTATACACTTGCTGCAGTATTCTGACATACTTATCAAGAATATATTTCTTTCATCCCACCTTATTTGGCCTAATTCTTTTTGTCACTATTATTTAAGAGAATATGATTATAATGTAAACTATGTGGATTCATATCGATTTTAGAAAGAAAAAAAAATAATTACTTAGAAAGGAAATAAGATAAGTCAGTCTAAAATAGAAACTAAATCAAATGAAGTGGGATAAAAGGAATACTTTAAAAAAAATTGTATTTACAATTAAAATTTTCAAATCACATAGTCATACACAATAACACTACCACGTACCAAAAAAAGGACAGAAACTCGAACAAATATTTGCAACTAAAAAAAAGGAAAATGATGGATGGTTACGTTGCACGAGGCATAGATTGTTGTAAGGAGTTGTAAACCCCATTAGAAATTAGGTAGTTAAATCAAATATGTGGCTGAGATTGAAGTGTAATGGCGTAGGCCCACTTAATCCAATTCTTGTCCACAAATTGGGCTTGCGGTCAACAATTAATCGAAATTGAAGAATACTTAATAAAGCCCATGATCTTATTCTAACTTTTGTCCACATGTGGAAAATTGAGTGAGCCGATTTAGTAAATAAAGTGGCCACACACTTCAAACTCTATACTAAAAATGGTAGCCTCATTGTCATCCTTAAACATTGTACTCCCACTTGGTTACATTCCATGTGACACACTTTAAATGGATACTAGTTACTTGGAATTAGTATGTCCATAAGATCTAAAGTGATACTCCCTTCATCCTACGAAGCAAGACCTAGTTCTTTTCGGCACAAGAATTAAAAAATTGGTATTTTATGTGTTAAGTGTGGTAGGTGAAAAAATGAAAAGATGAATAAAGAATAAATTTTTTGCTATTTTTAGAAACTAGTCATGTTTCGTGGGACATACCAAAAAGGAAACTTAGTCTTGCTTCATGGGACGGATGGAATAGTAGAATTGAGTGTTTTTCAAATATAGATTATTTTTCGTATTTTACATGAAATTATATTTGAGCTCTTTTTATACCTGAGACCATGCTAGAAGTAAGTTTATTAAAATTTAGATGCTGGCCTCATGGTTAAAAAGAGAAAGTGTGATCACGTCCCAAAATATAAGTGGTATATTCTTATGTGACGAACGAAAATGAAAAAAGTGATATATTTTTATGGAACGAAGAGTGTCACACCCCAATTCTTGAAGGAATAAATATAATCGAGGTGTGAATAATTCATAGAAATAAACAAGGGAAAAACCTTGTTAAAAGCCGAAATAGGATAGAAAGTCAGGCTGTTTGTGTGCATATATTAAGTGATTACTTATTATATGCTAAGCATGACATGGATTTGCATAAGTATTTTTGCAAATAAAAGTACCTATGGTTTAAATTGGTTTTCATTAAATCCAATTATTAAAGAAAAATCGAGTAAATATATTGTTGGTGTCTTTGACTCAAGAACTTTCGTTTTCAATTATTTATTTATTAAATTTTGAAAACCCGGCTAAGTGAATCATAGAAAGATTAGCACACTCACTAAGAATTAAGATTAGTTTCATGAGACCTATTAAGGATAGAATTTCTTGTAGGCTTTGTGGACCAAGGGGGATTAGCACTGCTTTCCCAAGATGAGTTTATGTGATTATGATCTTCAGGCTTTGCCTAACCAGGTGGGCTTACTTTCCAAATGTATAAAGTATGATTGAGTTATTAAGCTCTAAATGTTTCAATGAAATGCAAATTATTTATTTAATGAAATGCAAACTGTTTATCCAATAAAATGTTTATGTGCACTCTGCTCTGTTTAAGGCTCGCAAAGTTAATCAATTGAGGTTCTCTTATGACCTAACACGTTGTCTGAGAATCGTGTACACATGCTAGTTGACCTGGTGGGTTGATCTCCATCGGGCACTGGCCAGAGGCGTTATAAGGGTGCTCGACGGGATGTGTTCCGGAGCATGTATCATGTAAGGCCTGCCTGGGTAGCGTCCCGAGGTCAATTCAACTTGTCTGAGTTACGTCCTCAGGGCAAGTGCAATGGGAGAAATGGATCCGTCGGTGGCTAGAGGTCCGGGATCACAGCGAGTAACAGAAAGGGAGTGTGACATGTGCGCACAAATGAAAAATGTTTTAACATGCTTAGAAGTTCTTTCAATTTAAAACCTTCTAAGTTATGTCAATTATAATTTGATAAACTGTCTTTACGAAAATATGAAATGTTTATAAAAATGCTAGCCCACTAAGTACATTAGTACTTAGCCCAAAATTACTTTCAAATGTTTTCAGGTTGATTGGTCGGTGCTGACGGGGCAGAGCTGAGGCTAGGGTTCAACTCCGTATTTTGTCTTCCGCTGTTGCACTAGCTCTCATTTGTCTTATGTTTCTCTAACTTAAGACCTTTATGTTAAATTCTGAATTATGTTTCTTATCGAGTGTAGACTCTCAACTTCTAGCTCTATGATAGTTAACGTTGGTTATCAGAAGCATGAAACCAAACTTGTGATCCTGAAGTTTAGAATGTTGTTGATTGATTAGTATCACTTGATTTCTATCTTTCTTCATTCAAAGGGCGTTGCCCGACCTTTTTATTCTATTATCTGAATTTCACAAGGTTCTTCTCTTGTTTATTTCTATGATTTTAGTCGCACCTCGATTATAGTTTATTCTTTCAAGAATTGGGGTGTGACAAAGAGAATATATATTAAGAACTTAATAATTCATAATTATAATTTATTAATTCGTGATTAGAATCCATAAATTCCTTATTAGGAATTATCACACATTATATGGGTTCAATAGTCTATAGCTAGAATTAATTAATTAATTGGTAATTATATTGGTGATATTTTGTGAGGTGGGTCAAAATAGATTTGTAATTCGTGAAATAAATTATTTTGCTTTAAGTGTCTCAACAATTTTGAACCAAGGCTCAAATTTACGAGGAAAAACTATTTTAAATTGTAATCTTTTTTTTAGAATTACAAGAAATATCTATTATATAATTAAATAAGTAATTTACATGCAAGAAGGACCTCTGCACCACACAAAGGTGAAAAAATAATTATACACATGTGAAACCCTTACCCACACAAAAATGGAAAACTTCACGCAAGTAGGATTGAACCCAAGATCATGGACAACAACGAGTCCAACGCTTGATTTATTTCTTAATTCCAAAAGCATGGACAACGAATCCCTATAAAACCCAATCGATTTTGTCCCTTTCCTCTATTTCTTTGTTAGGATTTTGTGTGGATAACAATTGTTTAGACCTAATTTCGACATGTTATTGTTTCACACCATCACTTCTCAAAATATCTTCTGAACTCAAAAACTAATGCTTTCATCTCAACCACATGTTAATCACACAAGAATATATATGTCATAACGGTATGAAATGAGGCTTAATATTTTTTACTATGATATATTTTGTATAGAGTGAAAATTACAATAGTTTTAGATTTTTTTAATTTATAGTAGGATATTAATGTTATGATAGCTGCGTCTATTAATAAAAGTGTATATTGTATAATTATAGGGATCCAGCTTCTATCTTGAACATAGGAATTTTTGATAAAAATATTCCAAATTTAATTATACTTAAAAAAAATCTCAAACTCGGAGAAAAGTTGTAAAGATTAATTGTAGTTTATGAGCTAAATTTTAGTGTGCTTGATTTATATCCTCAACTTCAGTATTTTATTATTTAAAAGGCCTTAATTAAATTTGTAAAATTGTCTAATTAATTACGACTTTAAACGTCGACGGGACAATATCGTTCTATGTGAAAATTCACCTCAATTTATTGGTGATCCTAATCAGTTTTATGAATCCAAAATTTTGATGCGTGCCATAATAAAATAATTTCGCAAATTTAAGATCGTCTTTTAAAAATTAAATTGAAGTTGATGCCACAAATTAAACAAGTGATCAAGTTTGTGTCATAAACTATCATTAATTCGAGTTGTAATTATGCCACTAAATCAAGAATCCAGCGATAGAAATATGAATCACATTGTCGGATTCTTGCGTAGATTTTTAGGTTGAATTTTTTTTTCACCTAAGCATCAAAGCATGTATAATTTATATCAAATATTTACAACTTATGTTATTTCAATCCCAAACTTTGGAGAAAAAAAAATGGAATTATGGTCTAAATCCAGAATCTAACACACAACGAAAAGATACATCGCGCGCCTCGTTAAATTCTTTCTTGAATTTCACGTATTTTTTATAATTGAGATCTCAAATATTCCACGTTAAACTTCGCACCTGAAAATATAGACTCAGCTATATTCGCAAAATTTTCTTAAGGTTATAATTTTTTCTTTTAATTAATGCCATTTTATTTTTGTAACTCGGTCTAAAGTATCGGGGTTATATATAAAGCTAACGAGGAAAACGTACGAAATGCGTTCGGATTCACTAACTTCAAATTAAAATTAATTATAAATCTTAACTTATATACTTATGATTTATTAATTTTCAACATGAAAATTATAATTAGTTATAATTATAAGTATAATTTAATCAAGACGAATACATCGTGCATTGATTTGCAAAATATATATATAGTGTTGTAATTTGGAATGAACTCATTTCAGCAACATAATTCACGATACTCTCGTGAAAAGTTAAATCCCCACAATCTCCTAAGGCCAAAGCTCTGATCAAGGTTCTCCAAATATGAATATTATTAACTGAATGATAAATTAATAACAACAATACAAAACTATTTATACTAATTAACTACGACTCCTAAGCATAAAAAGTCTAATTAATGGGCTTAATGATATAACCGGACTCAATAATATTAACTAATAAGTTAGATATAAATTAATAATCAAAATAACGAACAATATATATTAATCAGTCGGGTCGTACTAGTACAATATCTTCTTCCCTTAAGATCATTTATGTAGCCATAAATTTGTAAAATTCAGTTATTTTTCTCCTTAATCATAATATTAAATAACTTATAAATTGATTATATATAAGTGTACGTAGGTATACCTATATATAGTTGAAAATTACATTAAGGGTGGAATATTTAGGCGAGGTTGAAAATATATAAAATGCGTGCATTTTGAGTGATAGAGAAAAATTCAAACACAATCTCTATATCTGAAGATACGACGAGAGCTGTAAGGTTTATTAATTTATGTATATTAACTAATTCACGAACTATATTGTATATGTAAACACTAGAAAGATCATGTGCGACGTAAATATGGTACATTAATTAGGTATGTAAACTCTTAATTCCATGCATGTATTTATTATATAGAAAATTCCCCACTATAATTTTTTTCCCAATTAAGGAAGGTGTGGACCGGGGTGCATGTTGATGTAGCTAAGTAGCTTATGTAATACACGGTTGCTAATGCACAATGTAGAGTATATCCTTATTCTAATTAAATTTAATAAATCAAAGTTAGGCTAAAAGCTATTCATTCATACGTCTACTAATAGATATTTAACTTGGAAATTAATATATAATCATCTCTATAAATTGAGCTCCACCTCTATTGTACCCCTCATTCTCTCTCTCTCCCTCTTTCTCTCTCTAACACATATATGATATATATGAGACTCTCTCATGACTAAGATGGACAAAAGGCCATGCAACTCACATGAGCCTGAAGTGAGGAAAGGGCCATGGACTATGGAAGAGGATCTCATTCTTATAAACTACATTGCTAATCATGGTGAAGGTGTTTGGAATTCACTAGCTCGATCCGCCGGTACGTTTATCATTTATTCTTCTTTCTTCTTTTTTTTTTTTATTGAGGCGACCATGAAGATTCTCCGCAATCAGATGGTTTTATTTACAGGTAAAAGTTAATGATCATACTTACGTGTAAGAGTTCACGAATTTCACTGGGACAAACCCTAATTAATACTAATTATGAGTGACAATCTTGCCCATTTTCTTTAACTCTATGTCCTTTCTTCTGTAATGAAATTTTTTATAATGGAACAAAAATGAAATGTGATTTTAGGGTTAAAGCGCACCGGAAAAAGCTGCCGCCTACGGTGGCTGAATTACCTCCGGCCGGATGTGAGGAGGGGCAATATCACGGCGGAGGAACACCTTTTGATTATAGAGCTGCATGCTAAATGGGGTAACAGGTAATACTCCATCATGTTTGGTCATTACATTAATCATATTAGAAAACCAAATTGTCAAAAACTATAAAGTGATCGATGCAAATGTAGAAAAGAAAAATTAAGGGGAATATAATGAAAAGGGGAAATCACAATGGCTATCTAGCATGCATAATGTTGAAATGGACAGCTACCATACATTTTTTTTGTTTTTTTGGCTTATTAAAGGCCTCGTCCTTAGATACTTCAATTATGATTCGATGAAATATGTAAAATAAATCTAATTTCAGACCTTTCTTTAGGCTGTAGAAGATAAATATATTACTCAAAGCTAGTCTCCAGATTTCTCACCCTAAGAGAAATATATCCAAAATTAAACCATCAAATTAAATGGGGCTAGGGATTTATTGATTTTTCATAAATTCTGTGTTTATAATTAACTCCTCAAAATAATGTTATTTTATAAATTACAATGCTATACAAGTTTTGTACATTAATGTGCTTAAACACATTAGGTTGATACAGTTATTAAAACAATTAGAATGATATGCATGACTAATTTAAGTATTCGACTTTTAAGTTTCTCCATGCACGTGAAACTAATTTTAGCGAAATATATAGTATATCATTTCACATACAATTTAAAATTTATAGTAACTACAACAATTAATTCTTTACAATTGCAACATATTGATTACTTTTCTAATAAAACAAATCAAATGTGCCCAACAAATTAAAATCAGCCAAAACAATGCACGTCTTTTATTTGTGATGAACCTACGAACACCATTATTACGGATATGTTAATTATCATTCAAAAAAACAATAATAAAAAATAGTGTTATATTTATAATATTTGGTTCTATGTGGCAGGTGGTCAAAAATTGCAAAGCATTTGCCTGGACGAACTGACAACGAGATAAAGAATTATTGGAGAACTCGGATTCAAAAACACATAAAACAATCTGAAAATTTTACTACTTTACCTCTAAATAATATGGATCAATCTACCTTCACAAACCAGGCTCTCTCCGGTTGCGTCCCTGCGGATTATGCAATTAGCCAATCATATACACCCAATCCTGCTACTTCCTCCTTTCAGGGAAGTATGCAAAATTTTCAAGGCTCTAATTTTCCCACTCAATCAAATGATCACAATATTTGGAGCATGGAGGATTTTTGGTCAATGCAGTTACTTCATGGAGACTAGTTAATATATTAATATATATTATATAATTGTTGAGTCACTTCGATTATTATTGTCTATTTTATAAATTGTATTTTGGCTTCTTCTTTTTTTTTCGTTTTAAGTTCTACTTAATATATATAGAGTATATATAACACGTAATGTACATTGCCTCGACTAGTTGGAGAGTTTAGTATGTACATTTCTGAAAATATACGTGGATATTGATTTACGTATTGAACCGAGTGTTTTGAAATTTATTGTCTTTGTAAAGGTGTATAGGGAAATAAAATTTATTGAATATAATGTATTTGGATGTTGCCAATCACCTTACATGCATGTTATTGTTATTTTGTGAAGTACACTATATATATATATATATATATATATATATATAGGGGCGCGCTCCAGTGAGACCCCCTATTTTTCGTGTAACATGAGTACAATGAATAAGACATATAATACTAATGAACAAAACGTATATCTAATGAACAAGATGTATATACTGATGAAAAATAACTTTAAAAAAATTCGTAATGAATAAGACATATATACTGATGAACAGGGCCGTATATACTGATGAACAACGCAGTATATACTGATGAATAACAAAATTTAAAATATTCTGCTCCCTCCAGGATTCGAACCCTGCAAAAAAAAATCACCCTCTAGATACAATATCAGCCATAGGATCGACAAAATAAACGCACCAGATCGTGTCCTAGATCTCATTAAAATTAGGGGGTCTCATTGGAGCGGCCCCCTATATATATATATATATATATATGAGAATGAATTTGTTACACATTCTTTATCAGTATATATATGAGCACCGCTGACATGTAGTTATTGTTAATGATTTTTGTTTTTCATTTATATCGTTTTATATTTTCTCATATACTACTTCATAAAATTATGATAATGACTATCAAATTTGTAAATTACATAAAAATTCGAAACTTGGTTTAATCGTTTTCTTCCTTAACATTCTTTAACATCAAAGAACGAATAAAATTAATTAATAGATAGAGGTTCGATTTTTATTTAATTTATAAATATGATAATGATCGTCATAATTTATGAGATATGATAAGAAAAAAATAAATGAAAATTATAAGTTTGATGTTAACGTGAACTATACCGTCAAAAGTGCTCATGATATTGAGAGAAACGGATCAAATCATCAAATGATACTATTGATTTAGGTTTCTCATTCTGACTTGTTAATATTGTATATATATTTTGATTTGAATTAATACAATTATTTTTTAATCTTGAATAAACAACAAACAAGTGAACATTGGCATCATTCGGACAATTATATTTAGTATAGATGAAAATAATTAATATTCAACCTAGCAAACCTCATATTTAAATCTGCAAGATTAAACATAAAACACTTAACTCTTAAGAATGGTTACATAAAATTTCTTTTTTTTAGGCTAATGGTCACATAAAATTTCATTGGTGTGTGTAGGTCCACGTTTCGCAACGAATATTATTTTTTTGTATTTTCCATGATCAGGTTATTAAATATTCGTGTCGGAAGCAAATACCGAACTAAATTTGGGATTTATAGACACGTATAACAGTGGTAAAGCTATTATTGGGAATTTTCAATAATTGCTTTATTTAATTTGAACTTTAATTGCCGATGGGTTTGCAAATATTTAAGTTCGACATTTGCCTAACTCTAAAGCCCATTTAAAGAAATATTCACGTGGTTTGGCCGGATACAAATTCAGTCTTTTTTCAACCACACTATATCTTTTTACATGTTTTAGATATATGATATTAATTACTAGTAAACATATATGTAACATGTATTGAATTTTTTAGGGTTAATGAATACATAATGTTTAAGATAGTATGATGATGGACTCAAATTTAAAATCTTTGACATCAATCATTAATCATTTTATCACTAGATCAACACACGTAACAAATTAAGAAAAATATCCATTAGCTCAGAATTTGTAAGTTGAGCATCACAATTTCCTTTTTTCTTTTTCCTAAAATAATCAACGGGCAAGCTTTCGAAAAAATATGACTATATATTAATTGTTTGCTGCGTCCTAAATTTTCAATTATTTTCATTGGATATACAATCACTTCTGCAAATTCTAACTCCCCCAAAATAATGCGATTCACTATTGACTTTTTTATTTTACTTTTCTCTGGCTAAAATTAATAATTAATATATCACCATACTAAACATAGATTACCACTACCAACGTAAAAGAGAAATAGAATGTACCAATTGGAAACGAGGTAAGTAATTATTAATTAATGTGAAATAAGTGGGAAAAAAAAAGAAGAATTCTGTTTTGGGCTTTTTTAGTACCAGTCTCATAAGTCATAAGGAGGAACTCTCTCGGTATTGGGCCAATAAATTTCTTTCAATTTGTTCACTTCTTTCTTTTCCCTTTGTTTTATCCATTTAAAAACGAAAAAAAAATCTATTTAAAAATAAAAGCAAAAACAGAAACAAAAACCAAAAATTGGGGGTAGGGAGGCATATTGAGTTATTTGAACTGTTGAACATCGAGAGATGTGGATGTGATGTCATTGTCACTCGAAATTCTAATTTGTTTCACTCATTAATTAATCTCTAGATTCATGTTTTATGGATCATTTTCAACGTACAAATAATACTATCTCCGTCCCACTGTATTTGAGACTCTTTTTATTTAAGACATTTCACTGTAACTGAGACTCTTCTTTTTTGTAAAGATTTTACTCTTTAAACACATTTTCACTTTTTTACCTACAAACAAAATACACGTTTATTAATTTCTGTGTCCAAAAAATGTCTCACATATAATGAGATGGAGGGAGTAATTGATAATATTATCTATAAAATACATATCTTATCTTAAGTTATCTTCACATATCATAATATGTCATATCCTTTATTATACCAAAACCTTGTTAATCCAGTGTCGATTATTTGGCCCAAATAGCTCTAACGACGTAAGAAAGTGGAAAATATAGTCCCCGTCAAATTCAATGTTTTTTTAATTAGAAGATGCTAAGATTGAGATTCGTATTTAAATTTCGTACTTTCATAATAGAAAATTTTAACCTTCAAAACCAATTCATATACAATGCTATAAAGAAAATTTTAACCTTCATAATGGAAATTCAATATATTTTTTTGTTTTTGTTCTTTATAGCATTGTTTATACTGTTTTATTTTGAAGTAGTAATTCATATACTAAATTATTGCACAAATAATTTTAGGAAGTTTTAACCTTGAAAACCAAATAATGTTAAATAAATATTTTTTCGAGTAAGAAACATGGATAATGTCGAAATAGATTGAAAAGAGCATGGGTGGTAGAGGCAGAAAGCCTTATTCATAAATCATAATTTAGCCGCACGAGGTGCCACGTGTAAGCCGCAGTATTTTCTAGAACACAGACAATATCAACCCATCATAATCTTGTCCATGCTTGGATTAGTGGCTTTAAAGCTTTCCACCCAATTAAACAATTATCTTTTTCTCTAACAAAAAATTTATTGTGCGAAAATATAAAATTTACGTTTTAGAGAATTTGTTGTTACCTCGTGCGAAAATTATAAAATTTGCGAAAAATGAATTTATGTTGTTACCCTTGACTAATTTGGAGAATTTGTTACTTAAAACATGACCTATATAGTCTATATGACTATATGTATTTAAATGAATCATTCAATATCTAATCCGATAGGGGTATAATCCTTTAAGCATCCACAGTAGATCTCTCAAAAGTAATCATAACTTTAAATTTGAACTAAAATAAAAAGTGAGATAAAATGATATCACCTATACTAAGTTGGGCCCAAAAAAAATTTACACCCCCTTAAATTTAATCCTAAATTTACACCCCTTAAATCTAATCCTAAATTTATAAAATAGATAATGAAAAATAGGAGAGTTGCTGTGTGCAATTGTAAAATAGGGGTTAAAAATAATTTAGGGAAGACTTTATGAATATTTTTATGAGTAAAATTTTAAAAAATCTACTGTGAATGGTGTTAGACATGTTACTTTTTAAGTAAAGATATAAAAAGCATATAATTACAATTTGAATCTCAATATTTGAGAATTATTGCAAATTGAACACAATTTTTTGACTGTTTCAGTTAAGATTCAATTTTACTATTTGCAATCGATTTAATTTTTATGCATAATAAGTTTGTAGTTGATATTTAAACATTCATACAACGTCAAAATTCAAAATTGATTCTATGCTTTTGATATCTATTGTTTGATTTGTCTTATGTTTTGACAATTTTATAATTAAACATTCAAATCATTGGAAAGCTCGAACTTTGTCGTGCCAAATTTCATTTTAATTACTCAATTGTCGAATTTTTGACGATGAAATCTACAATACATGAAAGACAATTCAGATAATGAGCGCTTCAAATATACATAATCAATCTCATGTTTTGACGCTTGATAAATGACTAAATCTTAATACCAAATTCGTGCAATAAAAATAAAATGACGACAATTGAAAAGTTGAAATATTGCTCTAACTTACAACAAAATTCAAAGATTGATATTTAATTTGCACTGAGTTTTATAAAAATGATACTGTATACGACAGGCCAATAGACCACAAAATGACATCGAATTATTTACAAATTTATATAGATTAGTTAATAGATTAGAATATAATCCCTCCATTCCAACTAACTCGATCAGTAATTCTTTTCGGACTGTCTCAATTAATTTGATCACTTTTCTTTTTACATAGCACAGTTAACATATTAAATATTAGTTTCTTTAAGTTTGTGCCGAAAAAAAAATGATAAACTTAGCTGGGACGGAGAAAGTAAATCTCAAAGCGGGGCTTAGCCAACTATAGTGCTTCATTTGATCATTTCATAGCAATTTTTGGCTGTCTAACCTTAATAAGTTATAACAAACACTTTTAATTGTTTTTGTTGAACGTGTATGCACGCAACAAATTTTTCTAAAGCATATTCAAATTCAGCATTAATAGTTATTATGACATTTGATGAATTTTGACCATTTTAATGGCTCTAAGCCATTAATTGTCAACCAACAACACTAAAAAGTTGTTAGACATATTGGGTTCAACCAAATCAAAATGTAGATGAAGTTGGAAAAGCCCATCAAAAAATGACGGCTAAATATAACAAAAACATAATAATCGAGAGTGAAAACTATTTTAATAATTTTCTATTAAAATAAGTTTAGTAATCATCTTCGTTTCTTTGCGTCTTTATTCGTGTTTCAGTTTGCCCTTCGTCTTTATTAGATGTTGTATGAATCAATACAGATATGATAAGTTTATTTATGTGGAATTTATATGTATGGACGAAAAATATATGTCTTTAATTTGGTATAATTCGTTTAGAGTAATATAACTTGTTAAATATATGAATGTTTCGTCACCTGAAATTTTGAGTTGCTTTAGGATTGCCACTTAAAACTTTTTTGTTTGCAACAATTTGTAGTCTAAACTTTTGAGTAAAGTTGTTCCTTTATTATTTTTGAGTTGGAGTAAAGTTATTCTTATGAACTATTAATTGCAATTTGAATGGGACTGTCGATCATTAGAACTAATTTCACAGTTTTACGACTAATTGTTAAGTTCTTGTTTTATTCCATGTTTTTTTTTTTTTTTTTTTGTGTTTTGTTCAAGAAAGTTAAAATTAGTTTTAAATTTTTCAGATTATACGAATAGAAGTTTTGGAAGTCTGTGTTCCTACCACTTAATTTGAAATCTATGAAGATCCATCTATATGCAAATATATTCCTACTCTGATAATAAGTTAATTGGTGGTTGTTAAGTTCTTGTAAAATTAATAAAGGTTAATTATGTTTGTATTCCTAATTTTTAATATTTTTTAGAATATATTTTCATTACTACATCCGTTTCTCAAAATTATGCATACCTTTTCTTTTTGGTACGACCCCCAAAATTATACATATTCTATTTTTGGACATTACCCCACATATGATTATTACAATTTACCCTTTTAACTTACACTATTTACTCATAATATACTTAACAATACTCTTAATGTGTGATCCTTTCTTCACTATAATTACTACAAACAACTTTTTATTAAAATCCGTGCCGGAGTCAACTATGCATAATTTTGGGGGACGGAGGAGTATTATTTTCTATTCAAAACCCCCTCTTAATTTTAGAATTATTCAAAATATGCCATATTATACAAAATTTGGTGACGAAATGATGAGTCAAATCACCATATTCTTAAGTGTAATAAAGTCGTTTTATTGGGTGAAATGGAAAAAAAAGGATCCATTTAAAATACGATGTGGCTCATCATTCGATCGTCGATTTTTATATAAGTAATATTTTTTGGAAGAAGTTGAAAATTCAAGATTTTTAAGTAAAAATTAAAAATTAAATACTTTTTTAAAAATGTTGGAAATTATTGACATAAAATATAATTAATCTTATAATCAAAGCGAACTAATTAAACTGAATATTAATCGCAAAACTGTCCACACAAGGTTGATTGACTACAATTCATTAGATTAGAGTAAATGAAGATTCAACACATTATTTCGCACGTGTGATGTGTAAGAAAATAGTAGTAGTACTTCTTATCCCATATGCATTGTTTTTGTAGGCATAAATTTTAATATAGACGGTTATTTTTAGGGATAATTGCATGTAATATCATCAACTATAATGAAATTCCATTTTTCCCATAAATTCTTAAAATTCCATTTTTTACCATAAAATAAAAAAGTCATCCATTTTTCCCATAACCAATTTTATGATAATATCAAAATAACCCCACAGTTATGCAAAATATTGCAGCAACCCCCACAACTTATTCTTTTCAATAAAATTACCCCAATGAGTGTTCTTATAATTAAAACAACAGTAGAACATAAAATAGGCCCAACATGCTTCCGTAACACTTCAAAATAAATCTTAAATTTAAACCAACATTATACCTTTGTCGACTGGTCTTCTTCAGGAGTCAGTCTTGTTGCGTTTTACGGCCCGTCTGCCCACCCGGCACATACCAACCACGCACTCGCAAGAGATGGTTGCAACCCTTCTCCTTCACTAAGTGTCGACTAAATATTTTTGTTGGAAAAAATTAAAGAAAATATTTTTACTCAACCCGGAATAGTTGGATAAAACTAAGCGTTTATAGAGGAATTATATAATAATTAATTTATTTCATAAAATTCTCCCCAAGGGAGGAGACAACTTGTTTAGCTACTCATAGTAGCCAATACTTGTGTACATAAAAAGAAACTAAACTAAATAATGAAAAACTTTGAAAAACAAAAATTTAAAAATTACAAAGATAATTTCTAGAGAGAGGAAGTGGTGTGTGAAAATGTTGTGAATTTTCGGATGCTCTTCTTCTCTCCAGCACTTGTGGTTTTATAGAGGTCTGATACCCTCTATTATTGCTTGGTAGTTGGCCTCGGATCCTTTTTTCGTGGCCAGCTTGCTTGAAATTGACAGCCACCTTCTATTGTTGGCCATTATTGCCGACACTTGTTGGTGTTGTCACCTGTGCTGGGCCCTTGCTTTATCGCTTTGTGATAATGCTGGTAGGGGCCGGCTGCTTTCTTTCCACTCACCTTTGTCCTGGAGTGCTGAGTGGTCCTTCTGTCATTCCACCCACTTTTGTCGTTTTTGTGGGTGCATTCCTTGCTGTGAATCACATGATTCACTTTGCTTTGTCGGCCACCTTACTTTTTTGGTGCCCGAGGGGTCCTCCCCTTTGGAGTCTGATGCTTGTCGTGTTCATCAGACCGGAACCTCCTTCTATCGGGTTTCGGGAAGAAACCCTTGCCGAATTCTGGCTCCTTCTGCAACGAACATTGATCGCAGATTTTCTCGATCCACAGGCCCGAATGAGCCATGTTGCAGAATTTACGACGAGTCTCTTTGCTCCCCGCCATCTTGTTGTCCCATATCGTTTGCCTCTTTTTCTCGAAAGATTTTTCGGCAAACTCGGTTGTTGTCCCTGTCATTGTGTTTACCAGGAACGTTCCCAGATCAGAACTTTGAAAGAACTTGAATCTGGACTTCATTTTGTCCATCTCTGTAAGACAGACCCATAGCCCCCATGCTCGTCTCGTGGAGATTTGTTCCTCCGTGAATGTTGAGGCGATTGGGACTTGAAAATCAGGAACTTTGATCCGATTCAAAGCTCCTGTATCTGGTCTCCGAAGCTTGATGAAATGGAAAGCTTCATAGACTCCTTTTCCGACAGGTTCTGGTGCTGCGCTGAAGAAGTACAGTTCCAGAACGTCTCCTCGTTTAAGGGACTCGTTGTTCTCCCAGGCTTCAAACACCGTTCTCTGGATCCACTTGGGTAGACCCTTGATTTCGTTGAAGGCTGGAGCAGTGGTATAAACTGAGGCCAAAGCCCCAAACTCATACCATTCTTTGATGTGGTCTGGATTAGCTCCCGGAGTTGTCCAGATCCTAGGGTATCTCCCTGCAACATCAACCCGGCAATTTCCCGGATTAATGCCCTTCCTCGTGATGAGTTTCTCCCATCGGTCTTGATAAATCTGCCAAGAAGGAGAAATATCAACAAAATTAGTATCAATCTTAAGTTGGCCAGTCATCGGCCTAAGATTGATCTCTCCCTCTTTTACCCCAGAGGTGGTGGGTTGACATGTTGATTCAGGGAGTGACCCCTTAACAACATTTTTTCCTCGAGCGTCCGGCCGTGAAGCCATTCTCTCAGGACTTGTGCTAGGGGTACTTGAATCCCCTGCTACAGGTAATCCGCCCTGTACGAAAAGCATTGCTTTAGCCCAGTTTTCACGGACAACGCGCAAGAGCGGCTTGCTGAGTACTTCCTGAAGATTGAACATCTTCATGAAGCAATCATCGATTTGGTTGGATACTTGGGCTTCGTCAGCCGCTTGTATCTTTCCAGCTTGTTTAGTGTGTAGTACACACTTCTGCCATTCTTGTTGTAGCAGCTCTAGACTTGCAAAGAGCTGCCCATGTATTGTCTCGATGGCCTCCACTTCAGGGAGCTCCATCCCTTGTAAGGAAATCTGCAAGAACATTCTGATCAGATTTCAAAACGACAATATCATAATCATAATATTGACATTCGGCTTGCCATCTAAGCAATCTAGATTTTTCAGGCTTAGATTCAATCTTTTTTGTTAAGAAAGCTTTAACGTTAGTGTTATCTACTTTCAAAACAAATTTCTTGGCAAGTAAGAAAAGCGACCATTTTTTAAACGCCTTTCGCACTGCAAAGAATTCCTTTTCGTTGATGTGCCATCGCACAGCTTCGTCGTCGGAGAAAAGACCGCTACAGTATCTGCAAGGTTCTTCTCCAAAAGGGGTGATCTTTGTAAGCACTGCTGCCCACCAGAAATCACTCGCATCTGTATAGAGGACTAAGTCATCCTCGTCTTGTGGTATTGAAAGTTTCGGGAGATTTTTGCAAATCTCTTTCAACTTCTTCATACCCTCCCGATGTTCCTCCTTCCATATGAATGGAACATCTTTCTTCAGAAGTGGACTGAAGATCTTTCTATGTTCTGCAAGGTTTTTGATAAACATCCCTGCAAAATTGACAACTCTGAGAAAGCTTTGGAGCTATTTTTTCTCCTTGAGATCCTCCGGGAATCCCTGGACTTTTTCCACAATATGATCTTGTAGAATTATTCCCGATTCATCGATCTCAATCCCCAGAAACTCCATCTTCTGGGTGGCTATGACTGCCTTCTTTTCTGACAGCACTAGTCCTTCTTGTTGACAAACATCCGCAAATATCTCCAGATGCCTAACATGTTCATGAATGTTTTTTTTTGATGCAATAAGGATGTCATCAATGTAAACAAACATAAACGAAGAATAATCTTTGAAGAGATTATCCATCTTCCTTTGGAATATCTGAGGCGCGTTGGCTAACCCCATTGGCATGACATTCCAGACATAATGTCCTTGTGGAGTTGAGAAGGCTGTGAACTTCTTACTCCCTTCTTCCATGCGAATCTGGTAGAAGCCTGATTTGCAATCGAACTTTGAGAATACCCTTGCACTTCTAATGCAGTTGATGAGGTGTTCTCTGCTTGGGATGAAATATCCATCAAACTCAAGAATGTCATTAATCCCTTTATAATTAATGACCAATCTTGGTTTTCCTCGCTTGATCTCCCCATGATTTCTCACCAGAAATCCCGGACTGCTGTAGGGTGATCTTCCTTCTTCAATTAATTTCAAATCAAGGTGTTCCTTGATTATACTCATCATATCCTGTTGATCTTGAGGGTTCATCAGGATAGGTTTGAATCTTACGAGCTCATACTCCTTTCCAGTTTTAACTTTCAAGGTTGCTCTGAGCTGGTTCTTGTCCCACCATGCCAAAGGATCCTCGTGGTAACACTTCTGGATTCTCCTTTTGACATCGGCAATGGACACCTGTTCTTCTTCCTTGATATCTTTGTGCGATATCAGGGATACTTTGAGGATTTGAGTTTCTTCCTTAGAGAGATCTGGGAATCCCTCAGTTCTGCATTTGAGCAAAACTTCTCCGAATCTCCTTTGATCCTTCATTTGGGGTCTCCGGAGTCTGCCATCATCACCACGCTTGCTGCGAAAGTTGATTGGCATCGAACGATGAAAAGCTCCTTTGAGCCTTTGCACAATGATTTTGTGATCACAATTGGTTGTGAACACTAGCCTCTTAGCTTCATTGTCCTGTATGTACCTCTTGAAGCTTTGCAGAAAATTATTTCCGAATAATATATCTGCTCCGGTATCATGGAAATAAATCGGTGGAGTCTTGACCTTGTACCAAGGTGTCTGTCCCGCTCCGCCTATCAATATTTCCGTTTGTTTTACTCCTTTTGATAAGAGTAAAATTTTCTTGGAGAAATCCCTTCCTGCAATTCGAGGTAGATCTTCTTCCACTTCTGGTGGAAAGACTCCTCGTTTTGCTGTACAGATTCCTGCTCCTGAATCCACATAAGCAGCAAAATATTCTGCTTTGAATTTCTCATATAACATCCCTACAGAGATGTATATCGAGAATGGACTGGTCATTGGATCATCACTCTTTGGCGCCCAATGGTGATCTCCATTCCTCCTGCTTTCCATGACCATGGTTTATATTTGTCAAGGAAATTTCGTCCTAAGATTAGGACATCTGCTTCTTGTCCGGCTTGGCCTTCGGTCTGAATTTCAAAACCTCCAACCTCCAGAGTTCCGATGTATCGGTTGTCACCTGGATTTGCCAAATAATACAACATACTACAAGGAAACTTGTTTTCCATGCTTGTTGTATCAAATCTTGTGGAAACCTGTCTCCATCCTTCGGGGCATTTGAATTTGACCCTTATGTCTGGGACTGGTGTTTCCTGGATTGCCCTTCTCTCATAGGAATGAGAGAAGCTTCTTGTTATAGGCCCTGAAGTTAGCCTATTTCCTTGGAATGATAGCCTTGGTTCTCCCAGTCTGAGACTCTGGGTATGGCTAAGCACTGGTTTGTCTCCCACGTCGATGTCGATTTCCCTGACTTGGGGAATTTCTACTCGGTTTGGAAGGGCTGCCTTGGCAACTTCTTTGAATATTTCTGGGATTTCAATAAATTCTTTTCCCAGAAATAACTCCGTATGATGGGAATTTGATAAGGCATACGAGACTTGATAAGTCAGTGAGTATGGCCTATTTCCATCTGTCATGTACTCCTTCTTTTTGTAGTCCTGATAGAGAGTCAGGGCTCGGCTGAAGGATGAATCTTGTAGATTATAAGCGATCTGTGGGTAGAACTCGGTTATAATCTTTTTGGCATAGAGATTGCCTGAAAAAGCTCCAATAACTGATTCTCTGGCATCTCGGACCCTTTTATCGCAGAGTGCGACGTCAATTGGTTGGTCTGTCCCTGGGAAAAGGGAAGATTTGAGTACCAATTGAATTGCTCCAATATGAATCCATTTCATCGTACTTGCGATTTCTGGCTTCATCTTCTTGAGATCCTGCCTAATATCCTCGGCCGGAACCAGCTGAATTTCCACCTGGTTACTTGTGATCTCAATTGGAAGCGCCGTTTCTTGGCTTGTGACGCCAAAATAGACATGATGCTTCCTCTTGGTTGGAATCAAGCTATTAAGAACTCGATTCAATCTTCCATTGGAAAATCCTTGGTAGGTTTGAACCTCCTCAGTTTCCTTCTTGAGTTTTTTCACGAGCTGCTTCACCACTTCTTTTTGTGGGATCAAGAAATGGCTAGTAAATCCATTCTGATCCTCCTGCTGGGTGTGGTGAACCTCGTGCTCTTCTTTAGTCTGACTCGGCTCCGGTTGATCCATCGGACATCTCCGAATCTTCAGAACTAAAGATTTCCTCTTGCTCATATATACTCTCATCAGAGGATATATTTTCGAACTGATACACGGGTATCAAATCCTGGTGGTAAATGGCGTCTTCGATATCCGGTGTGGATTCGAATTTCCTCATCTTGTTGTCTGGGCAATTTGTAGAGATATGCCCCTTTGCACCGCACGTCCAGCAGTTGCAATCTTTGAAACTTTCATTTGCTTTGGCCTGAGTGCGCCTGAAAGTTTTTCTCGCCGGGATTCTCTTTTGATTTGAGAATCGGTTTCTGGATGGTCCGCTCCGTTGGCCTGACTTGTAGGAGCGTGCCTTCTGTCTTGTCCACATAGTTCTTGGCTTCCAAGAACTTCTTCTGGACTTTCTTTCATAGGGCTGATACCTATGTTTCTTTCGGCTCCTCTTTTGATATAGCAACTCAGCACCAATCTCTGTTGGAAGATCAATGTTGTCGCACATCAATGGGGATTTCTTGTTGAGTCTCCTCAATCTCTTGAGATTCCTCTGGTCCGCTGCCTTTTGGCACCATTCGGACAGCTTCTTATGGACATAAGACATCCTCCTTGAAGCACTATCGAGGGGATATCCTCCTGGTGAAACATACTCCTTGATGAGCATCTCTCTCCATGGACTCGGAAACTTTGGGAAAAAGAGGTCCATGGCCGTCTGATTTTCCACTTCCCCCATATGGACATATAGGGTATAAAGGCGCAGAAATTCATCGAGAGCTTTTGGCTCTAGCACCATCAATCTCAGATTTTGAAGTGCCTGTTGATATTTCTTGCGCTTCTCCTCCGCAGATCCTTCGAAAAAACCCATTCCCAAGAAATGGATTTTAATCTGCTTAGTAATCTCCTTGATGATGTCATACATGGAGGTGCTACTAAACATTTCTTCTCTTACTGGGATCTCAAGTTTATCCCAGTATTGTTTTGCCATGCCTGCCAAACTGGCTTCAAAGACTCTGGCAAATTCCTTTTTGTCATAATCAATGGTAGCGATTACGACTTTCAATGATGAAGCCCATTCGTCGATGAGACCCTCCCATTCTTTGAAGCTGGCTTCGTCAAGGTTGAGGATCAATCCATATGGATGGACTGGTTCCAATGTAACCTTTCCAACCGGAGTATTCTGCATCTGAGGCCTCCGTCGTCTGGTTCGCTGGAACTGGCTTGCATCGTCTTGGGCTGACCCTTTTCCTGACGATTCTTCTTCTTGAGGCTCAATTTTGGGGCCCTCATCTCCTTGGTTCATCTTTAGATCAACCATATTAAGGTTAGCAAAGGATTCTGCTAACTCTTGTAGATCTTCTAGTCCGATTCTGTCAAGGCTATTCATGATATTTGCCTTTCATGATTCAGATTATGTCTTCCGGCTGCAACTCCTTGGGTTTTGCATCGAATAGAGATGTAGACGTCGGGTCTTTGGACCATGGATTCCGAATTTTCCCGGAACATGGTTTTCGCCTTTCGATCTCCTCCATTCTTCTCTGGATATCACGCAAGAGGGTAAGTATTTCCTCTTGTTTGAGTGATATTCTGCTTATCTCCATCGGTAGTTCATACAGCTTGTTGCCGTAATATTCCACCGTTTTCTGAATCTCCCGCAAGTTGACGTTGTCGGAAGAGTCTGGCTCGATCTTGTGGTAGCTCGAATAAGCTACTCCCGCCTTGTCTTTTTGTTCCATCAAGTATGATATTGTTGATGGAGGTTGTCTCTGGCTCGCCTATTTGCAGCTCTAGCCATAGCATTACTTAATAGAGCATCAAGATGCTCCTGGATATTCGTAATGATTTCACGAACATCTTCCTCGTCGTCGTTAATGTTGAGCATGAGTGCTCTCCAAAACCATCGTAATTCGCCTAGCAGGCGACTGTTATCTCTCTCCAAAGATTGGAGAGAAATCCTGTAAACAAGACATCTCGGACATTCGTCCGGATCCATGAATTTTAATGGAGTCTCCTCCCACATAGGTTAATTATAAAATAAATTAAAAACTATATAATTCCTCTATAAAAACCCGCTCTGATACCATTTTCAACAAGGATCAAATTAACTGTTTTTTGCTTAAAAGTACGTGGCGTTGTCTCACAGTCCAGACCCAGATTACAAAGTAATCTATCGGGCACGAGGAAAGTTTCCAGCCGATATACCATTTAAGCATAATTATAAGAAAATTTTGATTTTCAATCTGGGGTTTTTGGTACCTTTTGTAAAATAGTTGGGGCTTTGCGCAAATTTTTTTTTTGAAGGGGTCAATTTTGAATTTCAGCAATTTGAGATCGTGGGAAATTTGGACCAAAAATTCATTTCGTGGTAAATTTTGGAAAATTTGGAATTCGTGGGAAAATTGGAATTTCATCATAGTTGGTGATATTATACGAAACTGTCCCTTATTTTTAATATGCATAATATATATATTTATGCACACAATATACTTATGTAATAGTACAAGTTCTCATAAATAAAATTATAAAAGTAACACTTATTGTGAATAAATATAATAATTTATAAATATTACTCCCTCCCCACGAATCTTGACACGTAGTATTTTTTTTTGAGCCGTCCCACGAATCTTGACACGTTTATAAATATAGTAACAATTATTACATTATCTCTCATACTTTATCACTTTATTATCTTATCTCTCCTACTTTATCACCTTACCTATACACTTAAAATACTAATTTACAACTCTTTAATTCTCGTGCCGAAACGTGTCAAGATTCATGGGACAGAGAGAGTACATTTCATTGGAATAATATTTTTTATTACGACAATGATTATTTGACCAAATAGTTAATAATAAAGGTAATAATGAGTGAAAATAACGAAAAATAAAAGTTCTTATGAATAAAAGTAAACATTATTGTGAAGAAATGTAAACTTTCAAACCGTCCGCATACTATGCGGTTAACCGCACCCAATAAAAAGTATTTTATTATAATGTTACGATAATAAGAATAAAAATAAAAAAATTATAATAAAATAATATACTAGTCCCTCCGTCCCACAAATCTTGATACGTATTCTTTTTTGGGCCGTCCCACGAATCTTGACACATTTCTAAATAAAGTAATAATTATTGCCTTCTCTCTTGTACTTTATCACTTTTATTATCTTCTCTCTTCTATTTTATCACTTTTATACTTTATTAATTACACACTTAAAATACTAATCTACAACTCCTTAATTTCCGTATCGAAACCAAACGTGTCAAGATTCGTGGGACGGAGGGAGTACAAAATTAAAAAACACACAATTTTAAATAATAACGAGGGGAATTGAATTTTGACCGACATAACAGGTTCTGTTACAAGAATCATTAACGTATTATTTGAAAATTAAATAAATAAAAATAGTAGCAATAATGAATTCAAAAAAAAAATAGTAGTAATAATAAAAAATACGCCTCGTGAAAGGGCAATATGGTAATTTTGGGGAAAACGAAGATTGAGAATGGATGAACCCTGTTTTTTGTTGGAATCCATGAACCCTATTTTTCAAAATTCATTTATATTTATCTCCTTTTGAAAATGAAATAAATATAAAGAAAAAAAGAGAAAAGTCAATTGGGCAGTTATTTTGGTAATGGCTCAAGTGTGAAGAGGTGGCGCAACTCTCAAGAAACGATGATTTTCTAGTCTGCTCATCACTATACATATAGATTCCATTGTATATAGTATATACAAATACAGAGAGAGAGGGAAGGTGGCGTGCAGCAGGAAATGGGGAGAGCGTTTGTGTACGTCATAATCGGAGGAGGGGTGGCAGCTGGCTACGCCGCCCATGAATTCGTTCAGGCCGGCGTCTCCTTTGGTGAACTCTGCATCATCTCCGAAGAGCCTGTAACTCACTCTCTCTCTTCCCGTGTTCGCGCGTGCGTGTGTGTATGCAAAATGATATTAATTGCTGCCTGCATTTGTTTGTGGCAATTAGTTTATTCCTCATCCGCATACGTTTCGTTTTGGTTAGTAATTATGGCAGTCCTGTTCAATCAGCTGGAAGGATGATATTAATTCGAACTTGATATGTGATGTCATGTATTTATACTTCTCTAGATATGATTGAGTGCTGAAAAACCGAGGATTTTGGAGTTTTTGTGCTTAATCCAGGTGAAGGAACTCGGCATCAAGGAATTTTGCAATCTCTGTTATCTTTTGCATCAGTACAGTAAATTTGAATTCCCAGATATTATTAGGGATCCCTGTTGGAAGGCCACAATATATTAGGTTTCTCCTCTTTATCTAGTTAAGGTTTGGTGGAAATCTCTAATTCGGTTTCCAGAGCACTGGTTAGAATCTAAAAATAATGGTTCCAGTAACTTCAATTTCAAGTTCCAGTCTACAATCTCCTATTTGCCAGGACTTCTGTCAGTCTGTGCATTGTAATTAGTAAGGGGTGAGTCAACGTTAGTATGTCGATGACCCCTTGACTGCTGGATCAAAAGTTCCGATGATCTCAGGGGTCTGATCAAATGGCAATCCTACTTCCTCTACGTTCTTGGTTGCATATCTTTGTCTCAATAGAGGGTTTCAGTGGCATGTTCTCTCCATGGATTACATGTTGTATTTGTCTCGTTCCCCCAATAACCTGAGAAACAAGAGAAGAATTTAAATAGGTGAAGCTTTGTGGAGCCAGTAAGATAGTTACAATTATATGAGCAAAACTATGCATGTCCATATGAGTTCTCATTTTTTGGTAGCTTTTTAAATTTTAAGTAGCAATATCATCATCAGTCCATTAAGGCGGCATTTACTTTTGGTGATTGATAAGATGCATATCAATGATTGATTATTTTTATCCTCATTACTAGGATATCTTCAATCCCACCCTCTCAATAGGATATGAATCAAGCAAAATTAGTTCAAATATAAATTATCAATGGCCTTTAGATATCCCAAAGTTCCAATTCATCTTTTTAAACAAGGGATTAGGCTTACTATATTTATCTATCAAGGCTAATAATCCTCAAAGGTAAACGCCCCCTAATATTGTGTACATTGAGATGAGGATATGATCATGTTTCTAGGTTTGAGAATGGAAGTATTTCATATGAATATCTTTTGTTTTTAATGAGTTAAGGTCAAGGTCAGGTAATCTTAGTATGCTTGGCTAATGCTATTTCCTTAATGTTTGTTTGCTTGGTTAGTTTATTTATTTCCTTTTTCTTTATTCAATATGCTATTCATACTAGTGCACTTTGCAGGTTGCACCCTATGAAAGGCCTGCATTGAGCAAAGGTTACTTACTTCCTGAAGGTATTTACTCCCTGTGGCCTTGGAGATTAGTAAAAAAAAATTCCCTTCATGAAGTACTGCAGCATACACTTCTACATTTATTTACCCTAAGTTAATTTGTTACAAAAAGATGGGAACAACTGAATGTCTGATTGACAATTTGGACAAAGAAATTTTTTGGTTACGTCGGATCTATATTTGTTTTCTGCTTTGACATATAGAATCAAAATTGTTTCTATGATCCCTGTTAAATTTATATTTATGAACGTTATTTATTAAATTCGTAAGGTACTTTTCCATGTAAAAATGCAGATCAAAGTCCTTAAGCTGCATAAAACGTTATTTATGTAATAATTATCTGTCAGATTAAAAGTTCTGAATCATGCTCACTGATACTTTATTTAGTTTTTTTTTGTGCTGTGTGCACACGTGAATGTCTCTACTATTAGATCCTTATCTGTTTGAGAATAAAGGTTTGACATTTTATATGATATAACCATCTGTACTTGGTACTCCTTGCAGCTCCTGCGCGCCTACCTTCATTTCACTGTTGTGTAGGTACCAATGGGGAAAGGTTGGCTCCAAAATGGTACAATGATAATGGTAATTCTCTGTTAGTGATGTAGCAATTGTAGTTGTACTTTTGAGTTATTAAACTGGCATTTGTTTGAGAGTATGCATCTATGTGGAGGGCAGAGCAAGCAGTCTTGTTGGAGTCACGAACTTTCCTCAAGAATACGGGACACTAGATTTTAATTATAACTTATTTAGTTGCAATGTGTCACCCTCTTTGTGATCGACATATTTGTTACCTGGTTTCCTTGGTATACCACTACTTGAAAGAATTAGTTCTCCCACCTCCCAGGGCAAAAACTTTTTAATTAGATTTCTGAAGTGGCTGCTGTAGAATTGCTTCTTTATGGCAATAGTTTACTTGAAATGGTCACTAAGGCTTGGTTGGTTTATTTTTTAGTTTCTTTTAGAAAATAATACGAGGGACATGTGGAGAATGAACATGTTGTCTTTTTCTTTGTCAATTTTCTATTGAGGAAAAGTATTATCTTTTGTAGTCTATTGTAACAGATTCAGTCACTAATATATGACCGATCAGGATGGAAAACCATTTAGGATATGGCTGCTTGATTCATCAGTCACTCGTATATGACTGAAAAAGTAAGATAAAACAGTGATAGGAAAAATGGAATGGGTTTCTGCAATGAGTCTGAATGTGGAATAAAATGGAAATGATTTTATTGGCAGAAGTGTTTTAGCTTAGATATATATTTGAAAAAAATGATGCAAAGGGTTTCAAAAGAAATTTATTGTCAGAACTCAAATCCAAACAAAATTGCCAGTAAAACATGTTCTCATATGAATTTCTAGAAACACAACTTACTCATGACCACCTTAATTTGATGAGTGATCTGTTTGTTATTTATAACTACATTTTTCTTCCTTGTTGTCCATCTTGAAGATACTATTTCTAAGGTGAATTTCTAGAATATCACATCGCTCAGTGTATGATTGCATTTTGGAATCAAAAGGACATTCCCACCACAACAAAAGCAAAATTTAAGCTAAATTTGGGTATTAGTCCCAATGTATTAAACATTGTTGCTTCTAGTTTTTGTTAGACAATTTATTACTTGAGCAGTATCTTTTACGTAAGATTTTGTGTAATTACTTCTTCTGATTCAATTCTTCAGGTATTGAGCTGATTCTTGGAACTCGAGTTAAGTCTGCTGATGTAAGGCGGAAGACACTTCTTACTGCAACAGGAGAAACAATAAGCTACAAGTATCTCATCGTTGCAACAGGTGCTCGGGTACTGAAGCTATTCTGTTTTCATGTTCTGGTAGTTTTATGCTGTAAGAATACGTTAGTTCTGTTATTTTGCACTGAAATGGAAGGCAATGGAAGAGATTTACACATTACTTTAATCGTCAATCCTCTGATTGTTTTGCCATAATGCTGGTTATTGTACTTGGCCAAGTATCGAGGTGTATTTAGTTCTTCCGAATGCATGGGAAGTAATGTAAAACCTTGTCCTAGTAAAGCAGATTCTGGAATAATTTAAGCCCCAAATAAGCTGCACGTGGATCTTAAATTCTGTATTTCTTTCAAGAATTTGTGTGTTATATCCTCATTATTTGCATCCAATTTGGAGTGTGAGTAAATTTGAAGCATACCCGAGCATAGTGTTGATCTGCCGATTTCAGAACTTATGCCTGGGCTTAGTGTTTCATTGACTAATGAAAAATTGAAGCATATGCATGTATGACACAACTTATTACCAACCAAAGTCAACTTTGAACCCCCCCCCCCCCCCCTCCTCTATGGTGAAAGCACATCTATCATAACTTCATGTAATTAACAGAGTTAGATGACAGAGTTTATAACTGTTATTGTTTCTCATCATTTTGTAGGCTTTGAAGCTTGAAGAGTTTGGTGTAAATGCTTTAGATGCACCTAATGTATGTTATTTACGAGATGTGGCCGATGCGGACAGACTTGTAGATGTGATGCGATCTTGCAGTGGTGGACATGCTGTTGTTATTGGTGGTGGCTATATTGGAATGGAATGTGCTGCATCTTTGGTGATAAACAGCTTAAATGTGACTATGGTCTTTCCAGAGGCACAGTGTAGTAAGTAGTTTTCTTATATTTTCTATATTCTTCATTTCATTTTTATTATGCATTAAATTTTATTGTTTTGGGTCATGCTGCCAGATATGATATGTTAAAGAGTGGAACACCTCTCTGTCTCTCGCGCGTGCGCACGCGCACACCACACACACACTCTCTACTGTTTCAAATGAGAACTCATCTTAGTTATACTAATTGGGGAACTATTTCCGTTAATCTTCCTATGCAATGTTTTCATATTCTGGCTTCTGCAGTGGCCCGCTTATTCACCCCCAAGATTGCGGCTTTCTATGAAGAATTTTATCAGTCCAAAGGGGTGAAGTTTGTCAAAGGAACTGTCTTGACATCATTCGATTTTAACGCTGATGGGAAGGTATTACTGTTCTTCCCTTTGCTTGTTTAATTCTTTCCAACTTCTGAGGTACTCAAGGTGGGCGCTCCATTGGTAGCATCATTATGGCCCAGTTTCAAGCTGGCACATTATTTTATAAGGAAATTCAAAAGAAAATTTTCACCCTTGAGAGTGAATTTTGAGGAAACAATGTTTTTGGAAGATTCAAGGTTACTACATTACTATGTAAAGGTCCAAATGAAAAGTTAAGTTGGGTAATGTGTTTGTCACATTATAGTTTTCACTTGTTTGGTTATCCGAATATATGAAATCAGATACTAAACAACTCTCGGTTAGGGTATGAGCCAGTTAGCCATTTAGTAACAGAAGACAATCGTATATGAAATGTTCAAGTATGATACGGCTTCATCTGTCTCCAACAAGATATTCTTACACTTGCATTGGCCTACTCTTTTAATAGGTCTGTTCTGTTAATCTTCGAGACGGGAGCAAGCTTCCTGCAGACATGGTTGTGATTGGTATAGGGATTCGTCCAAACACAAGTCTGTTTGAAGGCCAATTAACCATGGAAAAGGGGGGAATCAAAGTAAATGGCAAAATGCAATCGAGCAACAGCTCAGTCTATGCAATTGGGGATGTAGCTGCTTTTCCAGTCAAAATAGTCGGTGAAACGCGCAGGCTTGAGCATGTTGACTCTGCACGGAAGGCAGCGAGGCATGTCGTTGCCGCTATCATGGAACCTGAAAAGACGGGCGAATTCGACTATTTACCCTTCTTCTACTCCAGGGTCTTCACTTTGTCTTGGCAGTTTTATGGGGACAATGCGGGGGAAGTCGTCCATTTTGGAGACTTCACTGGAAATACTTTTGGAGCGTACTGGATGAACAAAGGCCATTTGGTCGGATCTTTTCTCGAGGGTGGAACGAAGGAACAGTATGAGGCATTAGCCCAGGCCACGAGACTTAAACCAAAAATCGAAGACTTGGCTGAGCTCGAGAGCCAGGGTTTGGAATACGCCTTATCCGTGATCCAGAAACCTCCGTCTACACGCTCAGCAGAAGTCGGTGGCTCTACTCTCGTCCTCGACAAACCACTGCACGTGTGGCATGCTACTGCAGGGGTTATTGTCGCCGCATCTGTGGCGGCCTTCGCATACTGGTATGGGAGAAAGCGCAAGAGGTGGTGAAAAGTTACCTTCTGCTTCTTTGAAGATTCATTATTGTATAATGCACTTCACCTGTTGTAGCATTTTGTATGTCAAGAGAAAAAGCTCAATACTCTTTGTGCAATTTATTTTCATTCAGAAAGAGAGGAAGTTTAATCAATATCAATACATTGTTCTCGAACTTGTTCGAGTTTGAGGCAGCTACATCCTACATGTAATGAAGTAATTATACATAATAATTTTTTCTTGTAGCGGGAGAGCTGGAAATGCACTTATAACTTTTGCTCATTCAGGTTTTAGATTTCGAATTTTTCCTATCTAGATTGCTGCAACCAAAACTTAGCTACTATCTCGGTTTATTTAGGAGCGTTTACTATTCAGAATTAGCCTAGATAGATATGAATACTGTAGATTAATTTATTACTTATTAAAAATTAGCCTAGATAGATATGAATGCTTTAGAGTAATTCATTGATCCATTTATTAAGATGGAACTAAACTTTGACATTTCCTAAAACCTTGATAATTTCTACAAACTTGAGCTAATTTGTTTGGTTTAATAATGAACTGAAAATGATAGGATTGAAAAAAAATCCTAGTGATGAAGATAAAAAAGTACACAATCACGTATATTATTGTTCTTGAATGGTTTCCAATTGTGATAGCTTACATTTGGTGACGAATCCTTAATTTTGAACTTTTAAGGGCGTTTAGTTTTAATGATTAATCTAAATAGATAAAAAATAGTACTCCCTCCATCCCACGAATCTTGACACATTTTTCATTATGGGTCGTCCCACGAATCTTGACACATTTCCAAATAAGGTAATAATTATTACATTATCTTTCATACTTTATCACTTTTATTACATTCTCTCTCCTATTTTATCACTTTTATACTTTATTAACTACACACTTAAAACACTAATCTACAACTCCTTAATTCCCGTCTCGAAACCAAACGTGTCAAGATTCGTGGAATGAGGGGAGTATAAGTTAAATCTATTGTTTATTAAAATGGATTACAATTTTGAGATAGTCAAAGAACTTGATAATATAAGATCATGTGAACTAATTTTGGTTGATTCATATCCATTAAAAGAATAGGATTGGAGAATTCTAGAATAAAAATTCTCACTCATGTATATTACCAATTATGAAAGTAAACACTCCCTTTAGATAAACAAAATTTTTTAAACTCACAATTGTTGAAATAAAAACTAAATTTTTGATATTTATATACAAAAATATCATAAATTCATAGTGGGCATTTGGTCTAGTGGTATGATTCTCGCTTTGGGTGCGAGAGGTCCCGAGTTCGATTCTCGGAATGCCCCCATTTTTTTTAATTTCTTTTTGCCTTACCACAAGCCCAAAGGGTAATTAAGTAAATAGAGTTTGATCGGGCCGGGTCATTTTTTGAGAAGCCCAGAGGGTAATTTAGTAAATAGAGAGTGGAAGTCTGTTAAGTATTGAAGTGGAACAATCCTTATCCTATCTTCTTCTTGCACCTCACTACGCCCTTTCGCTGCTCCATCTCCAAATCTCCACATGGCTTCAACCACGCTATCCTCCGCCACCCTCCGCTCCGCCGCTTATCCTACACTCCCCGCCGCCACCTTCCCCAAGCAGCCGCTCGAATTCCTACCCAAATCCGCCCCCAAACCCCTCCGGCGGCGCGCGCACTTCGTCCGCCCCCTCGCCGCCGTCGACGCCCCCGAGAAGGTCATCGAGCTCGGCGACGAGATCTCGAACCTCACCCTCGCCGACGCGCAGAAGCTCGTCGAGTACCTCCAGGACAAGCTCGGCGTATCCGCCGCGTCCTTCGCCCCCGCGGCCGCCGTGGCGGCGGCTCCCGCGGCTGGCGAAGCGCCGGCGGTGGTGGAGGAGAAGACGGAATTCGATGTGGTGATCGAGGATGTGCCGAGCAACATGAGAATCGCAACGATTAAGGTGGTTAGGGCGTTGACGAGCCTTGCGCTGAAGGAGGCGAAGGAGCTGATTGAAGGTTTGCCGAAGAAATTCAAGGAGGGGGTTTCCAAGGAGGAGGCCGAGGAGGCCAAGAAGCAGCTCGAAGAGGCCGGCGCCAAGGTCTCCATTGTCTGATTTTCGCGGTAAAATTGTATTCCATGTTTCTCTTTTTCTCGGATTATTATTATTTTTCTTAAATTTGGTAGTAGATGTAGATGCAGTAACATTGGGGATTTGTAATTTCCATTCCAAAATTTTATCGTTATTTATGGGTTTCTGGCATTTCGAGATTCATATAAACAAGTTGGGTGATGTAGTTGAAATGTTTTTGCAAACGAATACTGTTTCAAAATATAAAGCCATTCTCCCGTTTTTTTTTTCTTTAATATTTGTTCCTTTTGTTTCATTGTTCGTCAAATATTACTCTGGATTTTCATAGCAAGTTCTATAATATAGTACATTATTATTATTTTTTATTGTAGAATAAAAAATCAATATTTGTCTCTTTTGATGAAATAACATTTTGCACTCGAGTATACGAATAATGAAAGTTTTGATCCTCAAAATTTATTATGCACAACCAAAACTCGAGACTGGTAAAGACTAAGAGCATTGTCAACGCCCTTATTCGAGTAGGCACTCGAGTGCCTACTCGAGTAGAGCGTTGCACTCGAGTAGGGCGTTGCAGGGGGCATCTATTCGAGGGATACTCGAGTCTTCGAGTATGCACGATCGGGGGAGAGGGAAGGCGCGTGCAATAATAAAAAAAAAATAGAGAAATTCGAATTTTAAATTCGAATTTTGACTGTTTTTCCTCGATATGCGTACTTTGACCGATCGTTTCCAATTTTTTATTTTTTTTCTTCTTCTTCTCTTCTTTAAAAAACTCCATCTCCTCCATTTTTCTTCACATATTTTCTTCTCCAATTTTCTTCTCCTCCATTTCTCTTGTATAATTTTCTTCCTTCATGGATCCACACAACCCTTTCTATGATCATAATTGGTGCCCCGATCTCTCCGCCGATTGTCACCCCGATATGGGAGGAATCAACTTGGAGGAGACCCCACCCGAGGAGGAACCGGTCAGTGCAGAGCAGAGTGCCTCCAAACCAAAGAAGGGCGGCCGGAGGAAGGAAATGGCCACCAAAATCAAGCACGACAAGGAAGTAAGGATCCGTCATACTTACCTTCCCGAGCATACGGATCTCATCGTCCAAGTTTGGGCGGAGGAGACCAACGACGCCATCCTTGGGACGGATCAGAAGGGGGAGGCGTATTGGGGACGGATCCGCGCACGTGTCTACCCCATCATCGGCGTCGACCTTAAGATCCGGCAACTTCAAGGCCACTGGGCCCGAGTGAGCGCGGATGTGCGTCTCTGGGAAGCTATTTGGGTGGAGACGCGCAACAATTGGCCTTCCGGTCATTCGGACGATATGCTTCGTGACAAGGCCCAAATCCTCTTCAAGGCTCGAAGCCCACAAAAGGCCGCATTCAATTTTTGGAACGCGTGGAAAGTTCTCCGGAACAATCCCAAGTTCAAGTCGATATACCTCGTTGGAGATGTGCATGCCTCCAAGAGGACAAAGACTACGGAGGAGGGCGGCTTTACAACCTCGGCGTCGGGCGAGGAGATCTCTTTTTTCGGCCCATTGGCAACAAGGCGGCGAAGGCGGCGGTAAAGGGGAAAGGGAAGGCGTCAGCGTCGCAGATGAGCTCGGAGCCTCCACCCGAAATAGTGGAGAGGTTGGACAGGTCCGACCAACAGATGAGAGCATTCACCGCCCAGTACACGCGGAGGAACGATATCAAGGAGAGGGAGCTCGATATGCAGCTCCTGAGTGCGGATACGACGCACAAAGAGCATTGCACGCGTCCATGGTCGCCGACGTGCTCGGGCATCGTGGTCTAGACTATGATTTTAATTATGTAATTTTAATGATGGTTTTAGGTGTTTTTAATTTTTATGTAATTTTTTATGGTGTTTTAGGTGTTTTTAAATTTTATGTAATTTTTAATGATGTTTTAGTTTAATGGCGTATTTAACTATTAGAAAAATATGTTATTTAAATTTGAGCAATTAAATGTAAATGAAAAACATAAAAATCAAAACTAATGTTATCAAGTAGGCTATCAAGTAACCCCAATGCACTATCAACTAGGCTATCAAGTAAGCCCATTGCGGATACTCTAATAAAGATGTTGCACTAAAAAATTCGTGCATGGACCCAACAATTGATGAACAAAATTAATTGGAGTATATTTTGATCATTTGTATGTATATACACTATTTAGAGATTTTCTAAAATTACACACTCTCTGTTTCTGAAAATAGTTTTAAGAAAGAATACTATTGAGTGAAAAAAAAAGGATTACCGTGTGTTAGAAAAGGTAAATAAGTTAACACACGCATAATTAATAATGATAATTAATTGTATTATGAATGGAAAAAATGATTTATCATGTGCTATAAAAGATAAATAAGTTAATATATGCCGATGATCTCTAGTTGTAAAGTTGAAGCACTCAAAGACTATTATTTGTGAGAGGTCTTGAGTTCGATCCCGCTTGGCGGCGATTAGGGGTGGGAATTTCGGGATCGGGTAATCGGGTACCCGATACCCGACCCGAAAAAATCGGGTATCGGGTACCCTATACCCGAAAAATTCGGGATCGGGGTCGGGGTCGGGTATTTAGGGTGTGAAAAAATCGGGTATCGGGTATACCCGAATTACCCGATTTTTTAATTAATATATTTTAAATTAACCCCCAGCCCACTTAATCCCCAATCCCAGCCCACTGCCGGCCCGTTCCCATTTCAAAGTAACCCCCAGCCCACTTAATCCCCAATCCCAGCCCTAGCTGTAACCCCCCTCCCTCTTCCTGCCGCCGCCGCCCCCACTCCAGCCGCCCCAGCCGCGACCTCGCCCCAGCCCCAGCCGCGACCTCGCCCAGTCTGCTCGACTCTCTCTCTCATTATCGCCTCTTTCTCCCTCGAAGCTCTGCAGAGGAGATGCAATCTCGGCACAGATTGATGCCAGCGCCCTCAAATTCGTTTCGAATTTATCCGAGGTATATAAGCACACACATACATGTATAATCAATTGAATGTGGAACAAATGTTGAGAGGTGGTTTTGGAATGTAGAATGTTGGTGTGAAAGGAAACAAACCAGTGCAGCAACAGCAACAGATGAGGGAGATGGAAGAAGGTAGTGAGGTGGCGATGGAGGTGGAGAGCTTGAAGAAAATGGTGACGGCGGCCCGGCAGCTCGACTCCGCCATGTTCAAGCTCATTTCGGGTACCCGATTTCAAATTCGGGGTCGGGTTCGGGTAGTGGGTTTAGGGTATTTTCGGGTTCGGGTACCCGATTTTTTCGGGTAGGGTACCCGAACCCGACCCGATTCCCAGCCCTAGCGGCGATGTTTTCCCACTTTAAGGTGGTGATGTATTATTGTTTGTCTGATTGTTTGTTGGTCCCACATGCAGGGCGTGCTCGCCTGCGTGTAGTGATGTTTTTCCACTGTTGTGTGGTGTTGAGGTTTGTATTCAGATACCTCTTGTAACTTGTAACTTCAAAAAAGAAAATAGTATATGGATGATAATATATTGTAGGATAATAATGTACATAAATGAAATATGATTATTTTTTGTTGACACTTTATTAAGGAAAATTAGGACTAACTTTATTTTTTAAATTAATAAAAATTAGGGTTAATAGCCGGAAAATACATGAACTTTCACCGAATTTGCATATTGCACATGACCTTCAAAAATAGCTACATAATACATCAGCTTTTAATTTAATTGCAAATTGCACACGGTGGAAGTTCCGACTACCTTTATGTTTGACCGGTGATGACGTGGAAACTATTTTAAACTACATGGATTACACGTTGAATTTTTTACACAGTGGCATGTCACGCGTGTAAAAACGAGGTCGTTTTAATTAAAGGCATATATAATTACCCAATATTTATACGGATAATCAAATCAAGAAACCAATTAAGTTCAAGAAACCTCATCAATGGCGGTCAAGAATCTCTCTCCTCATCTTTCTCGCCACACTCCCACATTATGCCAACTCCGCCGCCGCCACTACAATGTCTCTGCCGTCTCCCGCTACTCCATCACCACCGCCGCCGCAACACATATGCAGCTGCTCTACGACAACAAGGTCGTCTCCTTCCCCACGATTTTCGCCACCCCGCCGCCCTCCATCTTTCCCCACAATTTCCGCTGCCCTTCTTCTTTCCCCACGATTTTCGCCACCCCCCGCCCTACTCTTTTCCCCACGATTTTCGCCGCCCTTCCTCGTGCCCTAATTTATGAGATCCGGCGTGGTGGCCTTGTGGAAGTAGAGTTTTGGGGAAGCTCAGGAAAAGTGCCAGAAACTGATGCTCCTTAAGTACTAAAGAATTGTGCTCCAATAACAAAACCCTAAATTGAAATTTGTCGATTTTCTATGATTTTCTTGGATTGTTGAAGATGAGGAAATGTGGGAAGATGTGGATGGTTAGTCGTCGTTTTCTCTGAATTGTGCTCCAAGAACAGTTTTTATTCTACAACACCCTAATTAAAGTGGGGAAGACAAAGATTTTAATTTTAAGTCGTAAACAAACGAAACGACGTCGTTTTGGGTGTTGTAATGTAACAACAAAATGACGTCGTATTCCTACATCGAAAAATTGCCCACGTCAACAAAATTCGACAGCCACGTCACCACCGATCAAGGTGGTAGTCAACATGGGTGCAATTTGCAATTAAATTAAAAGATGGTGTATTTTGGGGCTATTTTTGAAGGTCATGTGCAATATGCAAATCCGGTGAAAGTTCGTGTATTTTTCGGCTATTAACTCTAAAAATTATTTATTTCTATCGTGGTGACTCGAATTTATTAATGAGAGGAAAAATATGTAGTTAAACTAAACTTTTTGTTATCAACTGACACATTGTAATTGCACCATTATATTTTCAATTGCAGAAATTAAAACATCCAATTTTTGTGACCGGCAAACTTGTTCGACGTGTGCCGTTTAAATTAGAATAACAATTTAACATAGAAAAGTTAAGAATATCTAAGTCATTAAAGTTCAACACATGGTATTGTTAGTAAAAAAATCGTACTCCCTCCGTCCCACTCCAATAGGCTCACTTCTTTTGGGCACAGAGATTAAGAAAACTTACTTTTTAGTAGGAAAGTGGTAGTAAAGTGGTGTGGTCCACACCAATTAAGTACAACTTTTTTACCTAAAAAGGAAACTGAGCCTATTGGAGTGGGACAACCCAAAAAGGAAACTGAGCCTATTAGAGTGGGACGGAGGGAGTAATTATTAGGCAAGCCATGTACAATCGTTTCACACAGTGCACAATCGTAAATCGTAATTATTAATTAATTTCATATCGTATAAATTATTAATCGTTAGTTTGATTATTAATATGAGTTAATTTTTTTAATCGTAATTATAATAATTCAATTAAGACTGGTAGGCACAATGAGTATTTCTTTTGGGCTAAGAAAATGAATTTTTCAAAAACAATCTGGCATGTGGAACATACCGGAAGGTAACCGGTAGCTGCCGGTGAAATCATTTCAAAAACCCTATCCAATTTTGCGCACCGCGGTATGAATTTAGTTCGCTTTCACTGCATCTGGTGCAATACACCGTCATTGCTCCCAGCAGTATGATTCTAACAATCAATGCTTTCTTCCAACAACAAATTCCCATCGCCCAAACTCATCACTTGTGTCTGGTGCGCCGCGCTCCACTCGAACATCTCCCGCAGCTTTTATTTTTCATAGAATCCCTTCTTTTATTCTCTCTCGAAAATAAAATATTACTCGCTTTTCATTTCAGTTTGTCCGAAAAATCATTATCTCCCAAAACCCTAATTCTTAAGCTCATTGCTACAAAACTTCTCTCGATTTTCTCTATGCTTAGTATTTTTTTGGAGAAGATGCTTGCTCAAGTATTTGACGGCGTAAGTTAAATAGCTGAATATTTCCCCCCTCTTTTTGGGGAATTTTTTATCCTTTGTCTGCTTCAGTTCTTCGAATTTTTAGCTCGTGCTTATTTTGGATAGTATTGTTTTTATTTATTTTTAATTGATTTTGCTTGTCATGGTGGGATGTGTTGTGCCTTCGTGTTAGTTTTAGGGGTTTGAGCAAGATTTTGGGTGGTGTTTCTTCATTTCAGTTTATTTTGGTGTTCTTGCTAGTTAATGTTCAGTTATAGCTGCAATTTACTGCTATTTATTCGGTTTCTATTCCTTTTTTTTTATTTATTTTATTGCAGTTGTAAATGTTGGAGAGCCTCGGGTAATATATTGAAACGAAAAGAAATTTGGGTTTTTTTTTTTTCCTTTTTGGTTTGTGTATAAAAATGGCGACTCTGGAAGATATTGTTGCTGCGACAAAAATCCTCTCTGATGATCCTGACTCCGAAATGGGGGTCTCGGATTCTAAACCGGAGGAAGATCAAACTAGGGTTTCTTTTCTGAGGAAATGCGATGGTGGTTCTGATCCTGATGTTGTTGTTAACGAACAAGTTGTACAGAGTGAAGTTATTGTGGAGTCTACTATTGATGTGAATGGTCCCAAGGGCGAACTTGTGAAAACTTGCAACGAAACAAATGAAATTGGTGAGAATTCTTTGGAGGAAACGAAGGAATGTGAGTCTACTGGTGATAAGCAATTGAATGGAAGTGGGACTGATGTTATGGATGTGGATGGAGATGGATGTGACGAAGGGACTGGTGAGAAGAATGATGAGGACAAAGGGTTTCTTGTGGGGGATTTCGTTTGGGGTAAAATCAAGAGCCATCCATGGTGGCCGGGACAGGTCTATGATCCAAAAGATGCTTCAGAGTTTGCTATGACTCGTAAACAGGAGGGTCGTCTCCTGGTGGCCTTTTTTGGGGATGGTTCTTGTTCTTGGTGCTCACCGTCACAGATGATACCCTTTGTGGATAATTTTTCAGAGATGTCGAGAGATAGTTGCTCTAAGAGCTTTCTTAACGCTGTACAGAGGGCTACGGATGAGGTTGGTAGGCTAATGGAGTTAGAGATGACGTGTAAATGTATCCCCGAGGAGAAGAAAGACAGCCTTGCTAAGCCGGAGGTGACAAATGCCGGATTGAGAGCAGGGGTTATCATGCCAGAGGTAGATGTTTGCCGGCTTTCTTTCCCCAAGTTTGAACCTGCAAATGTGTTGGATAAAGTCATGCAATTAGCAAAGGTGGTTTCTGTGGGGAATGCTCTCGACGTTGCTGTCTTGAGGAGTTGGTTGTCTGCATTTTATTATTTCAAAGGTGGTCATGTGTTGCCTGTGTATCATGGACCCTTTGATATCGAAGGTTTGGAAGACAAGAATCGAGATGTAAATGGGGCTGCAGATGATTTCAGTGTTCCAATTGAAGTCCCTATCCTCGGCCCACAGGACGATGATTGGCTCTCTTCGCCCACAGCTCGTTCCGTGAACTCACAGGCTCCATCGGAGAGTAAGGTTTTGCATAAAAGGAAGCAGAGAAGTGTGGCTGAGCTCATGGGAGAAAACAAAAATACTAAGGCTGACAGTCGGAAGCTGTTGGCTTCAGTTAAAGAGGGCTCGGATGTTGAGAAGTCCAGGACCACCCGGAAGAGGAAGAAGGATAGTGATGGAGAACTAAAGGGAGCTGGCAGCGAGCAGCCTTCTTCAACAGGGAAGAGAGGTAGGAACAGAAAGGCTGAGGTTATGATAACAGATGACAGCTCAGTTGGTGCAAATGGAGGCAAATCGTCACGAAGACCAAAGGAAATTGATGTTTCTGCTACTGAAAATGATGCCTCTGAAGCCAGATATGACTCAGAAACAGTGTCTACCCCGAGGGAGAGGAAGAAGAGCAAATACTTATCTCCTCCATATACGAATCTTGCATGGAGACTGGGTAACTCGAGCTTTAAGTCGGAAGCACAAGTTGAGAACGGTGAAGCTCCCAAGACGGATGAGGCAGGTGAGCGCTCAGAGGATCGTGACATTGCTACTTCTCAGACTATCTTGAAGTCTGTGGATAATGGGCCGACAGGAAGTGTCAGTACATCTGTTGACAATGGTACGCTGGCAGTAAAGGCTGGTAAGAAACTGAGTTTCTCTGTGTCTGATGTTGATGTCCCGGTTAATGAATTGCTGTTAGATATACAGCACGCAGCTCTCGACCCATTTCACCTAAGCAAGAAGGGCTCCCTTGATATGGTTTGGGCGTTTGTCTCTGTTCTCAGAAGCTCAACCTACTTGCACGGAGCAGACTATAAAATATATCTCAAACGCAAGACAGGTGGGAACAGAAAATCACTGCCATCGCAGATAAGGGATGTAAGCAACGAAGTAATTGAGGAGAAAACGGCCAAATCACCGGACCAGAATACTCCCAGATCATCAAAGACACCGAAGAACTCCAAGAAATCCGCTCAGGCTGCCGTAGAATCTGAACAAGTTAAAACTAGGCCGTGCCTTAGTCTGGCTTTCACGCCCGGATTCCCTTTGCCTTCAAAGAAAGAAGTTGTGGGGATGTTTGGCAAGTTTGGGAGCCTCAATATGAAGGAAACTAGGGTCGAAAAAGATAGTAACTCGATCCGGATTGTGTACATGAAGGAGTCTGATGCAGAAGCTGCCCTCAAATCATCATCAAGCCGGTGTCCATTTGGTTCAGGGAATGTTAGCTACGCGTTGCAGCGCTCTCCAGCTGGTTCTAAGTCGCGGAGATCTCATCCAAAAGTGCCTCCTCCTGAGACACGAGTAGCTGAGGATTTGGTTTCGGACCTCAATACCATCAAGCGGAAGCTTGAGATAACGACAGCCATCGTTGAGAACTACCATTCGAAATTCTCATCTGAGGACAAATCGGGTTTGAAGGACGAAATGAAGCATCTGATGGAGAAAATGGAGACGGTTGGCGACATGGTAAGAGTTATTGCTGAGAAAAGCACATCATAAGAATATGTGGATCTGATGTTGTCTGCAATTGTTGTAGATGTTTTTGGTTGAGTTGGATGAAGACGAGCACCAGTTTCTTATTTTATTTTTCTTTTGCTGTAGCCTTTTGTAAATTGGCAATAGGATTAGCAGGGGTTGCGTGTATTGGATTAAAACTATTGGTTAGATATACTCCTGCTGCTGCACCTGCTGTACCATTCAAACAACCCTAGCTTTCTCATTGGTATTTTATTCTCTCTCTCTCTTTTCCTCATCTGCAGGATCAAGAGCCAAATCAATAGTTTGAATGTTCAACTCAAACAGTTTGGACAACGTTAGTTAATATTTAAAACTGAAGCTTCTAAATAATTTGTGACGAAAACCATGATGATAGGTACGAATATAAGTTCGTGTTTCATAAAATTCTAATAATAATTAGAAGACATGAAATAAGGAAAATCGAAGTTGAGATGTCTCGCTTGCTTGAAGTCCCTTTTGGGTCAACTTGTGAGTTACTAAACAAGTTGAAATACCCAGAATTGCCGATTCAAGATTCTTCTATTTCAAATTTTATACCCGACTAATTAACTGTATGCTATCCCTTACCCAATACCCGACTACAACGCTCTTCAGTTGCAAAACGATTTTATACCCTTCTCGCTCTCGCTCTGCTCCAATGCATCGTCAGCACACCACCACGGGCAGTCGCCGGCTGCCCCAACCCCACCAGCCACCGCTCCCAAACGCCTCAGATTAAGGTAGGTGAAAGTTCGAAATATCGCACCGGACCATAACAACCCTATTTTGGATATACAAGGTCTTCCATAATGATAAAAATACTCAATCATATATATTACTTCCTCCGTTCCATTATAAGTGGCTCAAAACTTTTCACTACGAAAATTAAAGAGAAAGTGAAAATATATTAAAAGTTATAGGGTCCACAATTTTTTAAGGGTTAAATTTTTCTATTTAATGAAATAGACCACTTATAGTAAGACGATCCGAAATAAAATACATGCTACTTTTAATGGAACGGGCGAACATTAATTGTAAGGATGCATTTACTTTGATTGTAAAATTTTCATTCAAAAATTATGGATAAGAAAATATGAGAATATTATCCTTCTCTTATTTTATCATTTATTTTATCATATGTTTACTAGAGATGAAAAGATAGGAAAATATTTAAAAATAGTTTCACACCCCTACTTTAGGAGTGAAAACCCAAGAAAATATTCCATCATGTCCGGAGAAATTTTTTCATCATAATAAACATGTGAAAATAATAAAAAAGTGGTGGAAATATATCTTTTCTCTCATTTTCCATCAAAGTAAACGCAACCACCCTAAATGATAAATGACCCTTAACAACAAATATAATAATAAGTCTGTGCATTCGCGCCTAAAAGTGTTAATGCTTGAGGCCAAAAATTTCAAATTAGAGTTCACCGAGGATAATCTTTAAATTTAATGTTGCAATTACCAAAAAAAAAGAAAAGAATAATAACTGGTTTCAGCTCTTGTGGCCTGTTGGAGCTTGAAATGAGATAGAAGAAAGAGTATTGATCGATCAACATAGAGACCAGAACGTGATCTCTCAAGTAATTGAAAAAACGACATAATACTTCACGGATATACAAGAATATTGTTCACAAATATTGCTACTACTTTACAAGGCACTCGAGCTGGCTTAAATGTGAATATACTGATATACGAAGAACGGTAAACAGGTCGAGACTCAACGCAATATCAGATACAAGAAACGGAAAGCAGGGAAAAGCAACATCAATTAACTTACATTGAATGGAACAAAAGATATGTCTCGATTGATTGTTGATCAACTGGCAGCAGTAGTATCACTCAGTCATCAACAGGATCCTGAGGAGTCTGAGACGCATTGCGCTTGATTGCAATCACAGGGCAATCAGCATGCTTCACACAAAATTCACTCACAGTTCCCACGAAAACCCTACAAAACAAATCACAAATTCAATGCCAGAGCATTAGGAAGAGCTGAATATTCAGTCAATACAATTCGCACATTATGGCCATCCCCACACAGCAGGTAAAATTCAAAATTAACATGGGACTAAAATCATATTGAGCAACGGCAGGCAAAAAGGTGAAAGTTGATAAGCACACGCACCTCTGGAAAGGTCCAAGACCCCTGCTTCCCAGAACAAGAAAATCTGGCTGGATGCGATTCGCTTCATGGCAGATGACTTCTTTGGCATCACCTATCTTGATCCATGCTTCACAAGCAACCTACAAAGATGTTAGTATAACTATGTTAGGTACAATACCGCTTTCTTCTCCTTATGATCTTTAGACACATATGAAATTGCATGGACTTGTTACTCGTGCAGGTGTGCCAATATACGCCATAATGATCGGTATGGAAAGAGGGGAAGCCAGAATGGTAGTATCTTAATACCCCAATTTCATGACAGTGGTTCACAAAGTACTCCAAAAGATGAAGACCTCTAATCTTGTCTCTACGCTTCATCGTCCTGAAATCTTCAGGGGAGGCAAATATGCTATCCATATCATCAAAACCTAGACGAGTTGAGTAATTTAGCATTTTTCACCAATCTGCTCAGAAAATAAATTAAGACAACACACATCTTAAACTTCATTTTTAATTTTGGGTTTGGAAGTAAAGAAGTTGAACAAGGGGCAAACTTCAGAGATGATTGTATTGATCCGGTCAATGAGATAACTGATAGCACTCTAGCAAACATCAAAGTCAGACAAGAATAACATATGCACTCCAAAAAAGATTGGCAGGAATCATTCACCAATTATGCTATCAATAAAGTAATAGTCTAATAGATAATCATTGAAGTCACAACCTATTACTAATTCGGAACAAAGATCAGAAATGAAGAATACAACAAATAAACAGAAAAACAGATAAAAGAAGTTAGACAACAACTTCATTTATAAGCGCAATATACAAATGGATATCAAACCTTTCGAGCTCAGCTCTCGGCAAAAGATTATTCAAAATCATGGTTGATTATAAATAAATACAAGCATCATTTAATAACCATGGTGGCGAATTATTCTCACAGCTATCCGATTGCTCTAATTCGCCCAACCACCCACAAAAGAACAATTATAACAATAACGATTATAATTTATAAAGGAATCACGAAATAGATCGACCAAATGAGGATAGTTGTAAAAAGAAATCATCGTCCTGTTCTAGCATCTCCTTCCGATTAGCAACAATTTTTATTTTTTTTATAAAAAAAAACCAGAGATACACAAACCCTATCTAAACCAAACACAGAGAATCTAACAAAAATCTCAATGAAGTACACAAATAAGAAGCGATAATCACAGAATCAAAACACCTACAACAACGAAAACTTGAAAATACACCAACATATAGTTGAAAATACGAAGAAGTAATACCGTCTTCGTCAGGGACTTGAACGTGAAGAAACAGAAGCTTGAAAGCAGAGGTGTTGGTGCGAACGATTTTGTTGAGAGTCCAGTGGAAAGCTCCAGTGCTGCTTATGGAAGCGTGGGGATAACCTTTGATAGTTGATTCGTTCACCGCCACCATTATCCGAGTCGGCGCAGCGCCCTCCGCTGCTGCCATCTCTCGCTCACAACTCACACTGCTGCAGAAAAGAGTGTGGACTACTCTACATTTACAAATTAACGTCGGTTGCTCTATTTTATTCCTAGTACTTCCTTCTCTCGAATTCACAAATTCACCCCTCACATTTTTTAAAATTTATCATACTTAAGGCCTATCAATTGTTACTATACTCCTCCCTCCGTCTCAAGAATCTTGACACGTATTCTTTTTTAGATCGTCCCACGAATTTGGACACATTTCTAAATAAGATAATAATTACCTTCTCTCTCCTATATTATCATTTTTATACTTTATTAACTACACACTTAAAATACTAATCTACAACTCCTTAACGTGTCAAGATTCGTGGGACAGAGAGAGTATTTGTTTTCGAATTCTAAACTTCATCCCTCACATTTTTTTAATACGTCTCATTGGTATTATTATTATTATTATTATTATTATTATTATTATTATTATTGGTAAATTAACCGTTAAATTTAAAGATCATGTTACAATAAATTATTATTATTATAGCACGATTGTTACATTATCGAGTCAGATATGGCATAATTATGACTCAAATCATATAATACGATTCTTTGCAAATAAATAAGTAACTTTGTTAAAGTTATAATACTAGATTTTATGTGGAGATGACAGGATATTTTGGTCTAATGCTAGTTACATTTTTTATATATGGATAAGTTGTTTCATCACATCATTATAAATTTTATTATTTTATAGTAATTTATTGGGTTAATGGCAAAAAATACACAAAGTTTCACCAAATTTACATTTTGCACACGATCTTAAAAAATAGATCCATAATACATAAATTTTTGATTCAATTAAAATTTGCAAACGGCGAGAACTCCAATTATGATTACATTTGACCAGCAACGACTATTATTTAATGTAGGTGGTAATACGCGTGATATTTTAATGATCTGGTAATACGTGTGTCATAAAAATAAAAAACGACGTTTTTGTTTTATTATCCAAATCAGAAAACCCTCCCCTACCGCCCTCTTCCAGAGACCCTCTCTTTCTCTCCCTCTACGGATCAGCGCCGTCGCCGCCTTGACCTCTCTCCACGGCTCTGCCACCCTTCGCCGCCTCGCCCCCTGAAAACCCTTATCTGCTTCAGCTCAATTAGGTCGGGGAGCGGGGGGATGTTCAAAGGATTATGGGCTCGTGTGCAGATTTGGGGATTTCCCATTCTACAAGAGAAACATTGTGGTGGCTGGCGTTGTGGGGCGGTCGTGGTCTAAACAGCGGCGTTCGTTGAGACCAGAAGGAAGGCGACAGTGACACTTTTTAGAAGGAGAGGAGATGTTGGTTCGGCTGTGAGGGTCCATCGGATTCTGGAAATGGCGGCGACGAGAAGCTCGAAATCTTTTTCTACTCTTTTTTTTTTACTAGATCTTAGTTGTGTGTGTGCTGCTTCTGTTGAAGTAGGATGTTTGATTAATGTCCTATACCCGCCGGATATTCGAGGGAGGTGAGAAAAGGGAGAGGCGACAGGTGGTGCTTGGAAAACTGGAAACGCCGGTGAGGAAGAAGAGGGCCATCTGTGCGAGCATAGAGAGAGAAATGGGGGGAGAACCGACAACGTTTTTTTTAAACGCCTGACAAAAAAAACGTCGGTTTACATGACCGTCAGTGTGTCCACATATACATCTTCAGGAGACACGTCACCAACGATTTATGTAATGGTCAACGCGGTGTGCAAAATTCAATTAAATCAAAAGTTTATGTATTATGGAGTTAATTTTAAAGGTCATGTGCAAAATACAAATTCGGGGAGTCATAGGTTTTTTTAGGATAGTAACTTAGGTTGATTTGTAAATTAGGACAATAACTTTCGGACTTGTAAAAATAGGACACTAACTAATAAGTATTGCACTAGCAGGATATTTCTCGGCCAATTATCGAATTTTCGAACTATCCCGCATGGACCAAGCACATGACACATCCCATCTAGAGTCGTAAAAATGACATACTTGCCACATAATCAACCCATCCGTGTGGGTTGTCATGTGTTTGGTCCGTGCAAAAAAGTCTCAAAATTCAATAATTGGTCCATAAATGTCCTGCTGGTGCAACGCTTATTAATTAGTGTCCTATTTTTAGAAGTCCGAAGGTTATTGTCCTAATTTCCAAATCAACCTAAATTATTGTCCTAAAAAATCCTCTGGCTCTAAATTCGGGCATAGTTTGTGTATTTTCCGAACATTAACTCTAATTTATTGCACGTGCCTCTCGCTCCCTTCTTCTGCACCTAATACGCCTCGCTTCGACCCACCCCCGCAGTGGTGTACAGTTTTGCGAGACAAGCTCACACATGCTTCGTGAATCCTATTGTGAACGCTCTAAAAATCTGAATAACTAAAAATTTACATAAATATACGCGACTACCCAAAATAAATATCGACCACTTAAGTGAAATTCGAGATTCATTATAACCTAATCAACTAAAAGATTCACAAAAATTTATTTGTTTGATAGACCTTTTGAATAAGTTATTTAGATTTGATGCTTTTTTTTATTCTTCAAAGTTCAATAGGAGGGTCTAGCAGATCGGAATGACTAATTGAGTAGGACCATTTTATGATTACATATCAAATTTTATTGGATTAAATTAATAATTTGACATGATTATCACTTTCTAATATAAGAGTTTTTTTTTTTTTTTTAAATGAAAGTGGTATGCCAATTTGAGTGATTTTCTTCGTAGTATAGTTTTTATTTTGATATTTCTATATTGTTAAAAAGTTAGGGGACGAATTTGAAATTTTTGTTTAAGAACAATGATGGCCAAAATCTTAAAGATATTTGGTCTTGGCACGTCACGTCAATGAAGTGTACTTTCCTTCATTAGGCATTTGTAACTTTTAGGACAATATCTACTTTTTGCGTGCATTTCTTTTCCCTCTACTGAAACACTTTGTTCAAGTGTCTGCTCAAGATAGCGAATTTGAGGGAAGAATTTCAATTGAAATTTGAATGTGGAAAATCAAAATTTTTAATAATAATGCTATCTATCCAGATAAAAAAAGGGACATTTGCAAAAATGCCCACATCCTTATAAAAACTTGTAAAATTGCCCACTTTCATAAACAAAAGTGGGTAATTTTATAAGTTTTTATAAGAAGGGGGCATTTTTCCCTATTAACACATAAAAAAAGGGACATTTGCAAAAATGCCCACATCCTTATAAAAACTTGTAAAATTGCCCACTTTCATAAACAAAAGTGGGTAAAAATTGACTAAATATTTTTAAAAATATATTTATTTAAATTTGTTAATTTAAAATAGAACATAATTTAGTTAATTTTATTGTTTTTTTATTGTAGTTTTTTTTGTATTTTTAATATTTTTTTAAGTTAAAAAATTTCACAAAAGTAATACTCCACATTGTAATTTTTTTAATAATTTTGTGTGTAATTTTTGTACTTATAAAATAATAAATTAAAAAAACTATTAAAAACTTTAAAAAATACAATATGGAGAAAATAATAAAACTAATTAACTCCTTTTTTTATTTTTAGCTAAAAAATTTAAATGTATATAGTATCTTTTAAAATACTTAATCATTTTTCATTCAAATACTATATTTTATCCGAATAACATTATTGAATTATTAATAAGATTTAGAGAATTCTACGCGATTGTGGCCCACAATTTGTGGGTGGAATACGGTCAACTTTCCAGTTACGTATAATTTATTAACAGAAATTTCAAACTTGAAAACAATTACTCCTTCTGTCCCACCATTTTAGTCCCCTCCCATTTTTCACACATATTAAGAAAATGCATTTAATTTTTATATTTTTATCTTTTATACCCTTATTTATTATTTTCACACATCCTTTTCACATTTAAGTGAAACATTAAATAAGGTTAATTTAGTAAAAACAATATTTTTATATAGTATTAATTAGAAAAGTAGACTATCTTTTTGGGACATCTCAAAATGGAATAAGGGACTAAAATGGTGGGACGGAGGGAGTACTATCATTAAATATATATAACACATTCGTCCCCTATATTTATACATGAAATATTTTAATAAAAAATTATTAAACTTATTAATACTGCAGAAATTGTCTCACATCGAGTGCATTGATAATGGAGAAAAAGTTCAACATTAAATAACAATATATCAAATTGTGCGTGAGGAAGTGTCGAAAAATATAAAGTTCATATATGTTTTTTTTTTTTGATAAATGACATAATTAATAAAGAAATTTTAAAGACCGCACAACGAAGAACTCGAACCCAATTCAATAAATGCATAATTTGAAGGGACAAAAAGAGTATTATATAGTAGTATGTATGGTTACAAAATTTAATATTATGAAATACTCTTATTTAATTACTTGTATGATATATTAATATTATGAATTATTAGTGATTTATATGTTGTAGTATATGCTCGTATCTTAATGGACGTTGAAGCGCAGTCTGTTGGTAAGACGCTTCTCCTCCGATCCAACCAATATGTCGGGGGTTCGAGTCACCCTAGGAGCTAGAGTGTGAGTGTGTTTTTTCATTTCTTTGGTTGTAATAATTTAAAAAATAAATAAATAAATAAATAAATATGCTCGATCTTAACACTATCGACTCTCAAAAAATAATGGCACAAAGTATTCTGGCAATACATACTACTCATAGTGTGGTGTATTAACTTAATACCATTAAATTTATCAATTTATATACTATAGTATGATGTTACTCCCTCCGTCCCACGAATCTTGACACGTTTTCCTTTTTGGGCCGTCCCACGAATCTTGACAAGTTTCCTTTTTTGGCAATAATTATTACATTCCCTCTCCTACTTTATCACCTTTATTATATTTTCTCTCCTACTTTATCACTTTTATTACCTTCTCTCTCCTACTTTATCAATTTTATACTTTATTAATTACACACTTAAAACACTAATCTACAACTCCTTAATTCCCGTGCCGAACCCAAACGTGTCAAGACTCGCGGGACGGAGGGAGTACGTCTTAATAGTATTTATTATTATTATTATTATTATTATTATTATTATTATTATTATTGTGTATGTTAATTATTGTATTGTAAACATTCTAGTATGATGTCGCAACTGAATTATACACTATAATATGATGCCATATCTTAATAGTACTGAGATTAATCTCATGCCTATTGAGATGTATAATGACTCCATGTTGGCAACGAGCTAGTGATGGCACAGAAGGAGGATGAAGATGAGTTTCTTCCTATCAACATTCTAGAAATATTGCTTATTTAGTTAAGTTAAACCTTTCTCACTAACATACCCTAGTCTTTCATGCCAGAGCATCATATCATTCATAGAAACTATATTGTCGCGAGAGAGAATTTCCTTGTACTTGTGTATTTCTTGAACCGATGATTTCTTTAGTTGGTTTGGGGATATTATTTATGAAGATATTGTTAGAATCAAAACTAATCTTTTGCTTTAAAAAGTGTATATATTAATTATTGCATACACTATATATAGTATAGTATGAGGTCATAAATTAATATTATTTAAAAAAATAATATTATTAATTATCATATATATATATGTGTGTGTGTGTGTGTTATAGTATGATGTTGCATATTAACTTTATGAAATTATCTTTGTCGCACATTAATAAGATGAATTATCATCGACTTGTGTGGTATTACGACGTAATATTATTAATCTATTTTCATTTATGTACTAATATTATTTCATATTACTTATGATTATATTATACTCCATATTAGAGTATTGAAATGATTAATATATATAACATAGAAAAACATATAAGATTCTTTTACTGAAGTAATAACAGGGTAGCTTAATTGTGACGAACTATGATCTACCAAAAATTCGATTGACTTAAAGAAATATTTCTACTCAAACTACGGTGTTATCAAGAAAAAAGACAAATCTAATCCGTATCTACTAAAACATTATCCTTTTTATTATTGGCCGACATAAACTTGTAAATTATTTGTAGACAGCTAAGAGGATTGCCACATAATACAAAAAAGGGTGTTAATTTCACCCTTCAAACACATTTAATTGTAATGTGAACGTCAATTAATTGTTCAAAACTTACGTCATTAAATTCTTTGGAGTCTCCCGAATGTATTATTAGTATAATACTCCCTCCGTCCATGAAAGAACTTCCTAGGAGGGAGTGTCACGGGTTTTAATTAAATGTTGTATAGTGTATTGATAGTGGAGAAAAAATTGTAAAGTGTATTGGGAATTGTGAAAAAGTATTAATAATTTATTGTGTTGTTTTAATTAATGTTATTTGAGTGGTGGGAATTGTCTTAAAAGGAGAGTATTTTTTAAGTGGTGGGGTATTGTCCCAAAATAGGAAAAAGTAGGAAGTTCTTTCGTGGACGTCCCAAAATAGAAAAATAGGAAGTTCTTTCGTGGACGGAGGGAGTAAATTATACTGCGTGTTGATAAAATAAAATATGTAGAAAACAAAAGATTTCGATAGTTATTTATTAGTTTGACGGCTAATAATAAAAATGATAAAATATATATAACCACTTCCAAAATAAAGTTTTATTGTCATCTTGTATTTTTTTTTTTTTTTTTGCTAAGTCATTTTGTAATGATAAGTCTAAAACACCCATTTTACCCCAATAGAGAGACGGAAGCCAATCTGAAAGCTTTGACTTAAGCCATTAATTATACTATTATTAGATCAAAATAGAAATAATCTTTCTTTATAATATGTCGTCATAGGTGAGGTGTGATGTTTTCTTTTTCACCTCACCCAATATACGATGTTGTTTCATCTAAAAATATGACAAGATGATTTATCATTTTATCGTCCAATTTTGTACAGTTTGATGTGTTTTTGGAAAATTGTAAAACGAGGGTGGGTTTTTTAAATAAAAAACTAGAGTGGATGATATTTTTTTTGACGTTTGAGTTGATGGTTTTTTTGAATAGAAAATGAAAATTGGGGACATATAATATGATTAACTCTTTTTTAAAAAAAAATTATTGTCCTACTTTTGTGTTTATGCTTATAAATGAATTTACATAATATATGTAGTATTTAGAAAATATTAGCGTGTGGTACAATATAAATAGATTTCATCATTTGTAAATTGTGATTTCATCATGAACGATGTGCAACTGCATTATGTGCGATTTCGTCGTGCATCCATCTGTGGCAATCACTAAACTGCTTAGTTCAAAATTTATAAGTTTAATAACTTTAATTTGTAATACACAAAAAAGAACGAACAAAAGTACGGTGTGTTTACTATGATGGAAAGGAAGAGAAAAAATATATTTTCACTTATTTCTCATCATTTTCACATATTTATTATGATGGATTTTTTTTTACAGAGATGGTGTAATATTTTTCGGGCAATCTTTTTTCACTCATTTTTCCTTCAATATTGGATAATATTATACTAAGGTAGAAGTGTGAAAAAAAAAATTCAACGTTTTCTTATCTTTTCATCTTTAGTTTTATATGTTTTACAAAAAATCAGGTCACTTTTATGTTTATTTATTTGAGCGGGTAATTTTGATCTTGGAGAGTTGAAAGGAGAAATTAGGAATTAGCCGTTGGCATATAGGTAGAGCCCAGATTCCAGAAATTATACAATCAACACTAACAACTTACTTCCCCTTAAAAAAAAAAAAAGAATTAGTCGTGACAACAACGACTACAATTTTATTTTTAGGCAAAGATCAGAATAAAACAAACAAATCACTTCACAAAAAAGAAAAAAAGAAAAAAAAAATCACGATTCGTCTAAAAAAACAAATCACGATTACCAATTCAAAGAATTGAAGTCCCCAAATCTAGAAGAATGGGGAGAGATAACGTGTGAGCCTATTTGGGGTTCATCTAAAATAGAGACACTTTGATATATTTGGATGAATGATGCATTTGTTCCAATTAAATTTTATCTGTAATTAATTAATATTTTATTATATATTAGATACCTCTTGTAATTTAAAAAAAAACTTGCATCGGATCGTACAATATCTATGTCTATGGCTATTACTATAGTTGTATCCTTTAAATAAGAGATAATTACGTATATAATTCCAAGCTTTAGACAATTTTGTAAATTCGATCAAACTTTAACTTATATTAAGACCCAACTTTATAATTTGTAGTTACATATTAGATCATTCTATTTTTAAGCATGTCTATAAAGTTGAGATTTAGTCACTCATACAACCATTGAAACTTAGAATTGATTGTGGGATTTCAAAACTCATTATTTGGGTTGTCCTCTCGTATTGTCAATTTTGTCATTGGAAGTTCATATCGCAGTTCTATCAATAGAAAAGCTCTAATTACATTGCACCGACTTCCGACTCGATTAATCAATTGTCATACATCAAATGATAAAATTGACATACATGAGGATAACTTAGACAATGAGTTTCAAAAGCCCTCAATCAATTTTGAATTTCATAGTATAAATGTCAAAATTGAAAAGTTAGATTTTAAATGCAATAATTTAAAGTTTGGATCGAATTCACAACAATGCCCAAATTTCAGAATTTAATATGCAATTACATTCTTTAAATAGTAATCGAACTCTTTCATATTGTGAGTTATCAAGTTACTATTTCGCACATAATGTAAGATTATTGTTTTTTATCTTTTTATTTCTATAGACTGTGTTGAAAATGAGAGTGGATAACAAAATGGAGTAATGTTGATTCGCACACACACGTGTGACGTGTATATCAGAATTTAGTTACTCGACCACTTTACACATAGATATAATTGTTGAACATATTTAATTATATGATTTAGAAATAAAAATAGACATCATATTGGTATGTGTAAAATATGGTCCATAATTTACTATATTGACTTTTTTTTTGTAAAGAATATATATCAGTGAAAATATATCACCATCAACTATTTGGTATATTATATATTCCCTCCCTACCCCAATTTAATATGCATATTTCTAATTTGTCTCCTAATTTAATATATATATTTTTTTAATAAAATTATTTCAGACAATCCTATTCCTATAACATATAAATCCCTTACTCTATTTTAATTGCTTAACACTCTCATACAGGTGGAACCTTTATTATACTTACAATATATTTAATTATTTTATTAAAATTTGTGTTATTTTTGAATGAATATTTGGAGGACGGAGGTAAATATTTAGTAATGACAAAAATGAGACATTTCGAAAAACTATAGTCCAAAATGAAGAGAAAAGAGAGGGAAAATTCTTCAAACTTTGTTTCACTAATAATCGGTAAGCCAATAATAACTACAGATGGAGATGGGGTATATATATTTGAAGTGTGCAAAAGGGTAAAACGGTCAATTGGAACAAGTAAAGACCGTTAAAAAATGGTAAAAGTTTTCCCTCGGGAAAGAAATGTGAAAAAAAGTGGAAGTGAAATTCCCCTAATCGCCCTTGTCTTGGAAAGGAATCCCCGTAAAGGAAACCCTACCAAAACCACCCAAATGCCCCAACTCATACAACTCCAACCACACGTCTTCCCCTAATTTCAACTCAGCCCCAAATTCGTCATTTAACAACTCCTCGCCGATATTCACCACGATCTCCGCCGCCCCCTCCCCATCCCCGCCGCGCTTCCGCCGCTCCTCCGCCAGCCGCCGCCTCCTCTCGCGCCGCCGCCCGAGGCACCTCCGCGCCACCGCCCACGGCAGCTTCACGAACGCCAGCGTCAGGAGGTTCACCACCGCGCACGGGCAGCAGCACACGGCCACGCAGTCCGCGATCACGCCGGCCGTGCACGACTGGCACGACCTCCCCGTGCACGCCGCCGCGTCGCCGTCTTCCTCAGTGAAATGCCGGCTCCGGCAGCGGCTCGCGGCGGCGACGCTCGACGAGGAGGACGAAGAGGAGGAGGGTGGGGAGGCGCTGCGATCGCACATTTTCTATTTGATTTCTCTCTCTCTCTCTCTCTCGCTCTAAAATTGGACGCCGATTCCTGCGAGGACAACAGATTCCACGACGCACATTTACACCACCGCAAAAGTTTTCACGCTAAAAACAAAGGATTTTTTTTACTCTTTGATTTCTGCTGTAAAAAAGAGAAAATGAGAGACGTTTCTTTCTTTTCTTTTTCTTTTCCTTTTTATTACTGTAGCAACACAGTGCCGCGTAAAGGAAAATAAAAACTCTTTGGTTTCTGTACATGAAACTGTATACATACATATATATATATATACAAGATAAGATGCATAAATCACTTACACTAATATATAGGACAGTAAAAAATCAACGGGTGAAAACACTGTGACTTGTAGACGAATAATAAAAGTAAAACCAAAAAAATGGTATAAAAACAAAAGCTAATTTGACATATTAAAACCGTCTTTTTTAACTTTGTTATAAAATAAGATCATACCATAAAAGAGAAGTTAAAGCTGCCCTTTATATATATAACCATTTCCAAAAGAGAAAGAATCTCTCTAATGTCTTCATGAAAGCACATCAAATTTTAACTTTCGAGCTATTAATTACTTTTATCTTAAATCAAATTGAACTGATCTGTTATTAAATCAAATTTAGTGATTGAGTTAATTAATAATGAAAAGTAGTAATAAAATAATGTAAAAAGAGAGAGAGAGGGAGGGGTTTTCCCATGCAATTATTCTTATAATTCCAAAGAGGTGCAGAGATCCATGTATTTAGTGTTGAAAGAGTTGAAAGAGTTGCTGAAATAAGAAGAGGGGGAAGCAAATCACAGGCGCAGAGGCGAGCGCGTGCGCCCCAAGCGACCGCAAAATAACATAGTACCATGACTATTAACTAGGCTAGCGCAGAAACTAGGTAGCCCTACCTGAGGAAATATCAGCCTGCTTTCGGTTAATTTTTTGTGGATTTTACACAGATAAATGCCTGCTATAAAGTAATGCCTATTTTAATGCATTTACCTAAATATCACATTATACCAAAATCACCACCAATTGGCCTTTCATTTGCTTTATTTAAATCACACCACTTTTATTTTTACAAAACACATCCTCTTTCATAATTTTGTATCATCTTATACTTCACTTTCGTTATTAGTAGCGACTCATCCTAATTGATGTTATGTACTCCCTCAGTCCCAGCTTTTTGGATGAGTGAATAATTATTTAGTAGAAATGTTTTTATTCGAGTATATTAAATTTAAATCACATGGTCTTTTTATTTATTTTTGGGACGCGATGCACACCAAATATAACAGAGAGGCTAAACCACTATAGTTAGGATACACACATCCAAATTAACACACAAAATATCATGTAACTAATAGAAGGATTTCAAATAGTAGTACCTAAAAATTGATGTTGAAAAAGAGAATATATTTTATTTGGAAATTGTGTATGATAAAAGATAGATAGATGTGGGTTTTGGAGAAGGGAAACATCATATGGAGTATATATAATGAGATGTAGTAAGTATTATATGAAATGAAATAATACGTAAAATAAAAAAATAGTTAAAAATGTGAAGTGTATTAGAGTAGTGCGAGCGTGAGAAGCACTGCATAAGAAAAGGAGAGCTAAAAGAGAAGTAGTTGAGGGGTGAATGAGTGGGTGGAATTATTAAACTGTGGACTAAAACATGAAAGAAAAGATTCAAAATGTGTGTAGCATAGCATAGAGAGAGAGAGAGAGAGAGAGAGAGAGAGAGAGCAGTAAGTAAGGCAAAGGGCAAAGGCAAATGCAGAAGCCTAATGTGTGAAAAAAATGGATGAATGTAGAATGTTGTCATATAATTGTAGATGCATGCCTTCTGCAAATGACAAGCTTTTTAAAGCTTGCTTCTAGTTTGTCTTGCCCATAAATAGGGACCTCTCTCTAATTTCTTGTCTATCTCATCAACACACATCATATTTCTATTTATCCCATTATATATACTATTATTTATTTATATATGTTGTCATACTCTAGGAGATGTAGTATACTTGTACAAACATATTTTCTGCTAATTACTTTTTGGTTTTACTATTACACCCCAAAACAATGTACTATTATCTACAAGTCACAAACTAGGAAAAATAAAAGAAAAATTAATCCATTTTTGGTGAAATTAACTATCAAGAACTATATATTCAGAATCGTGGCTGTGAATATTATTTGTAACTGTATTATCTTGACTTAATTAAGTGTATTAGATTACTATTATCGAAGCCACTCATGTAGCATAACGTGTGCGTGGTGTTTCCAAATTCCAACGTTTTTTTTTTTTGGTTGCAAAACAGAACTATCCAAAGTAAAACCCACCAGTATTATAAATAAAATAACAATTTATATATGTTATACTATATATTTTAGCTTTAATAGTTTTCCTGTACTGAATACTGATCAGTGCAGGCTAGGGAAGGATTTAAATTAAGTATAAATGAAGGAAAGGATCTTTTACCGACGCATGGAACTTTGACATCTTGCTGCATAATTAAATGAAAAATGGTGGTACTTGAAAATACTTTTATATTACTATATGTCTTTCTTCAAGGAGAATTGAAAAGTTATTTATGGAACTCAAACAAATCTGCAAGATCTCCAGTTAATGGAATATACTAATAAGTCGCGAATTTTGAAATGTTTCAACAGTGTCCCCATTTTTTACTTTTAGCGAACTCCCAAATTGTTGGCTTCAAAAATATTACTCCCTTCATCCGATAAATATGCGGCATAAAATTTTGGGCACACGAATTAAGAATAATGTGTAAATTGATTAAAAGCTGCAGGCTAGGATCCACACTTTCAAGAATTAATTTATCAAAAAAAAAAAAGTTTTGTCATTTTGAAACAAAAATACTTGTAATGAAACAATCCATAATAAAATACATGTCACTTATAATGAGACTAAGACGGGGGAGTATTTAATTTTTTTTCCATGCATGTACTTTTTTCTTAAAAATTCTAAGCGGTGGAAAGAATTGAAAGTGTCTAATTTTCTACCAACTAGCTAGAAGAGGGAGATATTAAAACGCTCTAGAGATTGAATTATATCTAATGACAAAAATGGGCCAAAATTCATGCATTATTTAGCAATTAACTATATAATGTATATTTCCCCAGGCTTTGTGAAATGAATCTTACATATAGATTCCCAGTGTTGTAGTTAAATTCAACTTTTATGTGGTAAACTGATACCTCTACACACACACATATATATATATACTCCAATATCAAACTCTTCACAATGAAACTTTTTGGTGTTTGGTTAGAGGTGGGGCAAAGATAATATATGAGCCTGCGTAAATTTTTAAATTAGATATTTTATTAACAAATTAAAAATAAATTATACAATAAAAATAAAATAAAAAGTTAATACATTCACTTAAAAAGTACTCCCCCGTCCCACCTAAGTTGATCAATTTCTTTTTAGCACATGATTAGGAAGTTAGTTTTTGTGTTTAAAGAGTGTTTGATAATAAAGTGAATAAATAGAAAATGTCATTTCATATAAAGAAATTGATAAACTTATGAGACGATCCAAAAAAAATATTGATCAAGTTAATTGAAACAGGAGAAGTATTATTCTGAAATATCACTAGAAAAATAAGTACTTTGACAACTATGTTATAATTCCAAATTAACTACTTTATATATAGCTTATAGATATATGTATATTGGTGAAAATACATTGGATGGTCATCATTTTTCGAGGGCTCTGTGCGATCGTCCACCTTGCAACCCCTCAAAATCGTCCATGTGTTTAATATTTCTATCATGCACACGCATTATATATGGCTTTAGTTGATAGACTTGACATGATAATATGTAACAAAAGAATCATAAGAACATGGCATAGATTGATACTATAGAGTGGGAAATTTAATGAAACTTAACTTCAAAGTCCAATAACTACCTAAAGATCCGTATTTTTTACTTTAAGTAGAACTTTAGGTTTAATTTATGACAGAAAAATCCATTTAAAATAAATTAAGAAAAGAACAAGTTCCAATGAAATGATTCGTAATTAGATTCCACATGGGGTTACCTAGAGTTAATCTTAGCTTCTGGTTTTATGATCCATGCTGAGCTGGCACTCCTCCTATTTTTATACGCAATTAAATTTCTTCAGCTCACTCACCACCTGAAAATTCAAATCAGCACTCGAATTTAACACAGAATTACAAAATCAAAACAAACCCTATCTTAATGCATTCAATGCATGTTTTATTTTAGAACAAAGGAAATCACTCTCTCTTGGTTTCTACTCCTAAATTAATCCTACTCTATTCGATCTATATATTCTTTTTCGATTTTCTGCTACATTTTTATGTGGGCTTATTCAATAATATATCTATACACCATAATATTCATTTTATTAAAGATGAAATACAAAATAAAACTAATCAAATAGTAATACTAAATAACCGGGGCCAGAGGGGGAAATGTGATGACTCTGGCTCTTGTGATCACATATTCACGTTATTCTTGTTAGAAAATGACAATGTGTGTGTCTGTGCGTGTTGATAAATTTTATTTGCAGTGACTTTTTGAGATTGGTTTTAAAAGTCAAATTATAAAAGCAGCTTTAGTTGGTGGGGTACTTTCGGACAAATATATAGATTGAAATTCGAATTGAAATTAATTGTAAAAGATAGTTACACCGATTATCGAACACAAAAAAACAAGATATGTGTAACCAAAATATATAGAAGTAATTGCAATTTTGACTTCAATTCACTTTAAAAAAAGGCTCTTAAAGGAAAATAAAATGAAGAAATTAAACAAAATATAAAAAGCTCAACCAATATTAAATATAGCATGTAATGTGAATAAATAATACTACATGGTATTATAATTTTCAAAGGTTCGTCGTTTCACACACACACATATATATATAGGACTAAGCTTATTAATTCATGCACTCCTAAGCTTACTTACAAATTAAAATCTCATTTTATTTTACGCTCGATGTTTATAAATAATTAGTATATGGTGAGGAAAGAGGTAGAACGTGCAAGTGATTAAGTAGGCGAGGCGAGATTTGTGCCGGGAACTCAAGCAGCAGAAGATGGCTAAAAACTCTTGATTGAGACTGCAACTAATGGCCCCATTTTTATACCCAAAAATAAAAAAATCTTTTGGAGCAAAAAAATGCAGCAGTTGTTGTCTGAACTCAAAGTGATGCTACTCATTTCACAACTCTCTCTCTCTCACAAAACTAAAGCGGGCCCCCATTTCCCGTCGCCACGAAGGAGATTGGAAATAATTGTGGTTGGAATTTTAAACGTCAAAAAGAGGTTGAAATGATTTAGACCAAGAATGTGAAGGCGCACGCACGCATAATTATCTAATTTAATCATCACAAATTAACTACGTACCTCAGATATGCAGCATTTCATTGCAGAGTTTCACCATTTCCAACAATCAAACTAATTCACCTTCACAAAAGTTTTCATCTCATTTACGGTTTTTCTGATATATATGAACACACACACACACACACACTCTCTCTCTCTCTCTCTCTATGTGTGTGTAGATAATATAGATGCAAAATATATATATATATATATATATATATATATATATATATATATTGCTTTAGTATATTTTATATAATATCTCACCTGCCGTTGTCTGTGGCAGTGTGGTTTGAGATCATATTATAATGCTTTGTAAATCTTGACTACAGCAAAGCATTTTTCGAGTAACTTAATGTATAGGGAATATAGAGGAGCATACTTCCATTGTTTATTTATCTTATTATTATTATTATTTTAGAAATTTGGTTAATTGCAAATAAAATCATCGATTTTTATGGGAGAATTTGTAATTACAGCGCCACTTTTGAAGTGTTATAGAAAAAAAAATACTTATTGATTTATTACAATTGGGATCAATTAATTCAACAATCGGAATTGTGACACATGGTATTGTAATTGTGACTTGAGGGTTTGAGGCCACTTTCAAAGTTACCAGATTTTTTGATTAAATTACTAATCTCAATTGCAAATGGAGAATGTATGGTGATTTTATTTGAAAAAAGGTATAGAATGTTACTATAGGTAATTTTGTAAGAATATATATTTTTATAATAGGAGTAATAGCTAAATTTGTTGAAATTTGATAGGGATAATAACCTATAAATTATTAAATTTTGACCAAATTCTAGTTTTGCACATCACAAAAAAAATTGCCTTTAAATTATTGTCCATTTATTTAATTCTAATTTTGTTACTAAGACCCGTTTACCAAATTATAAATTATTAGCCTTAAAATTTAATGGGCTCAATTAGCCGTTCTTGTATAAGAAAAGGAAAAAATGTCCACCCAAATAAAAATATGGAAAAACTAGCCTTTTTCTAACGTAAATGTACAATTATACCCTTAATACTGTTACACACTATTTCGCAAAAGTGTGTAACAGTGTATTTTACACTGTTACACACTTTTTTCGTTTCTAAAAAGTGTGTAATAATATATTTTATATTGTTACACACTAAAAGGGTATTTTAGTCAGAAATGCTATTATTTACATATTTTTATTTGTATGGCTAGAATTTTCTATGACTAAAAGGTTTTGGCTAGACTAGGGTGCTGCCTCTTAAAATATATGTATTTGACTGAGAAAGTATTTAAATGATTCTTTGTTTGATATTTAGCATATAACTAGGGGTTAGAAAATGTGCCCAGAGGTTTAGGGTTTGAATGTGATCTGAGTTTGAATGATTTTTCAATAGATTAAATTAAATAAAACCGTTGTTCCAGTGTTTTTTAAAAATGTGATTTTGTTATAAGAAAAATATATAATTAAGAAGTATTATATTCTCCCCTCCGTCCCAATGGTAACGTCCCATATCTTTTTTGGAGGTCCCATTTATAATGTCCCGGCCCAGAAAATGAAACAATTTACTTTATCTATTCTCTCTACTCATTTACTTTATTTCTCTCTTACTTTTTCACTATTCTCTTTATTTTTCTCCTCATTTATTTTATCTATACATCTACATTTATTTTATCTACATTTTCTTAATTTGTATGCTTCATTTTTTTGGAGACATTATTATTAAGATGGAAGGAGTACTACTTATTTTTTACAACGATAATGGTACTAAGACATGCAGTAATTCTAAATTAGATTAAATGCAACTCTTTCCATACTTGCAAATTTACATTAAATTAAGATCAATAAAAAAATCGAATGAACTGCAATAGTAGTCATTTTAAATATTTGAAAAGGCATGTTTCCATTATAAGAAACGGATAAAGTATCCCTTTAAAATAACTTAGTGGCTGAGTTTGTTCAAATTCGTCGAAGGTTATGGATTATAAATTTGAGTTTATCACACTTAATTTTTCAAATATAATTTATTTGTCTATATAATTTGGAGACTATTGCATGTGAATGTGCGTTCATTCAGTGCATACTAAAAAAGTGTGTGGATGTGGGTTCCCACTTCCCATGCATGAATACCAAAAAAAACAAAAATAAAAAATTGATAAAGCATGTAACACGGCTAAATTTTGATTGTACTTGCTAATATATACTTTCCTCGCTCCACAAAAAAAATGTCTTAATTTTTCATATATGTCATAATTTATCTTTAATGATAATTTATGGGTCTTTTTCTCCACTCACGAACTTATGAGCCCATTTCTCATCTTACTAATTTAATTAATTTTTTCTACTTTTCTTAATTTGCAGATCTCTTTCTTCACTCACTAAATAAACAACATAAATTTTCTCAAAATCCGTGTCATCCTTCCTTAAAGCATCTTTTTATGGACGAATGAATTACTATATTATATTTCACATGATGGAAGTATGTTATAACATACATAAGTAACATAACTATGAAGTTAGGAAAATCACATGAATTTAACACATAAGTTAATGAGATAATTGTGAGTATTTAAATTTCAATTTTGACAATAGATATGTAATTTCAATCTGATTTTTAAAAGAAATAGCTAGATCACTTAAGTTGGCATGTAGAATATCCAAAAATCAGAAAGGGAAATTCGATGTTGTCCTCATCGTCTTTTGTCCTCAAGGCGAGTTCTCCCATCCTCCATAACTCAAAAAAAATAAACTTACCTTCATGATGATATTTGGAAGGCGATAAAATAAAACAAGTGGTTTCTCATCAGGTCGCTTGCTACTTAAGACCTGTCTCTTTATTTATTTATTTGATGTTAATTAAAAAATTAATATTTTAAATAAATTATTTAATAGATTCTAATTAAGAATGAATAAAGTCTAATTAAGAATTAATAAATCTATTAACAAATTCTAATTAAATTTAATTAAAATTAATTATTATTTAGTAAATATATAATTAATATTAAACTATATTATGTAATTAATAATTAATTGTTTGTCACAAGAATGATAAAATGTAGAAATGCTAAGCGACCAGATGGTATTTTTGATTATAAAAAATGAAAATAATAAAGATAATGGTATGTTTTGTCTTTTGCTATCCTACATGACTGTATACAAGTTTACCTATTACGGTTTGATGGTACAAAATTATTCAATTGCACGTCCCCTTGTCAATTGAAAGGAAAAAAGGGCCTCTGCTCTGTGGGCCCAAGTCTTTATGGACGCATTACACAAACATCTTGTATTCACCATTATGTTCCAATCTTATATTTATTTCTTTTTTAACATTAATACTCCTAAATCAATATTTTGGGAGATTATATAAAAGCTCAGCAGGAAACTGCATGTAATGCAACTTTTTCTTTCATTTTGCACTTTTTCGAGTGTATTAAATTCGTGTTCCTAACGTGTGAAACAGGAAGAATGCTATATTCTTGAGATTGTTGGAGTAGTTAAATTTTTGGTTAATTGTCTCACAATAATAAAATTTTGACCATCTTTGATTCTGCTCATAAACCTTAAAATTTGTCCCAAAATATACGAAGTTGACTAATTACTTTTTCATATCATATTAATTTTAAAATGTACTCCCTCCGTCCCGCGAGTCTTGACACGTTTGGGTTCGGCACGGAAATTAAGGAATTGTAGATTAGTGTTTTAAGTGTGTAATTAATAAAGTATAAAATTAATAAAGTAGGAGAAAAAAGGTAATAAAAGTGATAAAGTAGGAAAGAGAATATAATAGAGAATGTAATAATTATTATCCAAAAAAGAAACGTGTCAAGACTCGTGGGACGGCTCAAAAAAAAAGTGTCAAAATTCATGGGACGGAGAGAATATTCCAATTCACGTTTTTTAAGACAATTACCCCTTAAATTTTACACATACAATGAGCTCTACTAAAGCCCTTAAATTGTTATACCACGTACAAATGTAATAAAAAATCGATTAGATCAGCCGTGTTATACTTATATTACACAAACATAACGCTCATCTTTGAATCAAATTCTGTTTATTGTATATATATGTCAAAAATGAATTAAATTGTGTCCATGACAACGAAATTGACTGATTTACATGCTCGTAATTTACATCTTATGTGAATGATGGTTATGATTGAGTCGCATAGCATGCAGCCAGTGGTACTAAGCAATTATTCTGAATGCTGGTTCAAATTAATTAATTACAATAATGGAACAACGATTTAAAATACATAACACCATGCCACTCGTCACTGGGAATACCAACACTGCTAACATTCACTACGCTGCACAATTCACATATCCCCACAAAATCATTGAGTCGAAGCATGCCGACAGCTCCTTCTTTGCAGGAAACAGATCAAAGAAGTACGAGGGGGAATGTCGTCATCATAAATCGTTGTGTGCCGTCCTCGTTTCCTTGCGCTTTTCTCCTGGAAACTCGATATTATCGTATCTTGTCGTCTTGCTTGAGTACTGCATTTAATTTTCTTTCCAACTGTGAATTGAAAGTGAGAAGAACCATTCATGTTGTTTTGAGCAGAGAGGTTGCATCAATCTGAAAATCTTAAATAGTTATATTTCAATATTTGCAACACAGACAAACCTGAGAATTCTTGGCCTTTACTCTCTGGAGTTCCTCAACTACACTTCCAATGCTGAAATTTGAAACTCGTTTCAGCGAGGTGATGATAATACAACACGATCCCTTAGTATACAGGAGTTCGATTTCATACCTTTGTTGCAACTGAATAATCTGAGATTGCAACTCTCGCTCCTTAACTGTCGGGTTTATCTGCACAGAGTGAAAAAAAGAATCGAATAAATATTATTTATTCTCAAGCATTACAAACTCTATACATCAATGAATGGTTTTATTAGAAAAAGCTTATACCGGAGAAAGTGTTCCAGCTTCTGTTAGCTCTGCGCCATTACCTGCAGACAGCATAAATCAACTACTTTGAAGTTGACACAAAAGATTGACCCCTTGGGCCTGTAGCCACTATAGCAGGGCCCACCTTTTCACAAGTCAAGAAAAAAAAATCCAAGAAACAACAAAGAGAGAACATGACAAAAGTGTTTTGTTGACAGAGGGGGCGGCCAAAAAAAATTAGCGACATCCAACTAAGCAAGCAATCAAAAGTTAAAATAGTACACACTGCCGTAGATATAAGGTATAAATGGCATTACCAGATGGTTGCTCCAACATCTTCATCAATTTAAGTATCTCATCCTGGCAAGATGAACAGAAACGTTTCAGCAACAAATCATCAAAGAAGATTTGACTCAGTAAGCGGTGCGTACTCTTTGTGCAGTGTTCTGATGCAGGATGAATTGCAACGATGGAAGAACTAAAGCACTTGAATGGCTAGGCATTGTTGGGCTAGTTGAACCACAAGAAACCGGGCTTAACAAGTTCATCGAACCCTGAGTGAAGAGATAAGTATCCATCAAACCAAAAATTGCAGACTTCCACAATCCGTGTCACTATTTCAAAACCACTAAAGTGCTAGGTGCAACTAGCAGCACACTTATCATAGCCAATACATGTGGAAACTTGACACCCTTATGATACATTCTAAGTGATCTATGAGTTAACTGAACCACGCAGCCCAGTTAACAAGACCAACAAGAGGCAGGGAGGAGCTTCTTAACTAGGCTTAGATGAGCACAATACAACAAGTGTTCGAACAAACCAAATAAAAACAAATAGAAGAGAAAAGAAAAACACAACAATGACTGGAAAAGGGCATATAGAGAGCCCATCTTGGTTCCACGCGCATAATATATTAGTATGAGTTCAAAAAGTGTACCTTGGGACTCACATCTGCTGATGTGACTTTGAAACGTCCTCTACGTTCTACAACAGCACCTTCTGATGCATCGTCCCCTAAAATGGATAACATTAGTATATTCAAAGGATACAGATAATCAAAAACAAGACTGGAAAGGAACATCATGTCCATCTCAATCAGCAAATTATATGACAGTGTAATGCATTACCAGCATTAGGAATACAAAAATCTTTCTTGTGACGATGCTGCAGTGGACCACTATAATTCCGTTCTACTTGATATCTTGGTTGCAGATGTTCCCTACATTTTAATTAAAAACGAATTACTTGGAAATGCAAGAGACAATGCATATAAGTAGGAAATAAGATGACTTTGATAGACTTTCATCCGTGTAATTTATAAACATGTTTCCAATGAATCACAGGATCTATCCATAAGTAAATACAGGAATGTTTCATGATGCAAGATGTTCCCATGTAATCATAAAGCAGTGGAGTAAATGCTGGAGAGGTTGAACCTCCAAGCAATTTGACAATTCAGTTTTTCAACAAGAAGGAAATTATATTGATCTCACTCGAAAGATATTTGATCTCAAAAGTTTCAAAAAAGGCTAAACTAAAAGTTATAGATGAAATAGGGAACAGAGAAAATATTGGGCATCTTCAACAAAAGATGCATTTTACAAAAACGTGGCACCACATAATGGTGGAAGTATAAGCAGAGATTGAAGAACAGTAAATCTGAAGGTAAATGTATTAGAGGCAACCCAAAATAGAATTACTAATGAAGAATATGTACCTATCCCCATTACCAATAAGTTTTTTGGGGGAAAGCACATATTCCTGTAGTAGTGAGCCGCTGGAAAATTTTCTACGCCCTGCAATAGAAGAATGAGATGAATCCACACCATCATTTGCTCCTGCTTCTCGATCCACAGCACTTATAGATGACTGTTGCTGATTTTGCTGTTCAGAATCTGAAGGCACGGAATCTCTTGAAGTTGGACTACCAGCAGCAATATCGTCTTCACAAACATCAAAACAACCCCTGTATTGAACAAAAGGGAGTCATACACCTAGAGGAAGAAACGGCTATAAAAGTATTAACTGCCAAAAGAAATTAAGATGATGAGATGAAATGTTCGGTAAGTTGGTAACCAGCTACCCAAAAGTTCTATAATTCAAGAAGTTGGTTTGAGTACATAGACGTGACGTCATACACACAATATGCCCACTTATAGATCCAACATGAGAAACAAGTGACGCAGGCCATTAGTATCTCTTAAATTTTGTTAGAAGCAGTTGATAGAGGCCTAAATCAAGAAAACTAAAGCTCAAAGTCATCATTCTACTGTCATCTTTTTGACATAATCTTTTAAAGTTATCAGAGAATACAAGGTCATTTATTATAAAGGTTAGATATTAGGATCAACAAGAATCACATATCAGCAACTACGTACCCTACTGATACCTAAAATAAAAAAGCATTCTTAACGTACAGAAAGAAGAGAAGAGGTCAATAGATTTGATAGCATACTTTAGAGCCTGAAGAGGTTTCATTGGAAATGCAGCAAGAGAATCCTCCATATTAGGTAAATCATTGAGCTCATCCTAAGAAAATAGAAACAAATATTTAAAAAAGAATTGAACTACAGACATCAGAAAGAAAATGGAGGGAGATAATAAGAATTGGAGCTAATGATAAAAAAGCAATACCTCGAAGTGAGATGCAGCTTTGGAATCATTATCCTTCTCAGAGAACAAACTTTCCTGAGCATCAGCATGCTTCCCACTAATACTTGCATCTTCAGAATTTGAGATACAATCATCTGGAATCTGCAAGCATCAAGAGATATTACAGAAGCTGGAACTTTTAACAAATCAACCAATATCACCAATTTATTAGAGGCCATGGCATACAAGGGCAGCTTGGTTCTTCAAATCATCCAAGTTGAAATTCCAGGCACTGATTCCCCGAATGTACTCTTGCTGCATACAAAAGCTCACGATAAGGGATGGCTAGAATCATCATACAAGTGCATAATAATGCCATAAGGGAAATCACATTTCCAATAAAGCTTATCATGCTGGTCCTTGTTTTCTAAAAGTAAAAGTTGACATTAGATGCAGCTAGACTTGCATTCTACGCATATCAAAGCATTATGTCAAACATCTCGCGATACAGCCATCTATAAAACCACATTCGGATGTATGTAATGTAAATAAATCAAATTGCATATTCTTCACCTATCCTGTCTTCCTACCTATATCACGTTTAATCTAGTACTTTTGCAGCCATGTTCATCAATTATTTCATCTCTACTGACTAGCTGATTTGATGCACTCTTCATTTGTAAGCATCAGAATACAAGTTTCATAATGTAGCATCCTAGCTATTCAGCCTGGAAAGAAGTGAGTCAGTGACATGCACTCCCAAACAACTACAATTTTTTATCATATTTTTTATTCATATTTTATTCAAACTCAAGTTATTCAACATGTATGACACATGCAGTTTTAACTTGGAAGCTGGTTTCTGATACCATTCTAATTGTTGGGAATTATAGACGCCAATAATTCCGCCCAGGATCAAAGATCAAATGTGACGCAATATTTTGGATATCGACCGATATGAAACGACAAGAAAAAATGACACCGATATTTTTAACGTGGTTCGGCCAAACTGCCTACGTCCACGGACCCACACCAATATATTAGAGAATCTCAAAAGGAGGAGTACAACAAAAATACCACAATGTATTTTGTATCTGCCTACGCAGAGGCCATCTCTCAACTCACTTTTATCACTCGTGTATAACTTCCACACTGAAGTTTTCTCTCACAAGATTTTTCTCTCTCTCTAGCAAAATTTTCCTTCAGCTTGGTGGTGTTGTTCTGGGGTTTTGGGGTGATTTTTGCAGGTTGCTGCCTTCTCTATTTATAGGCAAAAGACTGCCTCCAAATGAATAGTATCTGCAGCAGTTGTTGAAAGATTGGCCGCAATGCTTGAAGAAAATAGCAGCACCTTTTTGACCTTAAAGCCATTTGCCATAAAAGCTTGGAAAATTGGCATGGCTATAATAGTAGCCCATGCAGTAGCCTTATTTGACCAACAATCTCCCACTTGAAGACTGATTTCAATCTGTCTTCAACACCTCGATCAACGCAGCAGTCTTTCTGTCTTAACTGTAAAGACATAACCGGTAGTGCTTCTCCTGCGATCTACCGCACCGGCAAAATCTGCATCTACAAAATCTTGTAGTGCTACATCACCTCGTCGAAAGCACAATCTTCTATCAGTAGATCCACGTAGATATCTCAATATCCACCTTACTGCTTCCCAATGCTGCTTTCCAGGATTTGCCATAATTCTGCTCACAACTCCCACTGCATGAGCAATATCTGGTCTAGTACAGACCATGGCATACATCAGACTTCCAACGGCTAAGGCGTAAGGAATTTTAGCCATGAAGTCTCTTTCCTCCTTTGTCTTTTGAGAGTGCTCTTTGCATAGGCGGAAATGGTTAGCTAACGCTGAGCTAACCGGCTTAGCACTGCTCATGTTGAATCTTTGCAAGATTCGATCAACGTATTTGGCCTGAGACAACTGCAAAACACCTTTTTGCTTGTCTCTGTAAATTCTCATCCCGAGAATTCGCTTTGTTTCTCCTAAATCCTCCCCTCAAACCAAGGACCACATCATGTCCTCCCTCGAACGACAATCCATACATCTTGCACCGCCGTTACCACTCAACGGGACTCGCTGCCTGACCACATTATCAGGAAGACTTTCGATACAAGGAACCACCGTATTCAATCGTGAGTTCACTGGGGGTACACCTCCGTATATCTTGCACCGCCGTTACCACGCAACGGAACTCGCTGCCTGACCACACTATCAGGAAGACTTTCGATACAAGGAACCTGAGGTCGAGATCACAAATGTGTACATACGCGACCCAGCCAAATACTTTTAAGTGAGAAAGTTTAATTTCTTTGCCACTCAAAACTTCCTCCGGTATTCTGTACTCCAATGGTACAGATGTCCCACGGTTAACGAGATATGTCGTTGTGTTGACAGCTTTTGCCCAAAATTATGTTGGCAATCCTGCATGTATCCTCATGCTCCTAGCTCTTTTTGTCAACGTCCGGTTCATGCGTTCTGCGACTCTATTTTGTTGTGGGGTCCCTGGCATTTCCAACTTGATGCCATTCTGGTAACAAAATTTCTTGAACGCCATATCTTCGTATTCTCCGCCATTATCGGATCTCTTTATCCGTAAGCCAGTTTCATTCTCCACCATGGCCTTCCACTTCTTGAACGCCTCAAACACCTCTGACTTTTGTCTCAAGAAGTAAACCCACACCTTTTTTGAGTGGTGAAAGTCACAAAGGTAAGACTTTCCGCCAACGGATGAAACTGCTACTGGGCCCCAAACATCTGTGTGGACTAACTCAAGCTTTACTTGCTTCAGAGTTCTACCACTTGTGTTGAAACTCACCCTCTTCTGGTAGTTTCCCTTTCGAATGCATATACTTGAGCCCTTTCTGGCTCATGTGCCCAAGTCTTTGGTGCCACAAATTTGCATTCTTCTTGCTATCAGCAACTGCAATTGTCACACACGCATTCATCGTTGTGTATAGGCTGCCAGTATCCTTGCCACGTGCAAGAATCATTGCGCCCCTAGTGATTTTCCAACAATCACGTGAGAGGTGTGTATCACATCCTTCTCTCGACAATTGCTTGACAGAGATCAAGTTATTCCTCAACTTTGGAATATGTCTCACGTCCTTCTCCTTCATACAGATTCATTGAGTTTGATCTGTACTTCTCCTTCAGCCACAACATTGGCTTCGGTCTTTTTCTCGTTTCCCTTTGAAGGTACTTTACACTGCGTTCTGTAGTGCCCGACCTGACCACAGTTCCAACATTCAATAAACTTTGATTTGTTGGAATTCTTGTGGATCCTGGAGCTCTGCCTGCCATTCCTTGACTTGCTCCGTCCATGTCCTTGACTTCTGGATTTTCCTTCAAGGGTTTATACAGGTCTTTCTGGTACAAGTAATCCTCCATTTGCATTTTCCAAAAAATCCAAAATTCACACCGTTGAATTTATCAATTTTGGAAATTTTATCGTCTGTCGACATTGCTCCCACTCGATATGGACTCCTTGGATCGTTTCTGATTTTTCAGCTAACCACCGTGTTTAGAACACCTTTTGTCGACAAATCGGAACCGCCGACAAATTTCACTATTCACGAAATTCACTATTCACGTGAATAGTAACAGCGAAAAAACATCAGAAAATATCTGCCACCACCGTGGCTCTGATACCAGTTGTTGGGAATTATAGACGCCAATAATTCCGCCCAGGATTGTTGTTGGGAAATTAGACACAACTAATTCCGCCCGGGATCAAGTGTGACTCAATATTGTGGATATCGACCGATATGAAACGAGAAGAAGAATGACACCGATATTTTTAACGTGGTTCGGCCAAACTGCCTACGTCCACGGACCCACACCAATATATTAGAGAATCTCAAAAGGAGGAGTACAACAAAAATACCATACTGTATTTTGTATCTGCCTACGCAGAGGCTATCTCTCAACTCACTTTTATCACTCGTGTATAACTTCCACACTGAAGTTTTCTCTCACAAGATTTTTCTCTCTCTCTAGCAAAATTTTCCTTCTGCTTGGTGGTGTTGTTCTGGGGTTTTGGGGTGATTTTTGCAGGTTGCTGCCTTCTCTATTTATAGGCAAAAGACTGCCTCCAAATGAATAGTATCTGCAGCAGTTGTTGAAAGATTGGCCGCAATGCTTGAAGAAAATAGCAGCACCTTTTTGACCTTAAAGCCATTTGCCATAAAAGCTTGGAAAATTGGCATGGCTATAATAGTAGCCCATGCAGTAGCCTTATTTGACCAACACTAATTTTACCAACAACTATGCATACATGTTATTGGCCATGTGAGAAGTGCTCAAGGCTCAACTCCCATGGAACTGGGTTGTGAGCGAGTAGGATTGACAGGGAGACAGAGCTTCCTTGGAAGACATTCCAACCCTGATGTTCTTTATTACTCGGCATGAAAGGTCCCTTAATGCAAAAAATGAACCATTTCTCATACCAAACGTCCTATCAACTGCATGCCATAATAACATGCATATTTTATTCTAACTTCCAGACCATCAAATTTGATCCTACAATTTTTTGGAGAATAATTTCCTGATAGGTATCAGATTTTTAAAAGAGAGAATAATAGAATCTCTATATTAGTAGATATGATAAGGAATCTAAACTTCTCTTTGCAAAATGGATAGCCCAAGTTCAATCAATTTCAAGAGAAAACTGAAGATCAGGCAATCTAACAGAAATCACTTCTAATTCTATTGAATGTCCCTTAACATTAGTATTAGATTTCTAAACAGATTACGGTAATATTTAAATTTTGTTCTTAGATAAATTCAGAACATTAGACATGGTTCATTCCTAACCTGCGACAGGTGTTCCTTGTCCTCATACAATGCCTTATTTTGTACAAGCATATCTGCTTCTTTTGCCTGTAATAGTAAAGAAAAAAACACTGATAGTTAGGCATAATTGTAATAAATTATGTTTAAAGGTAACAAACAAGAGAAAGGAAAGAGCGTGAGACCTTAAGGATCCTAAAACGTTCTCCTAGAGGCGGCATGCCGGCAAGGATGCCGCGCTCCAAATAGTCAATTGAGCGTGCATGTTTAAAGAAGGGATGCCTCAAAAGCTTTTCTGAGGTGGGGCGTTTTTTGGGATCCTTCACCAAACAAGCTGCAACCATCTCTTTGAAAGACTGCAGACACTTGTATCTTAGCAATAAATAAAAGAACAGGATCTAGTTTCTAGTAGAAAAGGATATACCTTAGAGAACCTCTTGTCTCGTTCGTAGTCCAGACCTGGAGGTGCATTTTGTAGCGTCATCAGTAGAACCTGAATTAAGCATCATAAGACCAATTATTTTTTCACCATATTTAATATGGCGAATAACGATATAAGTAAATGAATAGTCTTATTAACCTTCATAGGTGGGTACTTGGAGAAAGGTGCATGACCATGAGCAAGTTCAAGTGCTGTGATTCCAAATGACCAGATGTCTGCTCTGTGAAATAAGTCACAAAACGACTTTAGATAAATAACTCTCTTTAGATATTGAAGATGGATATATAACTCTCTTTAGATACTCACTTGAAATCATAACCATGTAATTGCTGCATGACTTCGGGTGCCATCCTGTTCCAGAAATGTATATATAAAAATAAAAAAGCTCCAAATAACAAATTGTTGTTCCACTGTGAGAGAACCTAAATGATAAAATTGTCATTCATGAGAGATATTTTACCAGCACGGCGTTCCAACAAAAGTATTCCGAGTACGCTGACGATCACCTGTATCATACATGCATGCAGAGACTCCATAGTCACCTAATTTAACGGCACCATTAGAATCAAGCAGTATGTTCCCAGCCTGTGATATCATATGAAAAGAGGTAAATCAAGTCATTACAAATTTGCAATTGGCATAACAAAAGAAGGATTGTTTCTTCGAGCACACAATGCGACAAATCATACATTACATGAGACTATGTATTGCATGTGAACTAGTAAACATCCAAGCCAGATGAATTGATAGTATAATTAGAAGTAGCTTTGATTTCACGAAGTCCTGCCAGATAACAGAATGCAATAATAGTTCCAAGTGCAAAAGCAGATCATGGTTTTAACTCAACAATTAAATCAAACATGAAATAAGAACATGCAAGGGAAATGCCAAAATAGAAGTAAAATCAAGTAAGCAAGTAGGGAAATATTGTTAATACCTTCACATCTCTGTGGATATGCCCATGGCTGTGAAGGTACACCAGAGCTCTTAGGGTCTCACGCAATAATGTAGCAATAACAGGTTCCTCAAAGCCTTCCGGATAAGATGATTTCATAATGTGTAGGCAAGATCCACCTGCCATGTAAGGCATTACAACCCATAGATTATGACCAGCGGTGAATGAGCAGTGAGCCCGCAAGAGATTTGGATGGTCAATCAGAATCATGGTTTGAACCTCTCGCCGAATGCCATCCTATTATGTTACAACCAAACAGAAAAAATTAAAGACAAGGACAATATGGGAGAGGATTACCTAGCAACAACATGAAGTACCACTTTTGCAGTAATATTCTTAAGGGAGGCTTTTAACCTGACCTTGACTTTAACAAAATCCAACCTTCAATTAATAACAAAGCAGTACCAAAACTTTCGCTATTTTAACAGAGCCAACACCCAATCAAATGACGGCACCATAAACCTGAGCTGGCTCACCAGATTCTTATGTGCCATTTCAATAAACAATTTGTGTGGGGAAATTAAAATTCTGAGCTTAATCAATGTGACCAATTAAAAACAAATGCCAGCAAGGGGGGCGGTCCAGCGGTTGTGGCAAAGTTTTACATGATTCTGGACCAGTTGCAGATAAAGTGGGGATGCACATGAATATTGGAGAACAGAGAAACAATTGGAACAGTCTTCTTCAGCTTTTCATCAACGTTCTCACTCTAGGCCCGCCACCATGAGGATCATCACCTCCATCAGCAGCTACTGCGATAATAGATTTTCTAGCTTATAGAAGAATAACAAAATGCTGCAAGATTGTTCAAGCTGCTTTAAAATCAATCCATTAGACCTATTCAAAACCCAATTGCAGAAACGATGGAAAAAGTATCAATGCTTGACAAGGGCTATCAACTCCCTCTCCAGAGGATGACGCTCATGTGTCACATCCCGATGGTGGTTGGGTTGTGACGCTCACTGTCAGCAGCAGCACATTCGCGAGAGTGGAAATCACCTTCCAGTACTAGGGGAAAAGTAGGAATGGTTACAGAAACAATGCATGACTTTTTGAACGAATGAAAAAATCAACTGATTCCAACTTGAATGAAGAGGATTTGGAGAAGAGAGAATGGAAAAATCCAGGAAATGAAGGTGGCATTATAGTTGGGGAATTACAATTTACAGCCTTGTTATTCTAATTTGGGTAGAAATTACATGTAGGAATCCACGAGCCAACTCACATTATGGTGCCCAAATTTCATTTAGTAGTTAAATTTGTTAAAATAGTGAAAGATCGGCAACATAATGTGATTAATTGAAGGTCGGAGCGTTTTTGTGAAAGTCATCAAAGGTCGGAGCATTTTTATGAAAGTCATCAAAGGTCAGGTTAAAAGCTCGTATTGTCCCTATTTTGAATAACTTAGACAACTATTAGCCTGATATTAAGTGGGCTCGGGAATCGGAAACATTCATTCATCATGCAGAATAGATTCGGTGGCAAATTAGTTATTTTCAAATCCCTGCTTCTTAAATGCAGTCCACCAGTCCTTTTACTCCAAGTTCCTTCTTATTTTCTGGCATAAGCAACTCCTAACAAAAGTTTAGGATAGAAAATTGGAAGACTTTTTTATGCCATATGGCCATGGCTCCCCGGCAATCTAACCATATAATATTTCAATCAATAAATCATGCACATCATCTACTCACAAAATCAAACATGTAAACATTACAACAGTGGAGTTAGCGTATAGCAAGAGCTATTAGACTATTGTCGATGTGGAACAATACTCTCAGATAGTGATGTTTTATGTAGAGTATATCACGTTTCCACATACTCAAGCAAATCATTCTTCAAAATAAATCTATGCCAGGTAGAAGACAAAAGAAAGAAATGAAGAATTCAAAGTTAAAATATATTATCACGGCAAACAAGCAGGAAAGTGAACATGAACCCAAAAGGTGACATGGTACAACAAATTGGGACCGTATTCAATTTCAAACTAGAATAAGTTCACAATAAGATGACGTACCAAGTCATTGTTGCACTTCTCAAGATCAAGAACCTTTATTGCAACAACCTCATTAAGTGGAATACAAAGAGCTCTATATACAGTAGCACTGACACCCTCTCCAACTTCCTCATATAACTCATAATCTTTAGCATCAAGAGGAAACTTTTTAGCTGGTTCTTGTGACATGATTCCTTAGACCACAATGAATAGTCTTCTACACATAGATGTCCAAATAACCATCAACTGGATACACGCAAAGAAGGCTGGTGTTGAAATAATGTTCTCCTCCCACAAATTAATTTAACACTGCCCCTTTCCAACACAATATTTGCAGCTGCAACAAATCGAAACGAGATTCATTAAACTCAATGCTTATACAAAAATAGTCTCCAACTGTATTATTTTTCAGCCACAGAATATTCAATTTCATCAACAGATACTCACCACATACGTGTAGATAAACAACATAGTATCTCAACACTTATGAGGAAGTGATAATTTAACCAGCCCTATGAATAGAAAACCGTTTTAAATCAGATCATGTTCCACACTTCTTTTAGGAAACTTGAAATATAAACTCAAGAACTTCAGCGAAGACTGTCAGACCAAACTCAGCAAAACTTTATATATCTGCACATTTCAGACAATAAATGTTAGGTGGATATCAACATCATGCAGTTAGGTAAACATGGATAGAAATATAAAAAGAAAATGCTCAGCATTCATACAATCCATATCAGGTTTTGATAATGAGTTGAATTAGAGTGAGCTATTACAGTGTTTGAAAGTCTGCTTCCCATTGACTGACAATTCTGAAACAATTCTGTAATTTAGGAAAATTTCCACTCTTCAGAATTAGTTGCCAATTGCTATTACAGATGGAATCTACACCTTGTTTCAACCAAGTCGCTGATTGTTGGCAAAATCATCAAATCAATGACTTCATAAACCCAAAAACCTATGCAGAAGCTTGTATACCTAATCGCCGAGTAACGAATAAACAATTGCTCCCTTCACGATCTTCTAGCATCACAACTAAACATATGCCACTACAATATGTAACGATATTGAAAAAGATAGCAAATAACTCGACATTTCCGAAGGATCAATCCCGAATGCAGAGACTCAAACACATTCTATCACAAAGCTACCAATCAAATCATAACACAAATATTCGTCCACACGCAGAATTCAGCTTTGCGCCAACACTCGATGTAAATAATACAAACTCTTGCATTCAGGCAAACAGAGCAAGGTAATCACAACACGCAGGCACAAAGCCACAGAAATGGAAATCGGAAAACTAATCGGCATCCGTGCGAATTGTCATTGCAGACAAACCTAGGGTTTCCAGGCCGGATAATCTCCGGAAGCGAAAGGAAAGTTCCAAAAAACGACGGAAACAAAGACGCAGAGGGGAGAACGGCGTCGTCTAGCTCCGTCGTTTCGACTTCTCCGCCATAGACGTCGTCGAGAAAACCACCATTTGATTCAGTATATAGATATATTTATATAGATATGTAAAACTCTTCCTGTTTGCGGGTCTTCGGTTGAATGAATCTTCACCACGTAGTTTTATGGATGGTATTTCTTACTTCTTACTAAATCATATAGCCATATTTAGTTACATTTCCGCCAATTTTGGACTCATTTTTTTTATTTCTTCTTGCTTATTTCACCGAATTATACTTTAAATCTTAAACTAGGTATTTTAGAGCTCAAATTCTGGCACCTAAAAGATTAGGCTGAAATATAAATTAAATGACGTCGAAAAGAGAATGCAGTGTGGGATCAAAACTTTTCTTTTTTGTTGTTGTTATATGAAATTAAACAAAATAATAACAATAGTTGTCGCTGAAATTAGTGTATTGTAATCAATGATTCAAGCTATAAGTTTCTCTTTTCTTTTTCAAGATGAAGTAAATTATATTATTTATATATATTGTACAAAATTGAGCGAATAAAGTGTGTTTTTTTATATATAAAATGATGATGTTCATATCAATTCATAAAAATATTTTCCTTTAACCAAGGCTCAAATTATCTAATATGCGTGAATACGGTAATTGTCAATAATCTTAAGAGTTAATTTATACAAGATTTAGTGTGTGTGTATGTCTAGCGATAAGAGGTTAATGCCCAAAACCTAAAATTCTTGGTTCAAGTCCTCCATCGCGCAATTTTTAATTTTTTTTTATTTACTTGTGTAATTTATCAAACAAATTTACCCAATGTCTTTGAAATAACTCTTCCATGAAAGCCTTAGTGGGTTAGTTTTTATTTACTCCATTTTTTTATTTGCTAGCGTGTTTCTGTTGCAATTTATAATTAGTGTATGATTCAGTCATTTGAAATAATTTGTTATTTATTTACATCGTGTTTATATTGCAATTTATAATTAGTAATTGTGTATGATTCAGTCATTTGAAATCATTTGTCATAGTGATGTACAATGATAATGAAGGTTTCATAAAATTCACTGGATAAATCTACGTTTTCGGCTTGGGTGATTCTATTCATAGCAACTGCAATAGTAGATTCAACAACAACAATTATCATTACATTCTATCTAAAATTGAAAATATCTTTTGATGAATTATGTAGTTGAAGTAGATTATTTTATTTTATTTTTAAATATTTTTTACATTTATTAATATTATAATTTTATTTTATATTTATATTAATTTATTTCAATATTCGTTGTGGATAAACATATAATAATACAAAATATAGAAGTACGATAACTTGAGCGTGGAAAATAAACAAATTCGTTAAAGAATATAGTATCAAATATTATACTTATTAAACTCGTATATATGATGTGTCTCAGATCAAACAGTATTTCGATTTTCTTTTTGAAGCAAAATCAATAGTTCTATTAATTGACAGTGGCGATTTAGAGATGATAATTTCCACGGGCTTCAACTAAATCCATATATAGAGTAATAACCATTCTCATCAACTAGGCATTACCTGCACTGCACAAAAATATGCAAGAAAATAAGAAAGTTTGTAATGTCATACTCCCTCCGCCCACAAAAATAGTCATAGTAAAAGTCGATATAAATTTTAACAAAAATAATTATTATATTGTGAGTGAAGAAATGATCATATTTTAAAAATTATGTTTATAATGATAATTAATTGTAGCATTGTAAATGAAGGATATGGTCGATCATGTGATAAATAATTTTCCAAAAATGAAAAGGGACTAATTTTTGTGGACATTCCAAAATAGAAAAAAAAAATACTAGTATTTTTTATGGACGGGGGAGCATAAATATAGGGTGCGTTTGATTCGATATTGTTTCATTGTGTGAGATAGCGATTATTTAGATTTTGTGATTCTTGTTTCGTTGTTTCACTAAACAATTGGTGAAGTTATTATACGTGAGGGATTAAGTGGTGAATGCGTTGAATTCACGTTTAGGGAGTGAGTTGTTGTCTTGCTTTCAACTTTCTATCGTTGATGAAATTTTGAAAAGGTATAAAGGCGTAGTTAGAAATAGTCTTATTGTGTGAATCCATCTGTATTTTAACTTCACTTAGTGGATTGTTTTCCTTAGCCGAGTCCTCAAGACGTAAGTGTTTTATCACTGATGCACCGAACTAGGTAACAATTCTATGCATATTGTTCTCTCTTGTTTTAGTACTTTTCGTGAGACTAGTATCATCGTGCATACTAATATTACATGTTACGACATATCTCACCACATGTTCCATAGATTAATCAATCTTTCAGCACATATTTAGGGATGTAAACGAATAGAATCAAAGCATATATAACTATATTCAATTCATATTCGTAAAAATAATTGCCAATTCGAATTGGTATTCAAATATCTTTCGAGTCTTATTTGTTAGTATTTGTATTTGATTCGTACACCGATTCACAAATATTCAAATCGAATAGAATATTCATTTCAATGCTTTACAAGTGTATTTTAAACATTATAAATTGAATATTTGATTCGATTAAAAATTTCCTATTATTCGATTTCAAATATAAAATACTTTCATTTGAATTGAATTTGAAATCAATGTTACTTTTAAAGCTTTTTATTATTATTCTTTTTTTATTTAAGTAAATGTTTTTTGTTTTGTTTATTTTACTTCATATATATATATATATATATTTAATTCTCAATGTTATATATATATATATGGAGTATTATTTATATTTATAATTAAATATTATGATTTTCGAATCGTATTTAATTAATTGAATAAAAAAGAATATATGTATTTTTATATGTGTATTCGAATCATAAAATTTAACATTCGAATATTAAAATTTTGAAGCGAATACTGAACCGAATCAAAATAATTTGATTCATTCATAATATAAGCCATGCAAAATACTCATTTCGTCCCAATAATCCTAGCTTGTTTTTCTTTTTGGAGTGTTCCAATAATATTGATCTGTTTTTATTTTGGGACATAATTAATTTCTAATTAAAACTCACCAAATGTGTGGACCACCACATTTACTAAAAAGTCAAACAACTTTAGTAAATAATCATTAACTTACAATTTTTTTTAAGAATGTGGACCACCACCTTTACTCTACTAATTTATCTCTCCTTAATATCTGTACACAAAAGAAATATGTCATATATATGATCACGAGAGGAGTGTGAGCATCTCCAGGTTCCAGTGTTGGGATCTTCGTGTCGAGTCGACACGCGTGGAGGAGGCCGCGCTAGGGCGCCGCAACGGCTCCAGTTGAGTGTGGTCGTTGGTGCCGGGCACAGAGGGCTGAATAGCGATGCACGTGTCATTCACGCGCAAAATATTTTTAAAAAATCTATTTGAAAAAAATATTGCGACTGTGGGGCGATTTTCATTTATTTATACTGTTGCAAAGCTAACGACTCTTGTCCATTTTTTTCTTTCTTTCTTTGTATATACTATATCCTTTTCGCTTTAACTTTAATTCAATGTTGAATGTTAAAATAAAAAGAATAAAAATGAGATTGAATGAAAATGGAAATTATAACTCCTTTCATAAAGCTAATGCACTAGAGAAAAAGAAGCACTAAGATAGGGACCATCTTTTAGTCTCCCCCGGGAGATAGTCTAAAGTCGTTAGAATGCATATTACTCCCTCCGTCCACCAATTAAAGGCCTATATGAAAAAACACGAGTTTTAAGAAAAAAATATATTTTTATTAGTTGAGTGGAGAAAGGGTCCCACTTTTTAAGAAAAAATGTATTTTTATTAGTTGAGTGAAGAAAATGGTCCCACTTTTTTGTAAAGAATTTTTGACTTTTTTGATTAAATAATGAATAAAAACTTGCCAAAAATAGGTAGGCCTTGTTTTTGTGGACGGACCAAAAAAGCAAGTAGGCCTTGAATTGGTGGACGGAGGGAGTACGATTCACAGTAGACAAGTCTGGTGTCATGACATATAGGACCACATCCACATCCTAATATCATATCAGTGTATTAATTAAGTCTCAATTGTAGTTTAATGCACACGGCTTCATAGAAGACCACATCTGCATATGCTAATATAGCTATCATGTTCAGTGATCGATCATCGCTTAGATAAATAAATAAATATATCTAAAACATTAAATACCCCAACTTCAAATCAAGTGTATTTTTTTCCTTTTTTTTTCTCTTGATAATACTTAAAAAAAAAATCAAGTGTAATGTCTCAATCAGATGGTTAATCTAAATTCTACTATATGTTACTATATAAATGAGGAGTTTTCTTTTTCCCATAACTTTTCCCTCCACTTTTCTTTCTCTTCTTTCATTAATTTTTTTCACTATTTTGCTCTCCATTTTTTTTCTTTAATTTTTTTAAACATCATCAAATTTAATTCATGAAAAAATACTCAGTATATCTTAAATTTAACTTCGTGAAAATATCTTTAATATGATATTAAAAAAATCAAAAATAAAGTTAAAATGAGTAAATTATAAAAAAAATAATAATTTAAGGAATTTTCTCTTCAATAACATTTTACAACTTTTTTATTTATTACTCTCTCCGTCCCAACCAAGATGATACATTTTTTTGGCACGAGATTTAAGGAGTTGTAGATTAGTGTTTTAAGTGTGTAGTATAAAAGTGATAAAGTATGAGAGGGAATGTAATAAAGTGATAAAATATGAGAGAAGGTAATAAGAGAGTGAGTAATTAGTTATAATTGTGCAATTAAAATCCCTTATTTTTTCCATATTTAGAAATGTGGCATTTTCATTGGGACGAAGGGAGTATTTAATATGAAAATATTAATTTATTTATTATGACGTTTAATACTCTATAATAATAATGATTTATTGGTTAAATCTGTTTTTTGTGGAGCCCGAAAACATTTAAAGTAGGTTAAGTGTATGGGCCTAATTTTACTCATAAGTTCTACCTAATTAACTGAAACTACGCACAGGCCCAAATCCGGTTATTTTTATTGTAATACGTCACCAATTTCTTTTTGGTTGTTAATGTTCCAAAGTAGTGTATCACGATTTATGCAACAACCTAAGCTCATTTTGTTAGTGCTTTTTAAATAATGGACTCAAACATTACTCACTGGAATTCTTAAAAGTTTTTAAAAACGATTTTCAGAAAAATCTAAGTCATATTAATACCTGTAGGAATTTTTTCGTTTTTATTTTTAAAATTTTATTTTCTGATAGTTTGTACGAAAACTTCATACAAGATACCATCCACCTTAATATTGTAGCCCATTCTCTTACTTGTTTTGTTAAAATTTGTAGAGTTGAACAATCCTTATTTTCTGAGTTTCCTCCTTGGGTGAGGAATCTAGAAACGAGTTTTTAAGTAATCTAAAGCTATGTTACAGCTGTAGAAGGGAAAAGAATAAAAAATAAAATTGAATCATAGATATGGTATTGTAGATTCTACCAGGTGAATATTTGGGAATCTATGTGAACTACTAAGCTATAAATGTATTACTAATTGATTTCTGCAGGATCATCAATCAACATCATCTGTGACTTATTGTAGTCGTTGTCTTCTAGAAATATGTTTTTTTTTTTTCCCTAATTCAAGAAAATAGCATTGCACTTAAATTCTACTATAATATGGACTAGTAATAGTACATAGACTATTTGGAAATTCAGATTTTGCGTAATATCGTTAAGCCAAGCCATTGGAGAACGAAAATTAACATTAATTAATAAAAAAGAGCATTACTATATATATATATATATGGATGAGTTATATTGAGAATACTACCTTTGGTGATAAATACTACTACTACTATGATTGCTTAAGCCAGTATATAGTGTTGCATAAGCTGCACTATAATATTGAATAAATTTTTTACCTGGGTTCAAATCCTAGATGGAGCAAAATTTTTATCTAATTAATTGAATTTCGTTATGCAGTCATTACAATCATCTTATGCAAATTACAAACATTTTATGCAATATATATATATACTAACTTATGCAATTATTCACCATCCTCACCGTATTTATCCATTCTCATTTGATCTTTCTATATATATATATATATATATATATATATATATATATATATATAGAAAGGTTCTAATATCGTTGGTTCATTTTTTTAAAGTATTGTGAATCTATATATAACTTCATAACTTGTAAATAGTGTACAAGCTCAAACATTGAGAAACATAGGTGAGATTTGAACCTTAAACTTTTAGGGCGTGCTTGATATTGGCTAATACACTGTATTAGCTAATTTAGTACAAATCAGTCTAGTGTTTTGTATTATTTAATAATAATGCGGATGACCCGGTTTAATCCCACGACCCAGTATTATTAATCCAGATTTTTTAGGATTAATAATACCACCTCCCCTAGGATTAACTTAAACCAGGATATTCTGTATTTAGCCATGATAGCAAACATCAACTCAACTCAGTATTAATAATCTGTCATTATCCACGCTAAATATCCTGATTGCAAATTATCCTACATAATCTTTTACTGAAAACCAAACGAGCTAAATTTAGTATCATAAATACTTATTTTATCGCTAAATATCATTTCCAAGGAGACAAAGAATGACTACAATAACGAAAGATAAACTAATTTAAATATAATTTTATTGATGCTTAGATAATTATTTGACTGAAGGTTGATTAATTATGTAAAAGAAAAGGAACAATTTTTTAACAAAATTTTGGTAAATTGTTTCTCTTGTCAACTAGAATATATACTTCACAATGAAACATCGTATTCTAACTTAGCCTCGATCGAGTTTTTGGATATGAAATAATGGTTTTCCCCTAAAAAATAAAAATAAAAACGAGACATCGTATTCTAACTTAGCCTCGATCGAGTTTTTGGATATGAAATAATGGTTTTCCCCTCAAAAATAAAAATAAAAACGAGACATCGTATTCTAATTAATTTTTGTCGGAGCTTGGCATTATATTAATAATCATCCCATATTAACAGGTAGAAGGTTAATAAAACAACTAGTGCTTTATAAATATACAGTATTTAATTGACCATATATCTTTTCTAGAACAAGAAATATAGTCCACGATGAATTTACATAAAACACATTATTTAATTTCTTTTGGCAAAGGAAAGGTATAATCAAAGTGGAGTGGCGTGAACAAGAGGCTTCTTTTCTGGAAGCATACGTGTGGGATGATCACATCACATCACTCGTGCGAGTCAAGAAAGCTATAACTCACTCACTGCATATAAGTACCACGCTCCTTCAACTCAATATCTCAGCCTTTTCCGCTTATGCGCTTTTGCTCCTCTTCTCTCTCAACAACCCTCTCACTTTCTCTCTCAACAACACATACATCCAAACCAAACACAACTGCATACAAACATCCAAACACAACTGCATAGAAATTCAAACTGAGGTGATTGAGATTCACAATTTCACATCAGCAATGAATAACGGTCAAGAGGATGTTTGCATATGTGATATGCCCTAGCTTCAACAGCTATTCATCAGATCGATTAGCGGAGATCGCAATCAGAGTCGCCGGCGACAACCCGCGCGACGCCGCTGGAATCGATGATACCGGCGGCGACGACGATTTTGAGTTCGCGTTGCTGCTACGCGAAGATAAGGAGGTCTCGGCCTCGGAATTCCTCTACGACGGCCCGGTTTTCCCCGTATTTAACCGCGATTTGATTGAAAGCGGCTCGGAATCGAACAATCTGATTCCGTTGAGTAAACTTTTCGCCGAAGAGGACGACGAGGAGCGCGACTGTCCGCCTTCGTGTTCCTCGTCGGAGGCCGACGAACTGGAGAACGTTCCGGCAGGCACGTACTGCGTATGGCGGCCGAGGACGGTGCCGCCGCCGCTGCCGAGCCAGTGCGAGAAAAGCAAATCGACTGGATCGGCTTCGAGGCGGTGGAAGATCCGCGATCTGTTGCGGCGGAGCAAGAGCGACGGGAAGGAGAGTTTTGTGTTTCTGACGCCGAAGCACCGCGAAGAGAATTTGGAGAAATTAACAATCCGAGCTCCGGCGAAAGTGCACGGTAAAGGATCTCATTCCGCTGCGCCGCCTCCGCCGTCAGCTCATGAGGCTTTTTACGTGCAGAACAGAGCGATGAAGGAAGGGAATAAGAGGAAATCGTATCTACCGTACAGGAGAGACCTCGTCGGGTTTTTCGCTAACGTAAGCGGTGTGCGCACGAGTTTCTCGCACTTCTAGAACGGTGCATCGATAGATTGTACTGCCTTCTTTGTAGGGTGGTACGCCAATTGGACTTTTTTTACTACTATGAGAGAATTTTTAAAATGCTGCAGTTGCATAGATTCTTGCCTATTTTCTTTACGGATCATTACTACTGCGCTCATTTTGAAATTTTGTTTGGTTTCCTCTCTCATAAATGTTACATGGGGTAATCTACCAGCTTTAACAACCAAATAAATATGTTTGTGTATTTTTTGGTGTGATGTTTATATTTTTATGAATTTAATCAAGCATAGCTTGCTTTCTTATAAGAAAAAATTCACAAACTTTAATCCTGCAGCTTCGGATTTTGGCATACTGTACTTTATATACTATTATAATTATAATTATAATTAGAATAATAATACAACTCGCTCTGTTTCCGAAAATATACGGAATTTGCTATTTTAAAATGTCTCCCAAAAATATTCATTTTTCACTTTATAACGGCACTCCACTTGCAACAAAGTGAGACATTTTCTTCGTTCGTATACATTAACCTAACATTTTCTAGAACTCGTGCCACATATATTTCAAAAATAGGAAATATATTTTCATCTGTAGCATAATTGGCATATCTAATTCTACTTTTGACCACGAAAATTATGCCACAATTTCTTTTAATTTGTAGCATAATTGGCATATCTAATATATTACATTTGACCACGACAATTATGCCACAATTTTCTTTTCATCCGTCCATAAAAAATATGCCACATTTAATTTTATTGGTATGATTTATATCACTTCACTGACAATTAAAATGAGATTCTTATTTCACTATCAATTTTATTCATATTTTATTAAAATCTCTATCAAAAATAATGTAACGTGTTTATAATGGACAGAGGGAGTATATATATTTCAATTAGTTGGTTTTCATTTTGTGAGCTAAGTAATGATCAATTTTTTTGTACATGGACAGAAGATCACACCGAGTCAATTATTTTGTTTTCAGAAAAAAGTAAATATTTTTGTTTTACTATAAATAAAAAAAATATTGTTATTATTACAATAATTTATAAAACGTGTAGAAAATCAAATCAAAATTCAAAAAGTGTTTAATACCCTACCAATCTTTTTAATTATATTTAAATTATTTTTTTTTCAATTTTTTATATATAAAAATATACTTTTTTTCCTTCCAAGTTCATTTCTACCCTAAATATAAATTGTGAATATAATTAGCATAGATTATGCGGCTTCATTTGTCCTTTCTACATTAAGGTAGAATTAGGAAACAATAAAGAAACAGTTTCGATAGTTGTAAGATTGTAAAAAAAGGGAAAGATAAGGATTGGAATCATGTGCAATGATGAAGTGAGACAACAATTAAGGCTCAAGTATTGAGAGGTAGTTTCTTTGTTGTTTCCCAGAATGGTCGGCGTAAATTAATTTAAAGCAAATTTAAGAATTATTTAACAAACTTTATTACTATTAAATTGAATTGTTGGTAAGTTTATCAAATCACTCCATATAAATCTAGCCACTCTGATTGGCTACTTCAAAGGACAACGAATTTATTGCTCAAAATAATTTCTTGAATTAAATCTCTTATTTTCAGCATTAACTAGTATGTGCCCGCTCGTGCGATGCACGACCATCATCGAAATTGAACGATAATTTAAATAAATAAATAAAAATGTTAAACATAATAAAAATGTTAAACATATATATATAAGTAAATATAAACATAAATGATCTCAATAAAAAATAAATTATTCACAATATAATCTCAATAAAAATATCAATCTGAAAACATTCAAATTTTCAATTATTGAAATAGCAATTAATTGATTTAATTGATAATGTGTATAAATTTATAAATAAATAAATTATGAAATATCAAAAGCAAGTATAGATGATAATGAGTATCATTATGGATCATATAATATTCTAAGATGTACAAAACTATTTATTTACATATAGTATAACTGTAGTTTAATATAGTTTTCGAATGCATATTTATGAGGTCATTTTGTTTATGCTCAAATTTTAAAATAAAGTTACAATGTATACATTTTTTTTTTCAATTGGAAAGTGAAAAAATAAAGGGTTTAACATGAGATATGTGTCGTTCATTTTCCAAAATAAAATGTATACAATTTCAGTAAATTTAAATAAATGTGCTACTAAAAAATTAAACTCTTCAATTTACTTTTATTTTTTATTTTTAAAGAAAATCGATAATGGTTCTCTAATTACTGATTTTCCAATGAGTAATTTTGAAGCTTAAAAATTCGATTTTTAAGATATACTATATATTAGTTATTTATCTACAAATTTATATTAATATAAAGTTGACCTTTAAAAAAATATTTTTAAGCTAAAGATTTCTAAAATGAACAAATATAAGTTTCATCATTGTAATTGCATTAAACTGATATAATAAAAATATAAATAGTAAAATATAAAAAATACTGATCTATAGTAAAAACATAAAAAATAAAATAAAAAAAATATGGAAAAAGGAATGAAAGAACCGTGAATTTTAAAAAATGAGAAATGAGAGAGGAGATGATAGAGGAGAGAAGAGAGAGGAGAGAGAAAAAAATAATTTGGTGACTTTAAACTATAATAACTTATTGGTTTTAAATTTATTTTTTATAATTTTTACATCAAATTAAAGATATCGTCATTATCTTTAATTTAACATCCATATTGAATATTTTTTTATAAATTAAAGTTGATGAATTTAAAAGAAAATCAAATTGAATAAATATATTTGAATAGTGTTTTCTAAGTAATTAATATATTTTGTTGAATTAGTGTGAAATAAATTAGTAATGCATTGCACGTAAAAAAATGCAGTTTTTAGTGCATGCTCCATTTTTTTAGACGTGGGATTTGTAAGTTGTAATTTAATTTAAGTTAGTTTAATCCATTTTTTGTGTATATATAATATGACATTATTTTTTGAAGGAATCACAAAATCGCCATTCAAATCAATTTCAAATTGATTTGAAATCAATTTCAAATTGAAAACTGTTCTTTTAATATAGTATAGATGTCAGTTGCATATAATGGTATTTTGGAAATGTTTGACAGAGTATTTTTAATTTTCAAAATAAATTTTTAAATTTTACTAATTTGTTTCATTGTGCATGCATTTGTCAACTTGTCCTATTACAATACATCCCCGTATAACAATATTTTGAAATGGTGATAACTGATAAGTCTGATATATGAAGACATACATAGCGTAAAAAGGGATCAAATATTTAAATACTGATTTCGTAGTGTTATTCTTCTAGAATGCCATGAATAATTCTAAAATTATTGGTTGTCTTCACAGACACATTCACAAAACAAATAACACACGCTCACGTATACAAGAAATGGTTCCAATTAAATCCCTTATATATGGTGAGATCTTAGATTAATTTGTAAGTATTGATTTAATGTTCATATGACTGATATTTACTTAAAGGAAAATTTTTTCACTTAGATTTGAATCTTGGAAGGAACAAAAAAATTTACTAATTTTTTGAATATCGTTATTCAACACACTATATATTGCCTTTTTTCACCACTATATACTTATCTATTCATTAGTATCACATATCACGAAAAATAACAATCTCACTAAAACATACATATATATATATATATATATATATATATATATATATATATATATAGGGGCGCGCTCCAGTGAGACCCCCTATTTTTTGTGAGACACTGAGTACAATGAATAAGACGTATATATTGATGAACAAGAGCCACAAGGTAGTATATACTGATGAATAACGAAATTTAAAAAATTGGTAATGAATAAGACATATAAATTGATGAATAAGACGTTATATACCAATGAATAATGAAGTATATACTGATGAATATCGAAATTTAAAATATTTCGCTCCCTTCAGGATTCGAACCCTGAGAAAAAAAATTATCCCTCTAGATACAATATCAATCATAGGATTGATGAAATAAACGCATGAGATCGTGTCTCAGGTCTCACTAAAAATAGGGGGTCTCATTGGAGCGCTCCCATATATATAGTTTGTGCAATTTGAGAATGATAGAAAATTGACACTTCAACGCAATGAAGATCATGGTTAATGATCAAGGTTTGAAGAACAAAAAAAATCTAGCTAGTAAAAAGGGAGAAACAAAGATGAAGAATAGCTAAATTTTAATTTATGTGCAAAAATAAAAATATAAAAAAATGTGCAAATATCTAATATATTTTTTTTACCAAAATCACAAATTGGTTAAGATTTAATTTGGCTAGATTGACAAATTCCAAAGAATTGTCTAACATGCATAACATAACAATCACAAAACGTTATGCTTTTATCCACTTTTAGGCTAACAATATAGTATATGATATTAATATGAAATACAATATTTTCATGACTGATAAACGACAACTACAACCTGCAAAGGAAACATCACAAGTTCACAACTCATGATGTAAACATTTCTTTATGAAAAAATACATCCCAATTTAATATCAGAAAACAAATCTACCTACTAGTCTTTGAAAATTATTGTATGGACGAAATCAAATTCTCTAGGATAAATTCTCAGTTATAAATTTTTCCAAATTCAGATTCAAATTCAAATTTTCGAGCTTTCATAATCCTCACCATTATCTCTATCAAATAATACTGAATAGTTACCTACCACAAACATAATAATATATAGTTGGAGTGGAATTTCTCGTAGATTTTTTTAAGTAGAAAGACTTTTTGCAATTTTCTCATAGACAAGGAATTAAGTTGCTTATAAATTACAAATGCGTAGACAATAACCCGCCGCAAACAAAAGTTATTGAGATACAAACGTTCGAAACTCTAATATGTATTGTCCTATTTGAAGTTCTACTTTATGTCATGAGTAATTATTCTTTGAAACTGATTGCATATTTATAGGTGGACATTAACGTGTTTGTTTCATGAGATAATAGTGTTCTAAATATCGCGCCGAGATCAACAAAGATTTGATGAAACTATCGTGTGTTTAATGTTTTAATATCTCTCCTTTTTTTTTTTTTTTTTTAATCCTCACTTTTTTGAGATAAATTACATAAGTAAATAAAAAAATTAAAGACCGGGCGATGCTTGAACCCAGAACCTCATGTCTTGGGCATTAACCTCCTACCACTAGGAGAAACTTGTGGGGTGTACTCGTTGTGAGTATATAAGTATGTGAAGTGAAATGGTATATATCTAGCCGATCATGTTTAGTTTACATTAGCGTTTTTTTATACATTTAATTTGATTTTAATGCTTCAAAAGTTGTTATTAATATAATTAATTTTACAACTTACATAAACATCATAGTTTGATCTGTTCATTTTTCTTTTAACTTCAAATAAATGAATAAAAATAAATAAATCGAACTTTGATTTTTATATAATTTATAAAATTAATGATGTCAATAATTATTTTTGAAGTATTAAAATCAAATATAAATGTATAAAATAAACAAATAATATTAAAATGGACTAATTGTGAGCGGTGCTCGTAAAAAGTGCTTACGGTAGATACGTAGCATCATAATCTTTTGTTATAAAGTACAATATTAATAATAAAAAAAGTGCTCACCGAGATTAACGAAGTAAAACAATGACGATTTCATGTTCGTTTGTCATAAAGTACAAATATAATTATATAATTTAAGATGAATAATACTTGTGATATTCTTGATACGTAACTGATTAATGGCTCAAAATTGTAGCTTCTTATTGATGCATCATTGTATTAATTGGATTTGGATTTGCATCTAATTGATTAATATAGGTAGATTGCGTTTGGAAGAATGACGATATTATAACTAATTAAATGATGGTTGGATCAAGCAAGGTAGCGATCAAAGCCTTATTTGAAAGGGGAAAAGAAAAACCCAAGGCCTTATTTTAATTTCAGAGCTTCATATATTCTGTTTTAATTCATAAAACAAACACTTCATATTATTTATCAGACATCTAAAGCTTTAATTGACATAATTATTGTATTCAGATATCTCTTGTAACTTAAAAAAAAAAAATTAACTGCTAAACCATATAGTATATAGTCTCTCTCTCTCTCTCAAAATGAGGGAAAAGCTTAATTATATGCTACCTAAAAAAAATAAATTATACTACTATATATAATTACTATGTATGATGATGTGAGGCAGGTAATGGAAGACAAGACAGCTAGCGGACTACCAAAATTGTGACATATTAAATTCATTCAGACAATGTGGCACAATCATAATAAAACGCATAAATATTTGATTGGATCATTTTTTTGCTTGACAGCCATTTTTCTTCTTACTCACCCTTAAATGTTGATGGCATGTTTGGTATGTATATCTAATGGTTTTTCGAGTGTTTGAAAAACGTTAGTTTGACAAGAGATGAATTATAATTGTGTTTGTAATGGGGAAAAACAAAATAGTTATTGGGTTAAGATATCTACACTAGCATCTACACTAGCCCAATTTATGAATAAGTGTTCAAGTCTTAAATAGTAAATACAAACAATTATAATGGAAATACCTAAAATATCCTAATAATAGTGTAAGTATCTTGAAACTTACATGGAATCAATCATCACAACGAGAGAAACACAAACTTACCAATAGAATTCGTGGTGGGTAATTCTAAGTTTCGATGTAGAGACTTGCACTAGGGCTATTTCTTGTTATGTTACTTATGTATTTGTGTACCTATTAAAGTTTTCCCCCATTTTCTACATATTATGTTGTTTTCTCTCTTTCCCCCTATTTTCCACCTTTTCTCCTTTTGTTGTCGTACAATCTATTCTCACTTCGTCGTTAAATTATACTCCTTCCATCCCACAAGAATGTGCATTACTTTTAGTGGCATAAATTTTAATAAAATGTTAGATGAATGTATTGGGAATTGAAAGAGTGATTGACTTTATTATAAAATAAGAGTAAAAAATAAGGAGTTAATGGTGGTGTAGTGTCTAAAAATAACAAATGCACACTCTTGTGGGACGTCCTAAATAGAAATAAGGGGACACTCTTATGGGACGGAGAGAGTAGTATATATTATTGTTATATCTATTTACCGCATATGTATATTCTATATAAAAATACACATGTACTATTTTGCCATATTATTTATAAGATGAATTAAACTCTTCGCAACTCAATAAAACCATACGAGACGATCCGATAACAATAAATATAGCATCGTAACATCTAGGGCTGTTTAATTGGTTATCGGATTTTGGATAATCCGTTAATCGAACTGAAATTTCCGGGTTTGGATATCTAATAACCGAATTTTTTGGTTATCGGTTCGGTTTCGGGTATCATTTTTAGAAAATTTTCGAGTATCGGTTAACCCAATAATCGAAACGGGTTAACCGAAATAACCGAAAATTATTTAATATATATTTTATATAAATTTTAATTATTAATTCATTAATTCATTTATTTTTAAATAAAAAAAATCGATTCTTAGGTAAAATAAAATTATAATATATTTAAAGTATAAGAATGAACTTTAGTCTAGTGGATAAGTTGTTTTGTGTATTTTCTGGAGATTAGGATCAAATCCTTTATCTAGCAAATTATTTGAATTTGAATTTTTAAAAATGAGTATTTCGGATACCCAAATAACCGAATCGAATAATCGAAGCGGTTATTGGGTAACCGAACACCTAAAACGGTTAGTGAAATATAACAATTTCGAGTTCGGGTAACCAAAAATTGAGCCCCACTAACATCCATTATTATCAATAAATGTGAAGATAAGAATTCCTTTTCTGAAAGTTCGGAAAACGTGGTTGAGCAAAATGGTTGTTTAGTGGGATTGAGTGGACATGATTTACATAATTAGTGGTGAAGAAGAAGATATATTGCTGTCAGAGGTTGCGTTGTTTTGTTGGCCTCATTGCTTCATCTTCACTTTTTTCTTCTTCATGCTTTCCTCTGCCTACATCTGGATTTCACCACCTTCTTTGCCTTCAACTTTAATCCTTTCATGCCATATTGGCCATAATCTTTTTTATTTATTTATTTATTTATGTGTAAAACGATGCAGAGGTAAATACAAGGGATAATATTCTCGTACTATTATTTTCAGTGTCAATTTTTTCCGTATGAATTGATAAGAAAGAATCACACTTGAAAACATAAACTATTCACCTTTTCACAAATACTTTGCAGTCTAGAAGATATATGAACTTTTAAGAATTATGTCAAGGAATACCAGTGCTGAAAAAAAGAATACTATGTGCCCGCTAAAAGCCGAGTTGGAATTGAACAGAGAAATTTTAATTGTTTTGACATCAAAATGTTGTTAAATTTAAAAATGTACAAGGTCCTAATAAAAAGTAGCTTGGTAGTTTACACTTTAACATTAATAAATAGAAACTCGATAATTTGTATAAAAATAATTACATAAAATTGCATTGTATATCATATTTATATAAACATACAAGTCAATAATTTTTTGGGACCCAATAGAATAACACAAATACTCCTGTGCAACCGGTTGCTATTAAATATATATTATTTATTTATTATATTTATTTTATTAATAATATTAGATATATTAAAAATTAAAAATAATAGACAAATTAGAATTATTTTGATGTTTTGATGACTTGATTTTCTATGTTAAGATTTTGTATTGCATGAATGTATTTTGTGCAATATTTTTTAAGATGGAAATTAGATGTTGTTGATTTTGTGAATTTTTTTAAAATTTAATTTCAAAACAGTAGATCCATGGATCTGGACCCGCGGATCCGTGGATCTGACGGATCTGGATCCAAAATTTTCAGATCCGCGGATCTGGATCTGGATCTAGATCTAATAGATAAAAATGGATTTGGATCTGGTATTGATGAGATCCGATCCAGATCCGGCTCGTTGTCATCCCTAGTTGTACCGTGCAACTGGTTGCCAGAATGACACTACTTTATTCGAAAAATGACACTTGAACATTAGTGTCATTCATAAAACCAATTGCACGGTGCAACCGGTTGCACAGGAGAGTGCTTCATGGAGTAATGTGAACACTTTATTTTTGGGGAGAAAGAAAATAAAATGTTATGAATTAAATCAAATATATATGCCATTTTTTCATATTCCATTTAGATATCTCCATTATATTTCTCTATAATAAGTAAATAGAATAATGATAATTATTAGTGGTAATACATAAAATTAGCCAAAGTTGATAACGAAAAATATTTTTATAGCCACTATGATAAAAAAATATTTTTTTAGCCATTTTTGGTGGCAAAAGACAACAATACCCTCGAAATTAATAAAATAATTTAGGGAGAAAGAAAAAAGAAAAAAATCGATGAGCCCTATTCAACTTCCTAATTAATTTTTTTATATTTATTGTAAAGAAAGAAAAAAGATATAAATATTATTTAACTATAGTAAACTATATTAATATTAGATGTCATTGATGGAAATATATAAATTTATTATATGGCCTTATTAAATAATCATTCTTCAGAGGAATTTTACGGTTTACCAATGGATTTTGCACTATCCAAATTACTTTTCTATTTGAATTTAGAGGAATTTTGATTGACTTTATTTTTCATATGTCAACACAATTAATATATAATTATATACAGGAAATTTTAAATTTGTAAAATGTTTTAATGTGATTTAATTTTATTGCATCCTGCTTATGGTTATAATTATTTCTTACTTCAAGATTAATTTGCAATAAATAAAAATTACGATATGTATATAGTATATACTACTATATTTTATCCAAGCGAAAAGGTAATATTTTGCCTTGACCCATAGATCTTGGTATATATATTCATTGTCATCAGTAACAAATTAATCCAATAAAAACAAAAGAGACATTTTTTGGAAAATAAATACTCCCTCCGTTCATGAAAGAACTTCTTAGGAGGGAGTGACACGAGTTTTAAGAAAAAATATTGTTGAGTGTATTGAAAATTGAAGTTAAGTGTATTGGGAGTGGTGAAAATGTGTTATAATTAATATTGAGAGTGGTGAAAAGTGAAAAGTAAGAGGATTATAAGTGGTGGGTATAGTCCAAATATAGGTAGGAAGTTCTTTTGTGAACGTTCCAAAAAGGAAAGATATGAAGTTCTTTCGTAGACGGAGGGAGAATATAATAAAAGGACCTCAAATGCAACATAACTTAATTTTAGAAATAACTTTTTTTTTTTCGTTTAATTTCAGGTTTAGAAATAAATTACTGATAGAATGATAGACATACATTTTTTTATTATTTCTTTGCATATTTTAGGTAGTTTGTAATTTGAAAACAAAACATGAAAAAAGAAAACGTTTATTTTGTCCCCAAAAATCTTAATTTGTGAAATGCAACAACTGAAATAAATCATATCCTTTTTTTTTATTGGACCCACAATTTTATTCAATCATATACATCATCATTTATTATTACCAGTTCTTCTCTTCTTCAAAACCGGTTTTCTCTCAATTATAAATTTATAATAGGAGCATTTATGGATTTAAAATGAAAAATGGCTAGATAAGTGGCTAGAAATGCTTTTTTTTTTTTAATCTCAAAAATCAAAGTGGCTACTTTAACATTTGCCCCTAATATAGTAATTATTATACTATAGTAAAAAGTTCCATACAATATTGATTATTATTTAATACTATCATATATTGATTATTGATTTATTGCTTTTCTGTCAGCCGCGTCTGTGGCTCTGTAGTATGTGCTAGCGAAATTAATTGGGTTCCCCTACAGTCAAATTTAGTATTGATAATCTAATAAAAAAAATTATTTATTCTTATTTTCTGGCCATGAAAAAAGGAGAAATCCAATCTGCAAGTGTAGAAGCTGTGGTTTACTTATCTTTCGCTTTCGTTATCCTATGGTTTCGCATGCATGCATTGCTTCTAAATCAGTCAGTTAAAGAGAGCACATACCTGTGGCCTATTGAGCAATGTCGACCGTCAACGGCTTCCTCACTCCACCCGCCGCCCGTCTATCACGGCCGGCAGCGGCATGCCGGCCCATCACCGCCACCGCGAAGCTTAGCTCTTCCCCTTCTCCGCCGCCCAGCCTCATCAGAGACGAGCCGTTTTTCGCTGCTCCAGCTCCCATCATCCACCCTGCTCCGGTACACTCTTCCATCTTTGTGCTTCATTCACTAGAATTCAAGAATCAAGTCAACTATGACAAGAATAAGACTAAGAATTCATATCTGTACGTGTTCTATCTTTCTGAAGCATTTGAAAAAATGATGCAGAGAGATGATGACTTGGGAAAATATTCATACGAGGAAGCCATAGCTGAACTCGAAAGGCTACTAAGGTTAACTTTATTTAAATCTAAAACCTTTTTCTATAACATTTTGATGTATGCTAGCCATCATTTTTCATATAGTTATAAGGGAGAACTAGCACCTGCGGCGGCGGCAAAAATAGATCAAATCACAGCGGAGCTGCAGACAGACAATGGCAGCGCCGCTCTCTCTCCCACTGTTGAAAGATTGAAGACCGGCTTCCTCACCTTCAAACATAAGAAATACAAGTAAGTTACCAAATGAACAATGAAAGATTTATGAATTCTAACTTTTTTCCCTCAACATTTCAGCTTAAAACCAGGATTGTACAGTGAGCTGGCCAGAGGCCAGACTCCCAAGGTACATTATCACATTTCTTTTCACTCTTCAATGTACATATTCTTGAGTCTTGACTATATCCATACGTTGTAAGTGATTGACATCGATCAGTTATCCACCACAGTATATGATCTTTGCATGCTCGGATTCACGCGTGTGTCCATCGCATGTACTAAACATCCAACCGGGGGAGGCGTTTGTGGTTCGAAATGTTGCTAACATGGTCCCTGCATATGACAAGGTCTTATAAATACTCTATAGTCTATACCAGATTCATTAAATCATAGGCTTCTTCTGCTTTGACAGTCCATATAACTGTTTCTGCTGCTACAGACCCAATATTCTGGAGCAGGCTCTGCTATAGAGTATGCTGTTCTGCACCTGAAGGTGAAACCACGTAGATACTTTTCAGCCATTCTTTGCCCTTTTTAAGATTAGTAGGTTTTCAGTTGGTAGTAAACAAGGCAACCAATCTCCCAGGTACAAGAGATAGTAGTGATGGGGCACAGCGCCTGCGGTGGAATCAAGGGGCTCATGTCCTTCCCATACGATGGATCCTCCTCAACGTTAGTAGCCTGCTTTCTTTATACGAACAAACTCCACTTCCATAGGCACAGTAACAGAATCAGGATCAAACAAGAAGAAAAGAATCTTTATACTACTTACTTATAGACTTGTAGTGAAAATACTGAGATGATTCGGAAAATTTGGTGACAAATTGCATCATTTGCTTGAGTTGTTCAGCGATTTCATTGAAGACTGGGTGAAAATCTGCTTACCTGCAAAGGCCAAGGTGACAGCTGAGCATGGGGACACAGCTTTTGGTGATCAGTGCGTGCTGTGTGAAAAGGTAAAAGAAGAACTTTGAACTTCTCACCAACAATAAATCTTGCAGCATTGTAGAGACTAGAGAATCAATCTATTATACACTACTTACTTTTCAAATTGTTACAGGAGGCAGTGAATGTTTCGCTTGAAAACCTGTTATCATATCCATTTGTTAGACAAGGAGTGGTGAATGGAACTCTGGCCCTCAAGGGTGCCCATTATGATTTCATCAAAGGAAATCTCGAGCTCTGGGGACTCGATTGCAGCCTTTCTCCACCTGTATCTCTATGAACCTGGAGCCATTACCATTGTCAATGTCACCTATTTTCCCCTCATTTCACCTGGTAGTTTCTGCTACAGAATGCAAGTCCAGTGGTTCCTCCTTTTGTGCTACAGCGCCTTCCTGCAAAGCACACTTAATCATGTAAAGTTGTACATCAGTTATAAGAGATTCAATTCTTCTACGAACCCCTAAATCTTCTGGCAAGAGCGGAATAAAATCATCGTGCTTTGAGATATTTAAACTGTAACTTGAATACAGAGTTTACGGGGCTGCTTCTCATGCTACCTATACAGAGATATTATGTATATATTGCAGTCAAACATGCAAATAAAATTGAGGGTTAACTAGTTTAGTTTAATTTTAAGTAACTTGACACGGATATAATCTATAGTCCGAATATAAGAAACTAAAACTAAACCACTAATAAATGGCTACAGGCAAATGCATCTCCTTCATAAGGATTATAGCTTTACAGTATTGAGATAGCGCTTTGAACGCAGTAGTTTCATTCCGAGATTATGTACAACGTTGAGGGCTAATCAGATATAACATAACAATATCCACTTGCAATATGAATATAAATATGAATTACAATTTACAACGCTTGCTACATCAGGATTCGTCAGGCTTTGGTTCAAGGAGTACAGGAATCTTTTCCAATTTATCACCACGAAGTACTTCTACTGTGACCTGCAAAGTAAAACATTTCAAAATGAAGTTAGTTTCTCATAGTTTTCTTACGGTTCTCATCTTTTATTGCTTCTTATTGGTTCATTCCATGAATGGATATTGGCCTGTAAATACACAAATTTTTAGCCAATTCATGAATTGCTCATAAACTTTAATTTTGATATGATTTTACCACAAAACTAAAATCCCCAAATTTAAATCCATTTCAAGTCAATCAAGCTAAAATCCATGACTTTGAAAAAGTTTGAAGAAATAAGCTAAAACAATGCACAAATTCAAGCTAAAACAATGCCAAATAACGAAAATTACACCTCTCTTAAAAAATTAACGAAATTTGGGGACTTTAGTTTCGTGGTAAAATCATATAAAATTGAAAGTTTATGTATTGTCATTACCAAAATTAGAGTTCATGTGCAATTCATAAATTGCCTACAAGGTTTGTGTATTTATAGGCCAAAAACCCTTTCAGAAAGTACTCTGAACATTCCTATACAACATCCTTTTAACTACAATATGCACACATCCATGCGCGCTTTTAAACGATGATGGTAAAATATTACAATGTTCGATTTGATTCCAAAAAGAAAATGAGATACCGGTTTCTATATATCCAATACTAGGTAATAAAGACCACAAGTTCTCCATTCACACGCTATATTTTTAGAGGATGCATAGTAGCAGTTACTATAAACACTTACCTTATCACCAACTTTGCATTGGTCGAGGATTCTGTACAAATCACTCCCATTTGCAACTTTCTTTCCGTTAATGGATGTAATTATGTCACCTAAAATAAGTCGTCCATAGGCATCACGTTTTGTTGATTGAAGACCCTGCAAGTACCAAGAATACGGAAGCTGTAATCAGCATTACATGTTTTTAAAGTCACCACATTTTGAAGATCCTATAAGCAAAATGAAATTTCAAATCAATCTATAAAAGCATCAAAACCAAAATGAATGAAAGGTTAGAAAATTGGACATACTGCTTTGCCTGCTGGCCCATTTGGAGGAGCGTCCAGGACAAGAACCCCACTAACTCCTAGTTGCTCCACTGACTGATCAGGCGCAAACTTAATCCCCAAAATTGGTCTGGTGACTTTACCAAACTTGACCAATTGATCAACAATGCCGCTTACCTGGATGTAAAGGAAAATTTTCAGTAAAAGATTAGTAAGCAATAAATATTACACTGAGTATTGATAAAAGAAAAAGAAAAATATCACAGTACAGAAATCTTCCTAACTAAAACAGTCACTCACTGTGTCAACTGGAATAGAGAAGCCCACGCCAGATGAAGCACCAGAGGGAGAATATATAGCTGTGTTTATTCCAATAAGATTGCCTGCACTGTCAATCAGTGGTCCCCCACTATTGCCTGGATTAATTGCAGCATCTGTCTGGATGACATCCTGGATTGGACGGCCAGTTGCAGCTGAACTGATTTCTCTCCGGAGCCCACTACAAAAAGAATGAATTTGTTAGCCACCCTAATTCAATAAGGATACAAGATTAGCCAGTTGTACTAACAGATTTTGAAAAAGCTGGTATTATCTAAAGGTTGGAAAACAACTGATCTACATTAATATACATAAGATTCAATCATGCTCCTGGTATTGATAATCATGACAAGGCAAAAGTAAACAAGGTAATCGGGGATATGTTGGAAGTTAAGATTTGTATTGAGGTACTAATACTATAAACACAATAAGTAATAAGTATAATAGTTTCCACAATGTGAAAACTATAAGTGCAAACTTTTTAGATACATGTCGCACTGTTCAATTTCCTTCTAAACCAACAAACTTGCTCGCTAAAAAATACCATCCATCTAGGTCTACATAACGAACCAAAGATAGTACAATGATAAATTGTGAAATTATTACAAGTACTGTTACTACCTGATAACACCAGTTGTAAGCGTATGGTCAAGTCCAAACTGCCAAGGAGAAAAAAGTGAAGCACAAACATATTGTCAGAGAAAGGTAAATGATATGGTACCATATAAAAGAAGATTGTGTGTCTAGTTGAGTCATTCCAAGGGAATAACAATCAACATTGATGAAACATAACGATCTGGGAGTAGCGGTGTGAGGGTTATAAAGTTCCTTGAAGGGAGAACTTAGAGAAACGCATAGGAAACCGTGGAATGTCTATAATAGACAGGACTTGGTTGGGTCGTAAACTTTGTCCAACGGTATCAATCAGTTGAAACCATGCCACTATGTTTTATAACAATGAGAATTATGGACTGCTCCAGAATGGGAGATCAAGAATGGACTTAGTCAAAAGCTACATCTGACACTTTCCACTTGTCTATGTTTGAAATTGTATATTTGATGAGAAACCAGAAAAGCGAAAGATACCAAAACCAGAAAAAGCATAAGCAGGAATCACACTTACAGGATTTCCAATTGCATATACTTTTTGACCAACAAGCAAATCCGCGGATACGCCAATTGGTATTGGTCTCAACTTGCCTTTTGGTGCCTCGATACTCAAAACAGCAACATCTTTATCCTGATCAAACCCAACAACTTTTGCATCGTATGTACTCTGGTCTGCAAGAGTGACCCTGAACACAACCATCACTTCATCAAAAACTCGCAAACAAATATTACACTAATTTAACAGTTAACATGGCCAACTACTAACCATCAATATGATGGAGTACTGATATTCAACATGGCAACTTTCTCGTGTCATCAAAACTCTTACCACAGTTTGCATAATATAACAAGCTTCCTACCTAGAGATCGTATCTTGAGGATGGATTGTCAAGCTTCATATCATCAATTAATTTGCTAGTTATTTCTCATAAAGGAAGGGGCTTTGTGCATACAGATACCCATGCATTGCTGAAGATTTTCGTAGTAATCAAACAAACATTTTACTTTTGTTCTGAAGATGTAACTGTAGCTAAAAGAACACACATACTATGAACTATATGCATACATGTATGAGAAACTACTCAATAAGAAAACCAACACATGTACTAGAAAATACGCAATAAGAAAGCAACCAGGCAGTGCAAAACAAGCCTAGACGGAAAGAATTAATTAGCTGATTCAATAACTCTTTTTGTTAGGTAATAACTAAGTAATTAAATGCTGAGACATAAACCATAAGAGAGGGTAATAGTACTTGAGATCAGATGCACCACGAATCACATGATAATTTGTGACAACGTGGCCCTGCGTGTCCCATACAAATCCAGATCCTGATCCTTGCGGCACCTCCAACACATCCAACGTAAAGGCATCCTGCCTAAAACAAAAGGCACACTATGAACTCACCACATCAACAACTCATTCCAAATTCAATATCTACTTCCAACTTCACCTATAACATATACAAGCTTCTAGTCAACACCCTAGAAATTACATCGGCTGCTATTAAGCAACTCTTATTTAGTTATTTTGTCTAAATCATATCTATTATTTGAGCTGCATAAGAAATATTTTGTTTGTAATTTGCCTACAATCAAATTGCATTGGACTTAATAATATATTAACTAGTTAGTTAACATCAGAACACGCGGATGAAGTAGCATTAATTCTCCAGTGATTAGGACCACAAGGTATTAAAGCAGCCAGCACAATCTGACATATTTACATCATCACAAATACTAATCAAACAGTATTAAGTTGGTTAAAAATTGCCTTTGCAATCAAGATATACTAAATTTAGATACATAATATGCAAAAACTGAGTACCTCGCAGCTAGATTAGTAATGTAAACAACAGAAGGAGTGTTCTCTTGAAAGAGACGAACTGTAGCCAACTCATCGGACTGCAACTTCCGCGGCGTAGTAACTACGAAAGCCGACGCCGAATCAACATCGGCGACGAACAGCGTCGCCGAGAGAGCGACCGAAGTGCAGAGCACGAACAGCGAGTCCACGAGCTTCTTCAGCCCATTGCTGGAACCGAGCTCCGAGGTGGAATTGCTCGGAACAAACTTGTCGCGGAAAGCGGAAACGATGATCGGAGTGATCAAAGTAGCTCGATTGAACTGAGACAGGGATCTCGCGAGCGGTAATTTGGGGATTGAATTCGAGCGCGATGCTTTCGGAGTGATGGCGAAGAACGTGGAAGCGAGTGCAGCCATTGAGGAGTGGAGAGAGGGAGTTGGAATTCAGTAATTGGTCAAATTATTTCTACGCTTGGTTTCTCTCTCTATAATTTTTGTGGATGTGTTTATTCCGTGGGTTATTTGAAAATGGTTTATAGAGTTTTGTAAATTGTAAGTAGTTGGGTGCATTAATTTTCGGCCTTGTAAGATGAAAGACCCAACGTTAGGAATTTGGGCCAAAGGTATTAAGTCGATCTCAACTTAAGTTTCCAATCATTGTGATTGGCTAAGTTTATTTTAAACATCTTATAAGTTTTTGGAGCTTCAAGAGCTTATAAGATGTTTCAAGAGCTTATAAAATGTAATTTTTAAAAGCTTATAAATTATCAAAGTGTTTGGATAATTGAGCTTATAAGTTAGAGAGATAACTTTTTTGCTAGATAGATAAAATATTTTTTTAAAAAGAGAAAATTGAAGAAAATGAACTTGAATGATATATGATGAAACTAATAAATTATAGTTGAAAAATATTTGTAAAAAGATTGTTGCATATGAGATTATAAAAAAATAAGTTAGGGTAGATGAACTTATTTTTTGGGAAGCTTATAAGCTTTTAGAGCTTATTTTTTAAGCTTATAAGCTGTTTAGGAGCTTATTTTGTCAAACACTCTAAATGAGCTTATAAGCTCAGCCAAACACCCTCTAACTTTTTTTTTCCAATTTAAGATATTAAACTAATTGTGTGTTTTTTTTAATTGTTAAACTAATTGTATTTTAATATTTTGTTTAAAAGTGAAACTCATATAATGTGTAGTGTATACAGAGGTCTACGTAGTTTGGTTTGATGGGATTTAATACAAGAGTCAAATTAAATTGTATTAATACAATTTGGTACGATTTGATTTGTGGTTTACAAATATTGTTTATTTTATACCAAAAAAAAAAATCTACAATGAAATAGATAGAACTCGTGTCAGTGTTAACTGGTAATTTTTCACGAATCAAACTAACTGCATATTGAACTTAAATATGCTAATTTATTTCTATGTAGACAAAGGGTAAAGTTTACTCATTTAAGTCATTTAATAATTTGATCTCCAAAACCATCTAGATATGCAATTAAAATATCCAATACTATTAATTTCACTATTCCCAAAAACTCACTATATTATGGTCTTAACTCGTATTTTAGTACTACAGCTGCAACCAAATGTATATTAATGATAATAACAGAGACAAAAGATAGAAATACAAGTTAATATTACTATCATTTAGTATATAATATTCTCTCCTTCCCAATACAAACGTCTTACTTTTTATATTGGAATGTCTCATTATAAATGTCTCATTTTTTTTAATAAATAAATTAAAAAGACTAATTAACTAATAGTCCACTACTAACTTTCTCTCTATATTTATTTTTACAAATTTCAATATATTTTCTTTGCCCATCAATTCACTTTATTTACTAATTACACATTCTTTTATCTCTGTGTTCAAAAACATTAAGACATTTGTAATGGGACGTAAAAGTAATAATAATACTCCCTCCGTCCCATTTGTACTGACCCCCTTGCCATTTTGGGTTGTCCGAATTGTATTGACAATTTTCTTAAAATAGCAAAAATAAGGGCTTCTAAGTGGGCAAAAGTAAAGCATTCCACATACTTAACTCATAAATAAAGGCTTTCTTAATCTATGTGCTCAAAAGTAAAAGGTCAATACAAATGAGACAGAGGAAGTAATAATAATAATTAATAGTTAATTTAATTATATTACAATTTGATTCATATATTTAAAAAGATAATTATATTTTTTTTAATACATAAATCAAATTATATTTTTTAAATAGTAAATCAAACCAAATCCTATAAATATAATTAAACTCGATTTAATTTACAGTTTAAATTTGTAGGAAAAAAACAAATAAACAAACCAAAAAGCTTCATACTTTAGTAGTGAGCAGTTCTCGTTCTCTAGCTCTCACGCTTTTAGCACTACTACAACCAACGGCCAAGATCTGCTGAGGAAATATGGAAGATCAACGGTCAAAAACTTGATGAATTTTCCATTCAAAAAGCCATTTCGACGGTCGCCTCGCCAGACCAAATTCGCCCGCAAAAGATCCCACTTTTCTGTTCTTGTTCCCGAGGTAATTCGAATGCCACAATTTTTGTATGTGCAATTTGTCATGTATTTGTGTAAATTCTAAAAAGATTTCATTTTTATTGGTATTCGATCTGATAATTAGGGTTTTCATTTGTTGTTATTTGGTTTCAGTATGGCTACTAGTGTAGAGTGTTGGTCTTATCTATTCAGATAATCTTTATCACTGCGTCCAAATTCGATATATAATTCTGATCAGTGATGGCCGGTAGACATCTAACGTACTTTCATTTCCCTTTTCATTTTTTTTTTTTTTTTTTTCTGATTAGCCATTTGTTATATCTTTGGTTCTGATCGCGATGAATTCTGCCTCGTGTGTATGATTTGAGATTTGAACGATGATTTATGCATGGAATTTTAGCTTTCAAATGTGTTCGCAGTTGAAATTCTGCTGAAGTGAGGAGAATTTACGAATTCCTCTTATTTTAGGATTTGATTTAAATGGCGGAAAAGAAATCATCTATGAGGAAGCCAGTTTTTGCCAAGGTTGATCAGCTGCGCCCTGGCACAAATGGGCACAATCTCGTAGTGAAGGTTTTGAGTTCGAAGATGGTGTTGCAAAAGGGTAGGCCGGATGGGCCTCAAGTTCATCAGATGCGGATTGCTGAGTGTCTGGTTGGAGACGAAACTGGGACTATTTTGTTTACGGCTAGGAATGAACAAGGTATGGTGCTTTGTGCTTGAGTAATGGATGACAATGATATGCATTCATCATTTTATGAGTAACCTTTGTTGAATCGTTATTATGTTTACGTTGAGGTTGAAAATGGTGGATTTGTTTGTGGGTCAAATTCAATATCTTGTGATCTTGATAGGGTTCTTAGTAGAATATAAGAGGCATTGCATCTCACAATTATAGGATATGATGTTACTTTAGATAGTGATTTGGTTATCACAGAATGTGATGGTGCCAATAAAAGGATAGAGAAAACACAAGATACATGTCTGCTTGTGTTCATATTTTGCTAGGCATTCACAAAGTTTGGATGTGACATAATGAGGTATGGTAGTTTTACTATTAGGGTGCGTTCTCTTTGGTTATAAATTTATCATTGAGAAAATGAAGGATAAGAAAAGATTAAAAAAAATTATCCTCCCCATCTTTTTTATCTCATGTTCATGTTCTTTTAGGTGGAAAATATAATTTATCACATTAATCCTCCATGATAATACTACGATGAATTGGAGTGAAAAAGAGGGAAAATGGGCTGCCCGAATTTTTTTTTTCATCCTGCCCTAGGAAAATTATCCTTCCTACAAAACATGTGAAAATGGTGGGTAAAGGGTGAAAATATATATTTTCCACCCTTTTCCATCGAAGAGAACGTACCCTTAGGAATTAAGATTGGAAAAGGATATCATGACTAATGACCAACTGATCTAGCTGAACTGGTTGTTGTTCTGTTCTTTTCTTTTATAGACATTAAGTGCAATTTTGTCCCCACTATGTGAAAGGCCTCATAACTATTGGCCTTATCCCCTTCGTTACAAACTGCTCATGATCTTGATGTGAACTCCAATGTGCAGTGGAGGTCATGAAGCCTGAAACTACTGTAATTCTGAGAAATGCCAAAATCGACATGTTCAAAGGATCAATGAGACTAGCTGTGGACAAATGGGGGCGTGTGGAAGCAGCAGCTGATCCTGCCACCTTCACTGTCAAAGAAGATAATAACCTCTCACTGGTTGAATATGAGTTAGTAAACATTGTTGAGGAGTGAAGCTGCTGGTATCCTCCTTTTTGCTTCGATCGGTGCTTATAAAGAAATGCTGAAACTGGAGTGTGTTTAGGAGACAGCCAAGGTGATAATTTGTCGTTTTTGTGATGAAGTTCTGGTTTACAAAAAAGCTTCTTGAACCCGTCTGTACGAAAGAAGATCTTAAGTATTACTCGATGGTAAGTAAGCATTGCAGCTGGACGTAAAAAGCAGGTATCATCGCAGCTTGGTTCACGGTCCAGATTTGCTTTAGCTTGTCTATTCTAACCGCGTGAATTCTCTCTTATCAAGAAATGTCTTCTTGTATGGATCAATGAATAACTTGGAACTGCTCCCATGAGATGAACTACTACTGTATTAATGCTTATTCCGAGTCGTATTAATCATATTTGCAAGTATTTCTGCTCTTATGTGGTTTCTGGGTTAATACACGACACAAACTGGCTCGAAATGATGCTCTATATTCTAAACACAGTGTGTGAAAGATATGCTAAAACCATGGTTGTTTATGCTACAAGATGAAGAGAGACAAGATGTGTTTACGATGTGTCGCTTCCTTGCTTGAGGAATTCGAGGTCTTTCATTTGCAGCTGCACAGCTTCTTTGGGCAAGGGTTTAGGCTCTGGGATCTTGATTTCGTCGGTTCCATCTGCAATTCTCTGTGCTTTCTCTCTCACAATTCTCTCTATCTCTTGCTTTCCGGCGGCCGGGAACACAGCATTCAAGATTGTACACAGCAATTCCTCATCTTCTTCTTCTATAGCATCTCTCCCAAAACAACATACATATATGGCTTCCAGAGCTTTCTCAGCCCGAACTGCCATCGGAATATTGGGTGCTGGAGCATTCAGTCGCGCTCGTTTCTGCCAGCAACACAAACTCGCGTTAGTAGAGGTGTAAATGAGTCGAGCTTGAGTTATTTGAATTGCTATCCAACTCTACTAAGAAAAGTTGTTTTCGTATCATTATCGTGTCATGTTATCGTATCGACACGATAATGATATGACATGCTAAGATCAAACACGATCCGTTAAACCTCTTCTCAACACGAATGCAAATACGACATAATTTGTCCAAAAATGGTCACGATATTTCATTATTAATTTGGTGCGTTGGTGAAAAATGGTAAATGCACAAACCTCTCTTGCTTCTTTGATCATGGCAATGAAATTCTCCTCTTCGAATTCAATATCATTGGAAATCCTAAGTCTTGCTACTCCTTCCAAAATGTCTTCAGATTTAAGCAGACCAGCTCCAACTGCAGCTAGCCAACAGCATAGAAGCACATACAGAGGATCCCCAGCCTACAATCAATTGAAACGAGTTTTTATTTTATCGAATAATTTAGAGCGCAATATATAGGTTACCTTGCCTCGTCGATCTTGGAGCTCGAAGAGAGCCCTGGAGTCATTGACGGAGCACTTGTTGCCCACTCTCCGCCGGAACTCGGCGAAGTCGATGATGTCGCCGCCGACGCCGCCCTCGTCGCTGATGATTCTGGCGAAGAGGCCGATCACCGGGAGGGAGCCGAGGACTTTGTTGGCGAAGCCGGCGAGGGTGTTGGAGTCCTCCATGTAAGCCCGGACGCCGCCATTGGGCTTGCGGCGGCTGCGGCGAGCGGCGTAGAGGTGGCGGAGGCGGAGGAGGGATGGAGGGGCGGGTTTGCAGATGGTGGAGTAGATGTGGGAGGATTGAGGGTTTGTTTGGAGGGGGGAGACTACTGCCATTATTTCTTTCTTTCTTCAATTCTAACCTCTCGTTTTGGGATCATGTATGCAGTATGCTGCTTGCTCTACTATCTCCAAGATATTTTTATCAATTTAAAAGTAAATAATGCATAATTAATATGAATAATATTTTATGGGTAAGAAAGAAAAAGGAGATAATTTTTTTTTTCAAACAAAAAAGAAAAATGAGATAATAGACCACTTTATTCCATTTCATATAGCAAAACAAAATTTTACTCATAAATATAATAATTGGAAATACTTGCATTTTTTATGTACATATACTAATAGTATATCTTTAATTATTTTTTTAAAAAAAATTAATTCCAAAAAAAAAACTTACTGCCACTACTCGGCCACCCCATGTCGTGCCACTATCACCACCACCCAGCATCCCTCTCTATTTTCCAACGTCGTTGCCGCCACTTGTTTTTTTTTTTTTCAGCATCGTTGATCATTATTTTATTAGCAATAATAATTGCAATTAACACAGTGCAATTATAGACACACACACACATATATATATATAGAGAGAGAAGAGTTCAACATAGAAGCTAAATATTGTGGAGAAAGAGAATTCGTAAAATAAAAATGAACATATTTATAATTTTAATGAACAGATCAATGTACCACATGAACAGCAATTTGCCAAGGGTTCGAATCCTGCTGGTGGCGAGTTTTTCTTTATTTTTACTAAATACGCCTGTTCATTACTTATGTTGATCTGTTCGTAAAATGAATAGATTTTGATGAGGACTGGAATACTCATCAGCGCTGTGCTTAGTAGCTTAAATCTACTTTACCTGATTATTGTTATTATTATCAAAGGAACTAACGAGCGCATGTCTAATTAAAAAGACTTACTAACAAATGAATACGAAGAGTCAATCAGTCTTGGCCAAAGTGCAGAGCTGCGCAGCTAGAGCGGCGCAGGCCAGAACTTGGCAGCGTAGACAAAGAGCTGCGCAGCCAGAACTTGGCAGCGTAGACAAAGAGCTACACAGCCAGAACTTGGCAGCGTAGACAAAGAACCAGACTTGGCAGCGTAGACAAAGAGCTACACAGCCAGAACTTGGCAGCGTAGACAAAGAACCAGACTTGGCAGCGTAGACAAAGAGCTACACAGCCAGAACTTGGCAGCGTAGACAAAGAACCAGACTTGGCAGCGTAGACAAAGAGCTACACAGCCAGAACTCGGCAGCGTAGACAAAGAGCCAGAACTTGGCAGCGTAGACGAAGAGCCGGACTTGGCGGCGTAGACGAAGAGCCGGACTTGGCAGCGTAGACGAAGAGCCGGACTTGACAGCGTAGACGAAGAGCCGGACTCGGCAGCATAGACGAAGGGACCTAGCGGTGCAGACTCGCCTGCGCAGCTCAAGGAACTACTCAACACGGGCAACGAAGGACAGCGCAGATGGGTCAAATCAGGACTAAAGTGTATTAAGGCCTTAAAGGGCCTAAACCCAATTATCAAAGCTCATGGGCCTAAGGCCTTTAGGGTTTACTATCACATCTATAAATAGAAGGTTAGCATTAGCATTAGAGAGGATGATTTATTTCTGAGCAACACTTGTAATATGTAAATACTATCTCAAAGTATAGTGAAACCAACGAAGAACTCCCGTGGACGTAGATCATTTATGATCGAACCACGTACATCTTGTCTCGTTTATCGTTTCTTAATTAGGGTAAGATTTCATGCTTCACCAGATTTGTTCATAATGAATAAAAAGATAATTCTCTATTGAACTCAACCCTATATATATATATATATATATATATATATATATATATATATATATATATATATATATATATATATATATATGGTAGGGTTAACATAGAAACCCCTGTTAAGATGAAAACTAGGAACCAATTTAAAGACATTGATTTAAATAAAATAGACGGCTGAGATTAAACTACAGATGCACAATTTCGATTGCATAGATGCACATAGGGCTGTCGATCGGTTCGGGTTCGGTTACCCATACCCGAATTTTCGGTTACCCGAACCCGAAATTGTCATATTTCACTAACCGTTCCCGAACCGTTTTAGGTGTTCGGTTACCCGATTCGGTTATTTGGGTATCCGAAATACCCATTTAAAAAATTAAAATTCAAATAATTTGCTAGATAGAGGATTTGAACCTTAGTCTCTAAAAATACACAAAGCAACTTATCCACTAGACTAAAGTTTATTCTTAAACTTTAAACATATCATAATTTTATTTTAGCTAAGACTCGATTTTTAAATAAAAAATAAATTAATTAATGAATTAATAATTAAAATATATATAATATATATATTAAATAATTTATTAAATAATTTTCGGTTATTTCGGTTAACCCGTTTCGGTTATTGGGTTAACCGATACCCGAAATTTTTCTAAAAATGATACCCGAAACCGAACCGATACCCGGAAATTTCGGTTATTGGATACCCAAACCCGAAAATTTCGGTTCGGTTAACGGATTATCCAAAACCCGATAACCAATTAGACAGCCCTAGATGCACAGTTTCAATTGCATAGATGCACAATTTCGATTTGCTTGAGTATTTTGCATTATTGGTTTCAATTGCATAAATTGCATATTTTTTAAGTGCACGGTAAAATATAATAGATGCACAGTTTCTTTTGTTGACTAAATTCTAACCATTTGATCTAATATTTAAAAGGTCAAGATTAGGTTCCTAGTTCTCATTTTAACAGAGGTTTTTATTAGAACCTCTTCCTATATATATATATATATATATATATATATATATATATATATATATATATATATATAGGGTGCGGTTATAGTGAGAACCACAATTATCGTGAGAACATAAGAACCAATAAAATTACTGCATCTGCTGTACAAATTAATGCATCCGCTATTAAATTTAATGCATCCGAAAAAAATAATTTTTTTGCTCCCTTCAGGATTCGAACCCAGCACCTGCATCCATCCACCAAGATGATGCATCCACCGTAGATCTTGATGATCGAATGGCTTAAAATGGTTCTCCGTTCTTATTTTCTTAGTGGTTCTTATTTGAACCTCTCCCTATATATATATATATATAACAAGCAAAGTATCGTATTTACAGAAACTGACAAGCATTAATACAATGAATAATTTAGCACAAATACTTATTCAATATCTAGACAAAACATTAAAAATTAATAAATTCCCTATCATATTCAATCTCAAAACAATAAATTAACTTCAAAGAACACACAAGTATAGCTTCATATTCAATCTCAAAACAATAAATTAACTTCAAATAACACACAGGCATAGCTTCATATAGTCCACCTATCACATAAAATAAGAACCACTAATAAAATAAGAACGAAGAACTATTTTAAGTCATTCGATCATCAAGATCTACGGTGGATGGATGCAGGTGCTGGGTTCGAATCCTGAAGGGAGCAAAAAAATTATTTTTTTCGGATGCATTAAATTTAATAGCGGATGCATTAATTTGTATAGCAGATGCAGTAATTTTATTGGTTCTTATGTTCTCACGATAATTGTGGTTTTCACTATAACCGCACCCTATATATATATATATATATATATATATATATATATAGGGGAGGGCTAGAATAAAAACACTTTTAAGTGTATAAAATATGGATGAATCTCAGCCCTTAGATCATCAAGATCTACGGTTGATTCGTAACCCTCCTGGACGAATTCGTGATCCTGGGTTCGAATCCCAAATGTAGCAAATATTTATTTTTCACAATTCGTAATCATATTGGATGAATTCGTAACACTGTTGGATAAAATTCGTAATTTGAAAAAACGTTTATATTTATACACTTAAGAGTGTTTTCATCCTAGCCCACCCCTATATATATATATATATATATATATATATATATATATATATATATATATATATATATAAATCTAAGCTATGAAGAATGAGAAAACAATAAATTCTAAAGTTATGGCACGAAAAAGAGTGTGAAAAGGTGTCTAGTAGGTCAACAAAAGGACCTATATTATATATATAGGCACATAGGAAAAACACAACACAAAAACTGAAAATACACAAAAATACTCGAATATAACTCAATCCGAGATGAAAATGACGACCAATTCCATCTGTCGCTGTTTTTATTCATGAAAAGTGCAAGAACGGCATCCACCATTTTCATTGTCCTTTTTGTCAAAATTTCTAGAGTGATAATGGCCCTTTCGATGCAAAAACAGTGCCCGCCATTTCTGTTGCTGTTTTTGCACCCGTTAAGCGCGGATTTTCTTGTTTCGATGATATCTTCTTTGTTTGAACTATGATTTGCAATCTGTTTGTGTCCACGAACTCGTATCAAGACGAACTTCAACTTTCATTCGTATTATTCAACATAATTTAGCCTTAATATTTATGCAACATTCATTAAAGTACGAATAAGTATTATGTTTCACAAGATTAAGCAATTCAAGCACAAAACAAATATATCAAATATCCAATTTCCTATAAATTAAATTGACATCTTAAGAACATTATAAACTATAGAAAAGTAAGTGTTATCATCGCGGCTGACCCCTAAGTGTATCCACGCTTATTGTGGGTCTCCAACCCACGAGCCGACCATAAAATTAAAAAAAGTATTTTGATGAGATATAATTAACAAGCTGAAAATAATGAATTTATTGTGAAAAATAATATATTAATAAATCGATGAAAATCTACACAAATAGATCATAGATCTTAATAATTTAAAAGTCGAAGGATCTGACTGACTCTATCCAAATTCCAATTTTTTAAGTTCACCCCAACATTCCTGAGTTGTCCGACATAAATAATTCGTGCTTTATAATTTTAAGACAGTTTTTGTTCAACTCACATACAATTTTCTTGAAGAAAACTTGTAACATGCATGTGACATTTGTAGAATCTTTCATCCATGAAAACGAAGAGATCAAGCAACTTCGATTTAAGTTATAATCTCACCAAAAGTAATGAAAGAACATAGTCAATAACCCCATGCCGAAATTATTCTTTTTTGACCTATATTATATAAAATTACGTGATTATATGCCTTATTAATTAGTAAAACTTTAAAGGGTGAAAAATGAATAAAGTGATATTTACCCTTATATTGATAGTTCAAAGTTTAAAAAGTCATTTTCGATAGTTCAAAATATAATTAATAGTGTGAGAATATATAGTTTGAGGTTTAAAATATTATTTACCCTAAATATAATGATGTTGTTAAAATAAAATATAAATGATATGTTCCCTGCGCGTGCACGAAATCGAATCTTCCTCTCCGTCACAAGGCGGGACGGATGCAGGGGTGCTCGGGGGATCTTGCCCTCTACCTCCCCCAACCAATTCTTCGACCTTATATTCATATTGTTGGAATTTTTTTATTATAACGTCTATTATTCTTAATACTCCTTTTGTCCATGATATCATTTTCACTTTTACCATTTATGGTCTGTCCACGATATCGTTTTCACTTTTATTTATAGCAGTAAAGTCTATGAACCTCCACTCACAATAATAGTGAGACTCAAACTCCATTTACAACAATATCACTATTATTAACTATTATCCTTCACTTTTTAAAACTCGTATCTTCCATAAAGTAAAAACGATTTCGTAAATGGAGAAAGTATATACTTCCTTTATCCTATAAAAATAATTTTAAGAGTGAATTGTACGAGTTTTAATAATTGTAATTAAGTGTATTGTGAGTACAAATATGACTCACTTCAAAGAGACACACCTTAATGAATAGAAGATGGAGTTTAGAGTATAAATAAAATACTCCCTCCGTCCCTAAAATAATTTCCTCTTTTTCCATTTTGGGACGTCCCCCAAATAACTTCCTCTTTCTTTCTTTCCATTTTTGGAAACCTACCCCACCACTAATAATACTTTATTTATTCTTACTTTTCACTTTTCACCACTCCCAATACTAATTATAACACTTTTCACAACTTCCAATAATAATTATATCACTTTTTCTCCACTATCAATACACTTTACAACTTTTTATTAAAACTCGTGCCGTCCCCAAAGAGGAAGCCATTTCAGGGACGGAGGGAGTATAATTATTTTTTGTGACAGTTTTAAAATATAAAATTAAAACTATTTTTACATGACCCATAGTAGTATTTTGTTTTTATTTTCCTACATCCTCCCCTAGCCTAGTGAGCCATGTGGTGTGGTATTCTGGCATTTTGCGTTGTTTCGTTGAAATGGGCAGTGTTGCAGTAGTCATTGATCCATTTCTGCTGCGGGATCCGACACTAACATGTCTTGCACATGCAACTCCAAATCTAAATCTTGCTTCTTCTTTTTTGTCTCACGTTCAGACATAAGTTTAAATAATAAATAATACTCCCTCCGTCCCTAAAATAACTTCCTCTTTTTCCATTTTGGGACGTCCCTCAAATAACTTCCTCTTTCTTTCTTTCCATTTTTGGAAACCTACCCCACTACTAATAATACTTTATTTATTCTTACTTTTCACTTTTCACCACTCCCAATACTAATTATATCACTTTTCACAACTTCCAATAATAATTATATCACTTTTTCTCCACTATCAATACACTTTACAACTTTTTATTAAAACCCGTGCCGTCCCCAAAGAGGAAGCCATTTCAGGGACGGAGGGAGTAGTAAAAAAAAAAGCACAACTTAATTTCGATTGCATTATTGTCATGTCCGGTGATATTGACTTTAAAGTCTTATATACCTGTTTGATAGTTGGAATGAGATAATGGATAATAAATAAAACCTAGATAAATAATATAGATTGAGTGAGATTGTTAATATGTTATAGGTGTTTGATAATTAGATATAATCGTTGAGATAACTAATATTTTTGTTTGATAGACAATATATAAGTTAAGATTAAATGAACAAATTGTCTAAAAAAAAGATTAAATTAGTAAATTACCTTTTTGCCCTTTATTTAAGAAATAAAAAAATATAAAAAAACTATCAAAAATGGGGTGATTGTACACGTACCCCCCACCCCATTTTCTTCTTCTTCTCATTCTCGCCCCCCCCCCCCCCCGCACCAGATCCAACCCCATCTTCTTCTCATTCTCGCCCCCCCCCCAACCCATTTTCTTCTTCTCAGCCTCGCCAACCCCCATCTGCCCAATTTATTCAACGAGAATGCACCCCCTTGCACCAGATCCAACCCCATCTGCCCAACCCCCAAAGCGAGGCGAGGCGGCGGCGACTCAAAGGGAGGCGAGGCGGGGCCCTATCTTCGTCGACTCTTCGTCGTTCGCCGTCCAAAGGGACGAGACTCAAAGGGAGGCGAGGCGGCGGCAACTCTTCGTCGTTCGCCGTCCAGCCGCAAGAATGAGAGCGGGCAAGGAAGGGGCCCTATCATCGGTCGGCAGCGGCTGATGAGGGAGGCGATGATGGCGGCCTTCCGGCTGACTGAGGCTGTCGTGGCTGAGGGAAGGGAAGGGAGACGGCGGCGTGGTTGACGGAAGGCGAGAGGAGGACCGTGAGAGAGACGAGGGAGGCCAAAATTGGAAGACCCAAAATTAGTGTCATCTACTGTAGAAAAGGGATTGTGGGTAGGGGGGGAGGCAGGGTTCCATTATCTAAGTGTAACAGTAGAATTACAGCGGGCCTCGATTTTCTTGCGGGCCGAGGCTATTCATATTGCCTATCAAACATGCAATTAGGGGAGATAAATAAGCTAATACCCCCTTGTAACCCCTAACAAACACGCCCTTTGAATGTAAAAAGATATGTCACGATTAATGTAACAAATTTCATATTCATGCGTGGAAACATAACTAAAAAAAAACTATTTATGCCCGTGAGGATTAGTTCTGAAATATAAAAATGAAATATAAAAATAATAAGACTAATTCCTTATTTTTATTTAGATACATTGAAACTTTGAAATATCATAAAGTTATTGCTTGATTCATATCTCATTAAAAGAATGAATTTAAATAAATCATACTTTTGAGGATACAAATACTCAATCATGTATCTTATTTTTATTAATCATATAAAATAAAAGCACTTTTAATACTATCCCTTATTTATCGTACTTGTATTTTTAGTTCTCACTCTAATTCTACCCATAACTTAATCAACCATCACCTTATTATTAATACAATAAAGTGGAGCCTTATATTCTACTGGTTGTAACACAGTCAATTAATTTCTGAAATTTCGTGTCATTCTCAAATAGATATAGTACTTTTTAAAGACGGAAAGAATATAATTTATTATAATCTATATTTTGATATTATTATTTATATTAATAATTACTTTTTAAATTAATTTATATATATACATATATTGTATATTAATTATGTTGAGCATCATGCATTTCTATAACAATAAAGCTATGCAACCACATTATAGCTGCCCACACTATTTTAATAGAAAAAATGGATATGTTTATTTTTTTAATGAAAAATAATTTATTTGTTTTATTGTATTTTCTATATTGTAGTTTTTGTTTTTTTTGGTCATTTTATTAATACTAAATTATAAAAAATAGTACTAGTACAATTTTTTTTACCAAAATGTTAAAAATACAATAAAACAATTAAATTATATTTATTTAAAAGCTGAATTAAATAAAATATTTTTTCCTAATTGACTAGTCTACTTGCACCCACAATATTCCTATTTAGCATCACTCTTTTACTTCATATGGAGTTCGAAGATTTATAGCCTACCAATAAATGTACTTTTTGATGGTCCGGATGATTTTCATTTATTAAATATATTTGATTAGGTAAATATCTGTGATATAATGATTGATCCATAACCTAAACGGGTGTCACGGTCAGGTTCAAAACTGATATAACATCAATTCAAATTTGCCTTTGCAGCGTTGCAGCGTCATTTCAACAATATTTAAACTTTGAAGTTTGAACCCCTCTCGCCCTTTAATATTAAATTTAAACGTTCAAATTTTATTTCAATAGTTTTTGGATTGAAGGAATTTCTATTTAGATTTACCCTCACAACAAATTTCAGCGGTAGTATAATTTTTGAGTTTATTTAAATAAATTATAATATTAAATATTTTTCTTTTAATTTCGACGAATTATACACTAGTAAATGTAAATATTATAAACCTAATAAATCACAAGTTTATCTTTAAAAATTTACTTATTCAATCCGTTATAGGTTTATTTTTCTTTTTTTGAAGGTCCCAAACATATAGGTTATTTAATATATATTTTATTTAATTATTTAATAATAAATATGAACATACAAGAAAATTTACTTATATATTTTAATTTTCAATAAATTTTTAATTCTTGTATGAATTTCAATCACCCCAAAGAGAATATATATTTCACGGGTCAAACTTTTAAAATATACTATAGGGTTTTAAAATACTCCTTCATTCCCGTGAAATTTGAGCAGTATTCATTTTTGAATTGTCCCACGAAGTTTGAACATTTTCTTTATATGGTAATTTTTTTTCCTTTATTTACATTTTTCACCTACCATATTTAACACACAAAATACTGATTTCTTAAAATTCGTGCCGAAAAGAAATTGCTCAAGTTTATCAGGACGGAGGGAGTGCTAGAATTAAGATTTAAATATTCATTTGATATCAAAATTCAAAATTAACCTAGAATTTTTAAAACTCATTGTTGAATTGTACTTTTATATTAGTATTAATTTTGTTATTAAATATCTAGTGTGATCCATTGTGACTACCAGTTTGTTTAACTAGAGGTTAGGGACGAGGAAACAAAACATAGATTTCAGTTGGTTTAGTTTTGATTGATATTTGAATTCTTGTTCAACTCAATTATTAAAGGTTAACATGCAAAAATGCCCCAATTCTTAAGTTGTAGATGAAAAATACCCTTCCTTATAAATCAAAGCATTTCATACCCTAATTGACATCCATACCCCTAAGCTATTTCCACTCCTAGTCTTACTATGTCCAGAATTATTTTGCTATGGACAAGTGAGCAATTGGAAATTCTCTTTATTTCCCCTATTTTACCTAATTAAGCTTGACTAGTATATCGGCTGGAAACTTTCCTCGTGCCCGATAGGTTACTTCGGTAAACTGGGTCTGGACTGTGAGACAACGCCACGTACTGTTAAGCAAAGAATGATTTAAATTGGAAATTGTTCAAATTGATCCCGCGCTTCTCAAAATGGTATCAGAGCGGGTTTTTATAGAGGAATTATGTAATTTTTAATTTATTTTATTATTAACCCATGTGGGAGGAGACTCCATTAAAAGTTTATGGATCCGGACGAGTGTCCGAGATGTGTACACTACAGGAACTCTCTCCAAAATTTGGAGTTTGAAATGGGTCGCTTAATTGGCGACCTTAGATGGAACAATCGAGCCCTCGTTACCAATCTAAGGCAAGGAGGAGATATCGAGCTTATTCGTGATATCATCGCGAGTATCCAATTCTACCACGAGCACCTCATGAGAATGGCCGCAGCCAGAGCGACCATTGAACAAAACATGGAGGATGCCCATTGGTCTCACTACTAATGGACCCAAAAGACAAGGCGAGTGTAGCTTTTCCAGGCTACCAAAAGATCGAGCCAAGCTCTTCCGACAACGTCAATTTACTGGAGATCCAAAAGACGGTGGAATATTATGGCGTCAAGCTGTACGATCTACCGATGGAGCTGAGCAGAATATCACTCAAACAAGAGGAAATATTAACCCTCTTGTGTGATATCCAGAAAAGAATGAAGGAAATCGAAAGGCGGAAACCATGTTCCGGGAAAATTCGGAAGCAATGGTCCAACGACCCAACGAATTCCCCTATATTTGATGCAGCACCCAAGGAGTTGCAGCCGAAGGATATAATCCGAATCATGAAAGGCAAATATCATGAATAGCCTTGACAGAATCGGATTAGAAGATCTACAGGAGTTAACAGAATCCTTTGCTAACCTCAACATGGTTGATCTAAAGATGAACCAAGGAGATGAGGTGCCCAAACCCGAGCACCAAGAAGAAAGTTCGTCAAAAAGGGGTGGGGCTTCAGACGATGCAAGCCATTACCAACGAACCAGAAGACGCAGGCCACAGATGCGGGATACTCCTGTAGGAAAGGCCACACTTGAACCAATCCATCCCTATGGATTGATTCTCAACATCGACGAAGCCAGCTTCAAAGATTGGGAGGATCTGATCGATGAATGGGCTTCATCATTAAATATCGTAGTCACCACAATAGAGTACGATAAAAAGGAGTTTGCCAAAATCTTCGAAGCAAGTCTTGCAGGAATGGCAAAACAATACTGGGATAAAATCGACATCTCAGCAAGGGAAGAACTGTTTACTAGCACAAAACCTTATGATATCATTAAGGAGGCTACTAAACAGATTAAGATCCATTTCTTGGGAATGGGTTTTTTCGAAGGATCCGCAGAGGAGAAACGCAAGAAATATCATCAGGCACTATACAATCTAAGATTAATGGTGCTAGAGCCAAAAGCTCTTGATGAATTTCTACGTCTTTATACCCTATATGTTCATATGGGGGTAGTTGATGCGCAAACCGCCAAGGACCTCTTTTTCACAAAGTTCCCGAGTCCATGGAGGGAGATGCTTATCAACGAATACGTATCACCAGGAGAATATCCACTTGATAGTGCATCAAGAAGGATGTCATATGTTCACAAGAAGCTGTCCGAATGGTGTCAAAAGGCGGCGGACCTGAGGAATCTCAAGAGATTGAGAAAACTCAACAAGAAATCTCCATTGATGTGCGACAACCTTGACCTGCCAACAGAGATTGGTGCGGAGTTGCTGTATCAAAGGAAGAACCAGAAGAAACATAGGTATCAACCCTATGAAAGAAAGTCCAGAAGAAGTTCTTGGAAGCCAAGAACTATGTGGACCAGACAGAAGGCACGCTCTTACAAATCAGGCCAACGGAGCGGACCATCAAGAAACCGATTCTCAAATCAAAAGAGAATCCCGGCGAGGAAAACTTTCAGGCGCACTCAGGCCAAAGCAAATGAAAGTTTCAAGGATTGCAACTGCTGGACGTGCGGTGCAAAGGGGCATATTTCAACCAATTGCCCAGACAATGAGAAAAGGGAGATGAGAAGATTCGAATCCACACCGGATATCGAAGATGCTATCTTCTACCAGAAATTGATACCCGTGTATCAGTTTGAAGATATATCCTCTGATGAGAGTATATATGAGCAAGAAGAGAACTTTAGTTCTGAGGATTCGGAGATGACCAATGGATCAACCGGAGACGAGTCAGACTAAAGAGGAGCACGAGGTCCACCACACACAGAAGGAGGATCAGAATGGATTTTCCAGTCATTTTCTGATTCCACAAGAAGAGGTGGTGAATAAACTCGTGAAGAAACTCAATAGGGAATCCGAAGAGGTACAAACATACCAGGGGTTTTCTAATGGAAGGTTGAATCGAGTTTTAAATAGCTTGATTCCAACGAAAAGGAAGCATCATGTCTATTTTGGAGTCACAAACCAAGAAAAGGCGCTTCCAATCGAAATCACAAGTAATCAGGTGGAGATCCAGCTGGTTCCGGCCGAGGATATTATCCAGGACCTCCAGAAAATGAAGCCAGAAGTCGCAAGCACGATAAAATGGATTCATATTGGAGCAATCCAGTTGGTGATCAAATCATCCCTCTCCCCAGGGACAGACCAACCAATTGATGTCGTACTTTGCGACAAAAGAATCAGAGATGCTAAAGCTTCAGTTCTTGGAGCATTTTCAGGCAATCTCTATGCCAAGAGGATTATAACCGAATTCTACCCACAAATCGCTTATAATCTGCAGGATTCATCCTTCAGCCGAGCCCTGACAATCTATCAGGACTACAAGAAGAAGGAGCTAATGACGGATGGAAATAGGCCATACTCACTGACTTATCAAGTCTCGTATGCCTTATCAAATTCCCATCACACAGAGTTATTTCTGGGAAAGAAATTTGTTGAAATTCCAGAGATATTCAAGGCAGTTGCCAAGGCGGTAAATCCAAACAGAGTGGAGACTCCTCAGATTGGGGAAATCGACATCGATGTTGGAGACAAACCGGTGCTTAGCCATACCCAGAGTCTCAGACTGGGGGCACCCAGGCTATCATTTCAAGGAAATAGGCTAACTTCAGGGCCTATTACGAGGAGCTTCTCTCATTCATATGAGAGAAGGGCGATCCAGGAAACACCAGTTCCGGACATGAGGGTTAAGCTCAAATGTCCCGAAGGATGGAGACAGGTTTCCACAAGAATCGATACAACCAACAGGGAAAACCAGTTTCCTTGCAATTCGTTGTATTATTTGGCGAATCCAGGAGACAACCGATATATCGGAACTCTAAAGGTCGGAGATTTTGAAATCCAGACCGAAGGCCAAGCCGGACAAGAAGCGGATGTCCTAATCTTAGGACGAGATTTCCTTGACAAATATAAACCATGGTCATGGAAATCAGGAGGAATGGAGATCACCATTGGACGCCAAAGAGTGATGATCCAATGACAAGTCCGTTCTCGATATACATCTCTATAGGGATGTTATACGAAAAGTACAAAGCAGAATATTTTGCTGCTTATGTGGATTCGGGAGCAGGAATCTGTACAGCAAAACGAGGAGTCTTTCCAGCAGAAGTGGAAGAAGATCTACCTCGAATTGCAGGAAGGGATTTCTCCAAAACGATTTTGCTTTTATCAAAAGGAGTGAAACAGACGGAAATATTGATCGGAGGAGCAGGACAGACACCTTGGTACAAGGTCAAGACTCCACCAATATATTTCCATGATACCGGAGCAGATATATTATTCGGAAATAATTTTCTGCAAAGTTTCAAGAGGTACATACAAGACAATGAGGCCAGGAGGCTAGTGTTCACAACCAATTGTGACCACAAGATCATTGTGCAAAGGCTCCACGGAGCTTTTCATCGTTCGATGCCAATCAAATTTCGCAGCAAGCGTGGTGATGATGGCAGACTCCGGAGACCCCAAATGAAGGATCAAAGGAGATTCGGAGAAGTTTTGCTCAAATGAAGGATCAAAGGAGATTCGGAGAAGTTTTGCTCAAATGCAGAACTGAGGGATTCCCAGATCTCTCCGAGGAAGAAATTCAAATCCTCAAAGTATCCCTGATATCACACAAAGATATCAAGGAAGAAGAACAGGTGTCCATTGCTGACGTCAAAAGGAGAATCCAGAAGTGTTATCACGAGGATCCTTTGGCATGGTGGGACAAGAACCAGCTCAGAGCAACCTTGAAAGTCAAAACTGGAAAGGAGCATGAGTTTGTTAGGTTCAGACCTATCCTAATGAACACCCAAGATCAAAAGGATATGAGGAGTATAATCAAGGAACACCTTGATTTAAAGCTAATCGAACCAGGGATGTCGCCTTACAGCAGTCCTGGATTTCTGGTGAGAAATCATGGGGAGATCAAGCGAGGAAAGCCAAGATTGGTCATTAATTATAAAGGGATTAATGACATTCTTGAGTTTGACGGATACTTTATCCCAAGCAGAGAACACCTCATCAACTGCATCAGAAGTGCAAGGGTATTCTCAAAGTTCGATTGCAAATCAGGTTTCTACCAGATTCGCATGGAGGAAGGGAGTAAGAAGTTCACAGCTTTCTCAACTCCACAAGGACATTATGTTTGGAATGTCATGCCAATGGGGCTTGCCAACGCGCCTCAGATATTCCAAAGAAAGATGGATAATCTCTTCAAAGATTATTCTTCGTTTATGTTTGTTTATATTGATGACATTCTTATTGCATCAAAAAATATTCATGAACATATCAAACATCTGGAGATCTTCGCAGAGGTTTGCCAACAAGAAGGACTGGTGCTGTCAGAAAAGAAGGCAGTCATTGCTACCAAGAAGATGGAGTTTCTGGGGATTGAGATCGACGAGTCTGGAATCATTCTACAGGATCATATTGTAGAGAAGGTCCAGAATTTTCCGGAAGATCTTAAGGAAAAGAAGCAGCTCCAAAGTTTTCTCGGGGTTGTTAACTTTGCAGGAATGTTTATCAAGAATCTTGCAGAGCACCGGAAAATCTTCAGTCCTTTACTGAAGAAAGATGTTCCATTTATATGGAAGGAAGAACATCGAGAGGGTATGAAGAAGTTAAAAGAGATTTGCAAGAATCTCCCAAAGCTTTCAATACCACAAGACGAGGATGATTTGGTCCTCTATACAGACGCGAGTGATTTTTGGTGGGCAGCGGTGCTTACAAAGATCACCCCTTATGGAGAAGAACCATGCAGATACTGTAGTGGTCTTTTCTCCGACGACGAAGCTGTGCGATGGCACATTAACGAGAAGGAATTCTTCGCAGTGCGAAAGGCGTTTAAAAAATGGCCGCTTTTCTTACTTGCTAAAAAATTCGTTTTGAAAGTTGATAACACTAACGTTAAAGCTTTCTTAACAAAAAAGTTTGAATCTAAACCTGAAAAGGCTAGATTGATTAGGTGGCAAGCAGAATGCCAATATTATGTTTATGATATTGTCGTTTTGAAATCTGATCAGAATGTTCTTGCAGATTTCCTTACAAGGGATGGAGCTCCCTGAAGCGGAGGCCATCGAGGCAATACAGGGGCAGCTCTTTGAAAGCTTAGAGCTGCTACAACAAGAATGGCAGAAGTGTGTACTACACACTAAACAAGCGGGAAAGATACAAGCGGCTGATGAAGCCAAAGTATCTAGCCAAATTGATGTCTGTTTCATGAAGATGTTCAATCTTCAGGAAGCAACTGAAAAGCCGCTCTTGCGCGCTGTCCGTGAAAATCGGGCAAAAGCAATGCTTTCCGTACAGGGCGGATTACCTGTAGCAGGGGATTCAAGTACCCCTAGCCCAAGTCCTGAGAGAATGGCTTCACAGCCGGACGCTCGAGGAAAAGATGTTGTTAAGGGGTCACTCCCTGAATCAACATGTCAACCCTCCACCTCTGGGGTAAAAGAGGAAGAGATCAGCCTTAGGCCCATGACAGGCCAAGTTAAGGTTGATACTAATTTTATTGTTTCTTCTCCTTCTTGGCAGATGTATCAGGACAGGTGGGAGAAACTTCTCACAAGAAGGGGCATTAATCCGGGAAATTGCCGGGTTGATGTTGCAGGAAAATACCCAAGAGTTTGGATGACTCCAGGAGCCAATCCAAACGATGTAAAGGAATGGTATGAGTTTGGGGCATTAGCCTCAGTTTATACCACTTCTCCGGCCTTCACCGAAATCAAGGGTCTACCCAAATGGATCCAGAAAACGGTGTTCGACGCATGGGAGAACAACGAGTCCCTCAAAAGGGGAGACGTTCTGGAATTGTACTTCTTTAGTGCAGCGCCAGAGCTAGTTGGCAAAGGAGTCTACGAAGCCTTCCATTTCATCAAGCTTCGGAGACCAGATACAGGAGCCTTGAACCGGATCAAAGTTCCTGAGTTTAATGCCGCAATCGTCTCAACATTCACGGAGGATCAAATCTCCACGAGACGAGCATGGGGTCTTTGGGTCTGTCTCACAGAGATGGACAAAATGAAGTCCAGATTTAAGTTCTTTCAGAGCTCAGATCTGGGAACGTTCCTGGTCAACACCATGACAGGAACCACAACCCAGTTTGCCGAAAAGTCTTTCGAGAACAAGAGGCATACAATATGGGGAAACAAGATAGCGGGGAGCAAAGAGACTCGTCGCAAATTCTGCAATATGGCTCATCTGAGTCATTGGATCGAGAGGATCTGCGACCAATGTTCGTCGCAGAAGGAGCCAGAATTCGGCAAAGGTTTCCTCCCGAAACCTGACAGAAGAAGGTTCCGGTCTGATGAACACGATGAGCGTCAGACACCAAAAGGAAGAACACATCGGGCACCAAAAAAGTAAGGTGGCCGACAAAACTTGGTGAATCATGTGATTCACAGCAAGGATCGCACCCACAAAAGAAACGACAAAAGTGGGTGGAAGAACAGGAGGACCACTCACCAAACGCTCCAGGACAAAAGTGAGTGGAAGGAAAAGTAGCCGGCCCCTACCAGCATTATCACAAGAAGATAAGGCGAGGGTCCAGCACCATGTGATGCCACCAACCAGTGTCGGCAATCAAGGCCGACAAAAGAAGGTGGATGTCATACTCAAGCAAGCTGGCCACGAAGATGGAATCCGAGGCCACCAACCGAGCAATAATAGAGGGGCTCAAACCTCTATATAAACACAAGAGCTGGAGAGAAGAAGACCCATCGGGAAAATTCACAACATTTTCACACATCACTTCCTCTCTCTAGAAATTATCTTTTGTTTTTTTAAATTCTTGTTTTTAAAGCTTTTCGTTTTAGTATAGTTCCTTTTTATTTATTTTATGTACACAAGGATTAGCTACTATGAGTAGCTAAACAAGTAGTCTCCTCCCTTGGGGGATATTTTATGAAATAAATTAATTATTATATAATTCCTCTATAAACACTTAGTTTTGTCCAACTACTCCGGTTTAGTATAAATATTTTCTTTTCATTTTTCAACAAAAATATTTGGAGTCGACACACAGCGAAGGAGGGAAACTGATTCCTGAAGGTGACCATTCGGCGAGTGCCGGAACACAGTGAAGGAAGAAGGTTGCAACCATCACTTGCGAGTGGGTGGTTGGACGAAGGCCGAGGAGGCAAGAAGTCCGTAAAACGCGATAAAACTCCGGAAGGTGATCAGTCGACGAAAGGTATAATGTTGATTTATGTTTTGAATTATTTAGAAGTTGTACGGAAGCATGTTGGGCCTGATTATGTATTAATCGAATTTTGATAATTTGAACAAAAAATGGTATTAATGGTGAATTTATTGAGAATTTCATGCTAAAGGGTAGAATGGACCATTGCCAACAATTAGGGCATAGGATGCTTAAGTTTATAAGAAAGGGCATTTTTCATAGACAACTTAAGGCTTAGGGCAATTTTAATTGTTACCCATTATTAAATGTAAAAATCGAATGAATTTTTGGTCAGTTGGTTTCTTACCGAACCGATTGAAACTAATACAATTTTTTTTAGTTATTTTATATTATTAAAATTAGGGTTAATTGCATCAAAATACCTGATCTTTTCCCAAAATTTGATTTTTTGACAAACTTTTTAATTGTAGTAAAAAATTTAGCTACGTTTCAATTTATTGCAATGTCCGTCCCGCGTATATTTCCGGTCAAATTCATGCTGAGGTGGACCTCCGTAAAGCTTAGGTGGCATGTCGTGCTGGGTAATGAAACATTGTCGTCTCAAATCCATTGCAATAAATTGAAACATAGCTAAAATAAATTGGCCGAAAATGAATGGATTTGGCCGGAAATATATGCGGGACGGACATTGCAATAAATTGAAACGTAGCTAAAATTTTTGCTACAATTAAAAAGTTTGTCAAAAAATCAAATTTTGGGAAAAGGTCAAGTATTTTGATGCAATTAACCCTTAAAATTAAAATGATAAGTATCTTATTTGTCTTAATCGATTAACTTAACGAGGCATTCTCCTGTGCAATTAGTTTTTGAATGACATTAATGTCATTCAAAAATGATAAAATGTCATTTTTCGAATAAAGTATTATTATTTTCAAAATCAGTTGCACGATGCAATTGGTTGCACATCAATATTTGTGTTAACTTTATTCTTCCTTATATTTATTTTGTAGATTGAATCTATATTTTTCACTTCAATAAATAAGAAAAAAGATAAAAAAAAGGAGCCAAAATCGAAGCCGGTCAAAACCAAATCAAATTTAACATTCACATTCAATGCTCAATCATAGCGTCTGATTTGGTGTATAATAAAATTGATAATATTGTTACGATCGTAGAACGATCAAATAATCAACTCAACTTCAAAAATGATAAATAATAAGTGTTTAATAGAATAAATATAGTTTAAATAAAATTATTCATCATGAATTGAAACAAACTAAATGTTAAATTAAATTAAATTATTTTATCAATAATATTTATATCTCAAACTCAATCATTCAAAATGTGATTTTGGGTACAATCGGGATTCGGATGTATAGTACAATCGGGTTGCATACTCACTTAGATTCTGACCCACACTCTAATCCGAATTCGTATCATCACCCGAACCGTACAAATAATACTCCCTCCGTCCCGCTTCAAATGACCCTAAATTTTTTGGCATGGAGATTAAAGAATGTCTGATAAATGTGTAAAGTGATGGTGGGATCATCTAAAAAGTAGTGTTAAATATTTTTAAATTTGGGTTGAATGATTTGAAGTGGAACAATTCAAAATAAAAATAAAATCATTTAAAGCGGGACGGAGGGAGTACTATTTTGGAGCGGATCAACTCGATTTTATACGATATATCCGACTATACCCAAGTTTTTGTAATAATTCAAATAGTTCAAATCGATTATTTTCTAGAATTGCCCGTGCTGCCCTCGTGGAAATTAAATACTATTGCAGATATCAATCATCTAGATTTCAATATTAGTGCTCACAGTCACTGCTCATTGCTCACCTGCTTGATTAAATAATAGGACGACAGAGGTGGCAGATTTGACTATTGGGAGAAATCCCAGGGGCAGATCCGTCATTTCGAAACTCTGACCGGCGGTCACGTGCTTATATTTACCCGAGGGGCCGTCCTTTGTTTCGGGCAGCAAAACTTGCCGTCTCATTCTACCCGCCCCCCTCCTCTCGCCGGTTACCAAAACTCATTACTATATTTCCCTCATTTTACAGTTTTACGCCTTATATAATACACTCACTCACATCTTTATATAAATATATACTACACATAGAGAGAGAGATTCTTGCTCTCATTGAAGATTTAACTATTGAGGTCTGCAATAAATACTTTCACCATTTTCCCGTTGTTGCGGCGGCCACAGTTCGATTCCTTATCATTTTCTTCTCGTGGTAATCACTCTCATCTATCTACGCATTTTTAGCATTACCCGAAAACTCATCGCGTAGCATTTCGAATCGGCTCCGGAGTAGATCGAAATTTGAAGTTCGGAGGTTAATGATAGTGAATGCGTGAGATCTTAACGCAATTGTACTTAATTCTGCTGTGTATGTCTTCGTTCCTACTGATTCTTCGTGGCATTTTGCTGCTGTCTTGCCTTTTTTATGTTTTAGATTTTATGTGCTGGATCGCTATGCTAATTAGGAATTAATAGTTTGCTAATGTCAGCAATTTTCGTTTTTTGATTAGTTGCTTTAGCTTTTGGCTTGGTGTGGTTTTTGGAGTTCGAATTTGAGCGATCTGCTAACTTTCATTGATCTCTCGTGACATTCTGAATAGTTTTCATTTGGATGGGTTTAGAGGAAAGCTGGATGAGAATTAGGGTTTTGAGAGAGGTTTTCAATTGAGTAGCCTTCGTCCTTATACTTGAGTATCCTGGGGCTGAAGCCTGAGTTTTCTTGATCTAGTGAAATTTCTCTGTAGCTAGATGGTGATGAATTATCACTAATTTGAAGATGGTATATAACTTTTTTTTGAGAATGAAGATGGTATATAACTTAAGAATTGGGATGGTATGTGCACTGAATCATCTGGAAATTTTGGGATGAGCATCAACGTGTAGTAAAATTGGTCGTGAGAAATTCTGGTTCTGAGACTTGTGTTTGCATCATAGTGATTAGATTTCCAGACTATGAATTGATGTATATTCAATTAGCTCTGCCATTAGGACTTAGATGAAACAACTTCCTCTCTCAATAATTTTAAATACTCTGTGGTGCTTAACTGGTGATGAGCACAGGATGGTGGGGATCGCTAGATTATCAAAAAACTGAAAAACACAATCTAGATTTGAACTCCCCAGAATTTGTACCTTCAATTTTAGTCATTGCATTCGACTCTTTAGTACTGCTATGTAGCTTGGACGTCTTGATTGTTACTTTGTTAGTGACCTGAAAAATTTTACTATCGGAAAATATATCTAGATATGAAACTGATTTACTTCATGAACTCTGAAGAAGCAGAGTTTTGCATTACACATTGGTCAATAGATCCTTACTTGCTTTACCACATGACCTGAATAGTTATTTTATAACCACCTGTTGTCCCTCCGTCATTACTGGTTTGCAGAAAATTACCTGGTTACATGGGTCAAAGATTCGAATATAGACATCTATAGATTTCTATTAGCATTTTCATATATAAACTGCAAAACTATCCATTTAAAAATTTGGCTTGCCTACCTATTGATGTATGACCAATCATATTCTTATGTGTACTTTTCTGAAACTTCACTGAATTCTTATCGTTGTTGCTTCAGGCTTCCATAATGTCTGAGATAGCTGTCAGAGATAATAATGTACCTGAGTCTCAGAGGATAAATGGAGGCTTCAGTAATGGAAGCATCGTAAAAGCTCAGGGTGAAGGTGTGAGTGAAAATACTGAAGAAAGGCAAAGGAAAGGGATGGCTGCAGTGGTTGGCACTTCTGTTAAGATAGATGAAACAGAAAATTCTGAAGCAGTGATAACCAGTATAGAAGTAGAGTATATTGAGTCTGAGGATTTGAAGGATGTAGAAGATGTGGATGATTGTCTTAAGGTAAGGGCGTTCTCTACTAATATTTACAGGCTTCACTAATACTTTGTCTTAAAGCGGAAGTGAATTACTGAGATGTTTCTATATCATGATGCCACCCTTGAATGAATATTTGGGAAGGATGTTAATACTTATCTTGCACTCTGGTTCCAGGCACTCTTATCAGGACTTGGCTCGAAAGACTGGGTTACAGTGTGTGATGCACTCAACAATGTTCGTCGATTGTCTATATTTCACAAGGAAGCTATTGTCAGTATGTTGTAAGTATCATATTCTATTTGGTTTGGCAGAAAAATGTTATCTCATTGTTTTGACTGTATTTGCTGAGCTTCATATTATATGACACATTGGTTCTTAACACCAGGGATGAAGTAATCTCCTTAGTCGTGAAATCCCTAAAGAATCCAAGAAGTGCTGTATGCAAAACTGCAATTATGACTGCCGCAGACCTTTTCAAAGCATATAAGGACAGCATCATTGATTCATTGGATCCTTTGGTAATATATTTTATTGAAGATTTGAAATTGATTTATGCTATTAGTCTCCCGTTGTGCTTCTTGTGAACCGTCCTTTTTTTAATATTATTTCTTTATAGATTTCAATTATAAATTTCCCATTTTTCTTGTTAGCTTGTTCAACTTCTCCTCAAATCTTCACAAGACAAGAAATTCGTTTGTGAGGCAGCTGAAAGTGCATTAGTAGCCTTGACAAGTTGGGTTTCTCCTGTTCTGTTGCTACCCAAGTTGCAACCTTATGTTACAAATAGGAATCCTCGAATTCGAGCTAAGGCTTCTATCTGTATTTCTCGAAGTGTCCCACAGCTGGTAAGAACTCTTAGATATGGTGTGCTCTTTACTGTGTTTTTTATTATATTTTCCCTGTTGTTTTGTGTGTGTTTCAAAATTTGACTGAATCTTTGAAGTCCTTCTGTGGCATCTCAATTGTCTTCATGTGGGGAATATTTGCAGGGAATTGATGGAATTGAAGAATTTGGCATAGACAAACTGATCGTAATAGGTGCATCTCAGCTCAGTGACCGGCTTCCCGAGTCCAGGGATGCAGCTCGTGCTCTGTTGTTCGAGCTGCAGTCTGCATACGAAAAATCTCAAGTCCCAGAACCAACGGCAGTACCCGAGCAATCTCAAGCCCCAGAACCAACTGCTGTACCCGAGCAGCGTGTTATAACGTCTTGGGAGGACTTCTGCCAATCAAAGCTTTCGCCTTTAAGTGCTCAAGCCGTCCTTCGTGTGACCAACTCTGCTCGGGAGGAACTAGTCACAGGCTCATAGCGTAAAGATACACGAGCTTTTAGCTGGTAATATTTTTCCCGGTCCATTGTCGTGGTGAGATTTGAAAAGTTTTATACTTGTATATACCATGAAAGTTTGAAGTGTTTGCAGAGGCAGGTGAAGCACGTATTGTGCTATAGATCCTATGATTTTACGCATGTCGCCCAATTTAAGACTAGCTATATTTCCTTATTAGTTTTGATATTGTGTGATGTTAATTTTTTCTAATGATATGTGGATCTAGCATATTGTTAGCATATTAAGTTCTATTTGTGCAAAAATGTGCTTTTTTCGGTCGCTTTTTGGACCAAATTGTTAACAATGCTTCATATTATATTCGAAAATCAAGTATACAACAAGTATTGATGGTGTTGTTTACTGCGTGTTTGGAATATATAGAGGGTATATTAGATTATATGAAAGTTCAGCTGTTGGCTTTCACGTTAAATTTGATGATGCTCTCTTTTGTGATCTGAATATAAAAATTTCCTTTGCGCGTCATGAACTTTTAATATTAACATGTAGTATGTTTTAATTTTATAGTACTATAAATATTAAAAATTGAAAGTTATTTATGAACTATATTAAAACGACAAAATTATTGACGGTTTTCATTATATTCTATTTTTCAGAGGATTGATCATTGATGTCCACTTTTAAGAATTTTATAGTACATAACATTTGCACCTTTTCTGCCCGAGACCTACTTAATCTAAAGACAGATTTGCATACAGTGAAAGTTCAAATAAATGCATAAACGTATCACAACTAAAAAATAAAATATACATATCACATATAGCACTCTTTGTATCAATAAATGAGAAATCAACGTTTTGTTAACAGTTAACACCTTGAACTAAGGATTTTGGTCAAATGAAGTTATATAAATGAAAAATGAAAAAAGAAAAAAGAACAAAGCCTTACACCTCAGAGGATACAACAACGAACCCTTGAGGTCGGTTCTTATTTAAATCTCTTTAGCTTTAATTAAATGAAACAAAAATGTTAGAACAGAAAAAAAGAGTAATAGTCTTAATTGAACTGAGAAGAATGACCCACTGAAGAATAAGTACTTGATCCAAATTTTCTTCTAATGAATACTTGTCCATTTTCACAAATTGTTTGCTTTAAATATATGATTTGATTTATAACTATATTTGTATCTATTTATTTTTCTTGTTAGCACCTAGCATCACAAATGTTTATTGTTTCTCAAGGGAATTATTTTATTTCTCCCAATATGAAAACGTGCGTTCAAGTTTACCATTTGGAGAAAATATTCACTCTCAATATAATTATTATCTTAATTTAATAACCTTAAATTTTAATGTTACACCCTGCCAACAAAAAGTAATAATGCGATCACCATTAATGATCATAATAACTTCTCATAATTACAACAGTTTTAGTTCGAAATCTCACACATACCTTTCCGTGAGACTTCGAATTTCAAAATACTCCAAGATCCAACTCCAAACATCACCTTTTGGCTTGTAACTTTGGTGAGGGCCAACTGTCTTGAAAAACTAGATGATCGATTACAATAATGCTATTTGGACAAAATTTGTCCGGACACAATATGATGAAATACTTTATAAAATAAAGTTATTTAAAAATTTTGGTTCAACATAAAATAGAATTTAACTAGTTTTATATTGTTTTCTTTATATTATAATTTATTTATAATTTTTTAATTATTATTATTTTTAAAGTACACAAATTACAAATAAAATAACAAAAAATAAAAAAAAATGTTAAAAAATTACAAAAAAACTACAATATGGAGAAAACAATAAAACTAACTAAATCCTTTAAACTTGAATCAAAATTTATAAATAAATCAATTTTTAAAAAAATTTAACCTTATTTTTATTCGGACAAATTTTGCCCAAATAGCACTATAATTAATTAGTATTATTTGTATCCTTCAATTTCAGAAATTTGTTTATGTGATTCTTAAAATAAATTATCATTGCGAATTGTGAGGATTTATAAATTGATATTTTATAGTTTCTATTTATAACCTATTAAAAAAATCAATATCTGAAAAATTTAGAAATATAATACTAATAATTAATGTATATATCCAAAAATTTACAAACATGGTCAATTGGCCGTGAATTGAGTACAACACAATTAGCCGTGAATTATTTTAGTTTTAGCCCATCTCTCTCTCTCTCTCTCTCTCTCTCTCTCTCTCTCTCTATATATATATATATATATATATATATATATATATATATATATATATAATTCACGATTAATATCAATGAATTTTCCAAATTATTAGTTGAAAAAAGTATAGAAGTAATTAAGATTGTGTAAGATTTTTGTCCTACAAATATAATTGTAATTGAGACAGTAAGAATTGTGATTGAAACGATTAAAAACATAAACGCGATATTTTTATAAAAATAAACATTTTAAATTTTCAACTGAAAAACTATTATCATAAGATCATACAAAGATTATTGTAAACAGAGGCATCAGGCATGCATAACTATATAATCGAAAAGTAGTGTGTTTTAAAAGGGTATGGATATTAATTTGTCATCACATATCAGCCCAGCCCGATCTACTTTTTTTTTTTTTTAATTATTATAGAACTTTCTGGCAATGGGACACGTCCTTTCTCTACCAATGATTTTGATGCCGCTTACTTCTTTTTCATTTCGACTCTTCTCGAGTGTACATACAAGTTTAACAATTTCTCAAATTCCAAATAATCTTTTTATCTTTTATTTTGAATCCTATCAAGTAGGTTATGTGTGAGGACCTATTAGGTTGCTAAACAATTTATACAGAAAAACTAGTTCCACATTGCATATAACTATTAGCAAAATATTAATTTATATTTGCTTTCAATGTGTTATCCCACCTAGACTTCCTCCATAATTTCACCATATTAGTGTATTAACAAAACCAACTATAACTAATTTTTTCAATCAATAATTTTTTATAATAATTGTTTTTATTTTTTGTATTTCACATAATTAAATCCCACAAAATAAAGTTATATTATAAAGGACCTTGCTATTTGGATCAATTTGATCCGGATCAAATCCAAAAAATAATTAATGTTCAACATAAAAAGACATATTTACCCTTTATGTATTTTTCATTTTAATATTAATGAAATATGTATATATATTATTGGGAACATTATTTTCAATAAATACTTTTGTATTTTCAATGAGAAGTTTGACTAATTTATAATATATTTTGTAAATCAACATGAATGTATTTAATTACTCAATCATGCATTTGTTATCATGCTTTGATGTTCTTTATGTATCTGACGTTTTTTATTTTTTTTGTTAACATGTTTTACTTTTATTTTCCTGAAGTGTTTCTTTACTTTTATTTTTGTTATGTATGCTTTTCTTTTTTGTAAACACACCCTTTATTTAAATAAAAAATATTACAAAAACAAAAATATGATTGAATAGATACATTTTAAGCTCAACTTTTCGTAGGCATTTGATTGATAATATGTAAAGTGGTTTAAAATATACACTTAATTCATAAATTATATTATATTAAATATAATTAATTCATAATTTTAGGACAGGAAAATGTAAAGACTAAATTCAATGGATACATTTTGAGCTAAAGTTTTCGTACGCATTTGATTGATATTATGTAAAGTGATTTAAATATACACATAATTCATAAATATATATATTGTATGAAATATAATTAATTTTTATATTTATTAACTAAAAATAAAGAGCGAAATTTTATATTTTAAAAATAAATACATGTAAATGAAATTGTCACCTCTTGCTCACAAATATATATGAATAACAACTTTAGCTTTAGTGATCGCCAACATAATTTAAAAATATATTGTGTACTTTTCATTCTTTTTCGGTGGATATCTTAATGCATTAAAAAGTTATTGCTTAATATATACGAAAAAACGGCTTAACTACAGTGATTGTATTAGTTTTGTAGCTTTTAGTATGGTAACTTGACGAAAATAAACTATACTTTATTAAATATAATTAATTCATAATTTTTAATATTCATTAACTATAAACAAAGAGTTCAATATTTTATCAAGGGTAGAGGGCTTACAATTTCGTACATCGTCCTTGCATATATACATTTTTTTAAAATTTCAAAAACACATGCACACATGAGTCAATCCACTAACTTTAAGATTGTTTGAGAAGAGTTTTATATTTAACAATAAATATTATTTTAAAGTATTTTTTATATTTAAATTATGAAAATAATATTATATGAATGTTAAAATTTTATGTTATACAAGAAACGGGTAGGAAAAATTATTGCTCGTTATATCAAAATAAAAATGATCGCATATGTTGTTAGAATAGGACGTGTAAATGTTTGAAATGATGTCTATTATTGAAACTTTAGGTGCATTAAGCAATGCCAATGTACACTAAAGGAGATCGATAGATGCATAACAATCATTATATGAATTTTTTTCATAATATTATAAACTTAGGCAATATGTTACTATTTATGTAATTGGTTGAGCTTTCATATATATATATGATATGATTTATTTACAAATATATGTATGTATGTATGTATGTATGTATGTATGTATAGGGCGGGCTAAAATAAGTACACTTCTTAAAATATAAAAGAATAATCATTTTCAGCCCTTAGATCATCAAGATCTACGGTTGATTCAACATCCTGTTGGATGAATTCATGGTCATGAGTTCGAATCCCAAAAGTAGCAAAAATTTCTTTTTCGCAACTCATGCCTTTATACAGCGAATTGATATGTGTTCAACATAAAATTCATACATTATTTCTAGTTGTTATTTTTTATTTTAAGAGGTGCTCTCACGATAGCCCTCCTATATATATATATATATATATATATATATATATATATATGTGTGTGTGTGTGTGTGTGTGTATTTATATGTATATGTATATCACATACTTAATAAATTATAATATTTTGTACAAGTAATTATTTTTAGTATGAAAAAAAAATTGTGTGAGATTGAGCCTATTGTAATCTCCAATGAAATCATGAATAAATTACGAAGAATTTGAGTTTACTAATTTTAATGTGTGTGAGATTGAACCTATCGTAGATCTTGATGATCTAACGGGTGAAAATAGTTTATATTTTATATTCTAAAAAAATTGTAAAAGTTAAAACTTAGAATATAAAATATAAACTATTTTCACCCGTTAGATCATCAAGATCTACGATATAGGCTCAATCTCACACACATTAAAATTAGTAAACTCAAATAATTCGTAATTTATTCATGATTTCATTGGAGATTACAATAGGCTCAATCTCACACAATTTTTTTTTTCATACTAAAAAAAATTACTTGTACAAAATATTCTAATTTTATTAAGTATGTGATATACATATACATATATACAATCCTAAATTAGAATATATATTATATTACATTTTATGACCTTTTATATTTTTGGTTGTGTTTCGAATAATTACGATCTCATGGAAAATACTAAAATCAAGACGATGTTGAAAAATACACAATACTTGATAAATAAAAATAATAATAATAATAATAATAATAATAATAATAATAATAATAATAATAATAATAATAATAATAATAATAATAATAATAATAATTGGGGGTGTTTAAATAAAAAAAATGTTACAAACTTTTATAATCTTGATAAATAATGTTACAAACTTGATAAATAATAATAATAAAAATGTTACAATACTCATTAATGATTTATGTAAAGAAATTTAATTTAGATATATTATCCAACATAATAATAATAATAATATATAAATATTTAAATTTTTAAATTGAAATACTTTTTATAGTGATTGGGGGTGTTTAAATAAAAAAATGTTACAAAAACAAAAAAGTCAGATAAAACATAAAAACATATTAAAAACAAGTTATTTATATATACCAAACTAATTATTTTCTTAAATAAAAAATGCTACGAATTATGAAATGTTTAATTTTTTATAAAAAAGAAAATTAAATGAAATGTTCAATTTTACATAGCACCGAATTTTATGTATCCTATATATGTTCAATGTATTGATTTAAGTGCATATGTTCATGAACTTAATTTATGGCCTAGAAAATTGAAAAGACATTCAATTTATATTCACAATATATTAAGTTCAATATTTTAAAATAATAAACTTTTATAAGGGGCATTTAAGGTAAAACACATTTTCAGCCATTTTTTATGGACTTTTATACCCCTACTGATCCGGATCAAATTGATCCGTCAAGATTTATCCTATTATAAAAAAGGAAAAAGGAAGAGAACAAAAATCCTTGGAAAACACAAACATAGAAGAGTGGATTTTTAAAATGACCACTTTCATATTGTAAAGATAAAAAATGTCCACTAAAATAAAAAACTTAAAAAATGTCCACTGTTACCAAAATACCCTTCCACATTAAAAATTAAAAAAATGTCCACTTTACATCACCCCTTTAAAAAATCCCGCAATTCACAACCAGTGTGAATTCACAACCAAAATTTTTTGGTTGTGAATTCACACTGGTTGTGAATTGAGAATTCACAACCAGTCGAATTCACAACCAGAATTTTTTGTTTGTGAATTCACGACTAGTCGAATTCACAGCCAAAATTTAATTCACAACCAGTCGAATTCACAACCAAAATTTAATTCACAACTAGAATTTTTTGGTTGTGAATTCACAACAAACGAATTCACAACCAGATTTATGTTGGTTGTGAATTCACAATTAGTCGAATTCACAACCTGAATTTAATTCACAGCTAAAATTTTTTGGTTGTGAATTCACAACCAGTCGAATTCACAACTAAAATTTAATTCATAACCACAATTTATTTTGGTTGTGAATTCAAGTAGTTGTGAATTTGAGTTTTTAAAGTTTGAATTCACAACTAAAACTAGAATTTATTTTAATTGTGAATTCGAGTTTTAGTGAATTCACAACCAAAATTCAATTCACAATCAGAATTTATTTTGATTGTGAATTTGAATTTTTAAAGTTTGAATTCACAACTAAATTGAATTTATTTTGGTTGTGAATTCAAGAATATGAAGTTCATGTGAATTTATAGATGTGGTCATGAATTCAAGAACCCGAATTATATACTTCAGAATACAAAATTTCAGTTCCAAGAACATGCCAATTAAGCTTCATACTTTAGTCTTTAGCCGACAAGATTAATAAATAATAAAACACTTTTACATTTTTCAAAATCCAACAAAACAAAAGAAAGACTTTTGGCCCCTAAACAAACTCCAAAATCAACTCATACATTTTCTGCAGCAAGCATCACAACTCATCAAGCTTCATGTACAACCAAGCACCCAATAATCCCAGTCATCTTCCCATGACAAGGGAGCTCGTGTTTCTCGACAGGCAGGCGAATACATAACATAAAGCACAAGTAGAACAACATTAAACCAAGAGGATATGGCTATGGAGATAGCAGCTCCAGAATTTCCGAGATGGAATATGAATATGAAAGCCCAACAGAGAGGTAGCTAGAAGCACATAGATGCTAATGAGCTCCAAACCATAGGGAAAATAATGCTCTGGCTCTGCAGGTAACGAACAATGCACTGAAGAAATGCGTAGGGGAACAGCATTGGGATGAGCAGGATTGCAAACTTCCTTGCTACAGCTGAAATTGAAGGATCTTGGCCCGTCACAAGCAGCACTCTCTTCGTCAAGATGAAGACAAGAGATAGAGCTACACAAAAAAAAAACAGACATATGATTGCACCATAAGTAAGAGTTTCCACTCTTTTGTATTGCTTAGCGCCGTATGCCTGGCCGCATAGAGTTTCCAGAGCACTAGACATCCCAATCTGCACAGTGTCATTCACTTAATTAACCAACATCTAACATGTCATTCTATTCTACATGAAGCAAAGCAACCAAGTTGTAGCAATTGGAACTACGTTACGTATAGCTGACAACAAGCAATGCCAGGCTGTTAACTATCAACACTAGATGGAGCAGCTATAAGCACTTTATCCTGGTCTGTGGCTTCAGATATCCACTCATCATTCACAAATATCAAGTGGAGGAGCTTAAATAAGGGGCCAACAAGTGAAGTTCTACAAAAATGAGATAAGGCACATCAGTTTAAACAATCATACGAGACACCGAGATTATTAGACAGTAGAAAGCATGTAAAGAATAACTTGTACAAACTTCGAACTGCAAAAAGCATGTCATGCATACCTCTTAATTATGTTTTTCTTGATTAACATTACTTAAAGAAAAGCACTCAAGAGAGATTTGGTTCTTTCTCTGTCAAGCATTCCAGAATTAGAATCAGGAACATGATGTTTAGAGGATTTCTTTTGCTTCTTCCCATGTTGTGGAGTCACTGGAAACTTTTTCTGTTCCACAATTGAATTGAGAACCCTTACAACAACTGAACAATGAATCTGCAAGATTCCAAGAGAAGCCAAGCACTATTGATTGATGGTGAAATATATGAAACATATGTCTTATATACTGAAGAATCTCCAATTATCAGCTTCTGAGCTCCTTAGAGGCATGTCAAAAATCATAAATATTTGAAACCGCCTAAAAAAACCATGAATATCAATTATGAATTATATAATGAAAGTATAATGACTCTTACATGGGAAAAATATCAGATAGGTCAATATAATAGTTTTTGATCTGGCAGATGTTGTGTCACTTACAGTTTTAAACTCATCCAAATATGACATAACACACCAGCCTATAACAAAAACAAGAAAATAAAAGAGAACCAAGCTGAGATGACCTACATTGATTCGCAACAAGGTCTCCCTAGTAGAATTCTGTATAACGCCATTGACACTCCTAAACAAAACCAAAAGGTTTCTTGATGACCACCTACATCAAGAAGCTCACAAACTCTGAATATTAACATACAGTAAAAACATCTACAAGATTAACAGTTGCAAATAACATAACATAGAAGCACAAAGCATATTTATATATATACATCAAAAAGCAGAACATAAGCAACCAAAGGAACCTACATTTCAAGCCCTTCTTCCCCATTCTCTGCAATCTTGGGCACGTCCCCGTCTTAAACGAGGCATTGCCCCTCCCACCTCTCCCTCCGGGCAGAAGCAACGCCCTCTGCCCCGGATGCAGCAGCTCAAAGAGCACATCCCCACCACTCTCCCTCACAACGGTCCCCGGGGGCACTTTCACCACCAAATCCTCGCCCTTCGCACCACTCTTCTGCTGGCCCTGCCCGTGGCTGCCCCTCCCTGCCCGAAAATGCACATCTTCCTAAACGGCAGCAGTGAGTTCATAGTCCCCTCCACCTTCATGTAGATTTGATGCCGGAACATCAGGATCGCGTCCCTGTACGGAAACCCTAATTTCTACAGGTAATCAATTTGGGGAATAAACTTCGATTCAACGGAGCACGATAGCAGGAAGGTGAATCTGCTGACGTCCTCGATGCCGATTGTGCCCTGGAGGAAGTAGAGAGCGGGCTGGAGCTGCCGCTCCACGCTGCAGGCGAGGAGGCCGGGGCGGCGGTGGACGACGTAGCGGAGGTCGGCGGCGTCCACACGAGCCTCACGGAGGAGGAAGGTGGTGGCACGGAAAGCGGTGGAGGAGGAGGTGAGGAGCTCCGGGCACATGGGAAAGATGCGGCGGAGGTCGGCGACGGTGATGCGTGGAGAAAGAGAGAGAAGAGAATGAGAGACAGTACATATATTTAAAAGAGGGTATTTTTGTCTTTTCAATCAAAAAGTGGTCAGTTTTTATTATTTTTATCTTAGTGGACAATTTTTATCTTTACAATATGAAAGTGGATAGTTTTATATATTAACTCAACATAGAAACTCAAGCAAGTCTTATTAATTTGCAATTTAAAAGAGAAAATTCAATGAAAAGTGACGCCATACTATCAACAACTTGATTACTCTCTAATAATAACGGTGAACATGCAATTTAAAAGCGGAGAGAGAGAGATTGTTCAATCCAGCCCAAGCCTAACAAAAAAACCAATAAAGAAAAAAAAAGAGAAATGAAAAATTAATAAGAAGCCGTTAAAATGCCCATTAGACTTCCGATTTTATAAATAAATTGCACGACCGTTTTCGTTTCTTTTATACCCGTCATTATAAGTATTTTTTTAAGGAAGCTTATATTAAATCACGTTCAACAATATCTTAAGCCCGAAATCTATGCTTTGATAATGTTATTTTCTTAAAAAAAATGAGCATTATCATCTAAACCACATAACTTTTGAACATTACTATTATCAAGTGACTTGTTTATGTAAATGGTAAAATTTAATCCTTAAAAAAATGTACGCTATACCACTTTTAATTAATTTATATATATATATTTTAATTTTTGTGTCGAAAAGTTTTGAGCCATTTATAGTGGGATGGAAGGAGTAAGAAAGAATATAATATACTAATAATCAAAGTTAATAAAAGAAGATCTACTTTTCAATACAAATATTTTCTTAATAGATGAATTTCTTTTCATTTATAGTTTATAGCATTCCCGTTAATTGTTTAATATTTTGTAGTAGTTTATTATATTAATTTATTAAATTTATCTTATTTTTGTTTCATTTTCTTTTCTAAATTGAGTATTTTTTTAATGATAAGTTTGGGTCAGTTGTTTAGGTAAAATAAAATTATGACCTATTTATAATAAAAATACTAAACTCTAATCATAAGCACATTAAATTTCACTGTGACCTAAAAAATAAATAAATAATCCGAATTGCCAAAAAAATTAGTTCGAAAGCTACAGCCCCAATTTATGAACAATGAGGTTCTGGGCAGTGAAGTTGAGCCCCTATCGGCTATCGGTAATTAATTCCTATATCTGCCAAGGGGCGGATTTACAACACAAACAATTTCTTCATCATACGTTACTTTCAGCAGCCAATGGCCCATCATAATGTGTATAATATTAATAAGCCTACTCAAAACGCACAGATACCCGCACGCGTGTGTGTGTGTGTTTGTAAACAAACATCTGAAACTTGTGTTGAGCAAACAAGACAAGGAACTGAGGAAGGTTGGTCGGAGAGTATTAATTATTCTAGTGTGGTGAAGCGATAGAATACAAATATTTTGCAGAGTCAAGTGAGGTGGATTACACATTATCCAACAACATTGGACACCTTTTCTTTTCTTTTCTTTTCTTTTCTTTTTTCTCAATTTCTATGCATTTATGTTTCACACCTCTTCTTTTTCAAATTGTTTTGCTTTCTTGATCATCATATAACTGAATATTCTGCGACAGCCCAATACTTATCGCTCAGAATATTTTATTATTGCACATGTACATTTATATATTAACACAATTTCCCACCAGCTTCTCTTCATGGTACTGCTACCACACTATTTAATTGGCATTTCTGTGTAGATTTGCGAGTTTGCTCCTCAGATTCTCCCTATTTCAAAAGGGTCCCTTTTTCTTGAATTGGTTTATGAAGAAAGTGTGATTTGAAGTGTGGGTTTAAGAAGGTATTTTAAGTTCGATTTAGATCAGATGTTAGCTGAGAATTGAATTTCCGATGGATTCAGGGAGGCCCGTGATGGATAATGAAGGATGGAGTGGCAAACACACAGTAAAGGTGAAGTCTTGAAGCCAAATATTTACAAGTATGTGAAAAAAATTTAAACTTTGATAATTTCTAGTCATGATTTTTTATTTTCCCTATGATTTTGTTCTAGAAAGAATCTTGGCGAACGGTATTCGCATTGGCTTATCAGAGTTTGGGAGTTGTGTATGGGGATTTAAGCACATCTCCATTGTATGTGTACAAGAGCACTTTTGCAGAGGACATTCAACACTCTGAAACCAATGAAGAGATATATGGGGTTCTATCCTTCGTGTTTTGGACACTGACTTTGATACCACTTGTTAAGTATGTCTTCATAGTGCTTAGAGCTGACGACAATGGTGAGGGTGGGACTTTTGCTCTTTACTCCTTGCTGTGCCGCCATGCCCGAGTGAGCACCCTGCCCAATGGGCAGCTTGCTGATGAGGATTTGTATGAATACAAGAAAGAAAATATTGAATCTAGTAGTAGTAATGGTGTTGGTTTGAGATTGAGGTCAGCATTGGAGAAGCATAGGGTGCTGCAGAGGGTTTTGCTCACTCTGGCTCTGCTTGGGGCTTGTATGGTGATTGGGGATGGAGTTCTTACTCCTGCAATTTCGGGTATGAGCAGACGCCCGTTGCTTTGGCTTTTGTTGTGCTGCAAAAGATTAGGAAATGAAATGGTTGGGTATTATATGATATGAGAATTGCTTTTGTTTTGTTTTGTTTGAGCATGCAGTGTTTTCAGCAGTATCAGGATTGGAGCTTCTTGTTTCAAAGCATCATCACCAATGTAAGTCCTCTTTGATCTTCCTCAAGTTTATCACGTTTCACGCTGGCATCAATCCCCTATGTTTGGAATTGGAACTGGTGTGTTGCTCAAATTTTACAAGTCAAGGAATTCAGTTGATGGCTTATTTGGTAGCAGACTGTAGATTTTCGAGTTCTTGATATTTTTGTTGTGCAAACAACCGTGTAGAAACACCAGTTCCTTGCCAGGTTTAAGCTCTATCTTGAGAGCTTGTTTTCAGCTCTTCAGTTAGATGCCGAGGTTTAAAATGCAGGTTTGACTTTGTGAACTGCGTCAATTGGTAGAAATATGGTAAAACAAGGGGTTATCTTTGAGATTGTCAGTGGAATATGTCAAGGAAGTCGGTTAATATTCTAATTCCTTTTATTTTCTAGTGATTATCGTTGGATTGGAATCTTTTTTATTTTCTGTAGACTGCAGCAGTTCAAAAATAATGATAACGTGTAACGAAAATGCATTACTGTGGGGCCTTTTGTATACTAGGACAAGGTTTTGGTCTTCATCAAAGTTATCTAAGTATTGACCATTCTTGGAATTGTGGTACACTGTATAGTTATCATCATAAGTGGAGATGCAACTCTGATTAAAACAATGCTGATTGTGTGCATTCGATGATTGTTTTTTCTATGGACATCCTAGTACCTCTGTGAAGTGAAGCACGTAGAATAGTTGAGACAAGGCCCTCAGAGTGAAATGATTTTTCGAAAAGAGGTTAACTTTGCAGTATGTTCGCGACATCCCAACAGTTCTATGTGAATCGTAAAAGTTCAAATAAAATAAAGTGTTAAGCCTTGTAGCAAGCATGCTAGTTTGAATAGTAGATCACCTAAAATCTTCAAACGCATCGTATTTGGATAGCACCTTAGCAATAGTATGATTGGCAATAATCTTGTTATATAATGATCATCCATTTCTTTTATATTGGATTTGGTGTTAGTGTAGTGGTATGCAAGGTGAACTACTTATATAAATTATAGTTTGAGTTGATTTTGTGTCGTTGCCCTATTTTTATTTCCTGGCTTGAGACAAATTGTTGGCTCGTGCATTCCGTGACCACCTTAGCTTGAAATGTAAAGCTCATGCACCATGCTAAAAGCATACAAAAACAGAATGTGGAACTTATAGGGTAAAAACTAGAACAAAATAGCTCAGAAATATCTAAGTTTTATCTCATAAAAGATCTTATGTGCAACTGATTTAAGATGTTTTCCAAATGCGAGACATACTGTCAAATCTATAGTAAAGATCTTGTATGCTTCAATTTAAGAGTATACGAATCGATTGAATTGGGATACTTTTTATTAATTTTGTCTGTTCCTGCAGATATAGAGGTTCCAGTTGTTTGCATAATTCTGGTGTTCCTATTTTCTTTGCAACATTTTGGGACCCATCGGATCGGATTTCTGTTCGGACCAGTCGTGATAACCTGGCTGTTGTGCATCAGTTCGATTGGGGTGTACAATATTTTCCAGTGGAATCCCCATGTTTACGAGGCACTCTCTCCTTATTACATGTACAAGTTCTTGAAGAAGACCCAGAGACAAGGCTGGATGTCGTTGGGCGGGATCTTGTTATGTATAACAGGTACTCAGACCTCGCGATCTGCAGCTTCGTTTCCTGTTCAAAACCAATAGCTAAATGCAGTTATATACGTACGTTCAGGTTCGGAAGCCATGTATGCTGATCTTGGTCACTTTTCCCAGTTGTCCATCAAGGTAAAATCAAACTAGCTGGTTTTCTTGATATCCGATTTTGGGTGATCCACGGAATATAATGCATCGTGTTTGAAAGAAAATGCACTGCTGCCTCATTGCAGGTAGCGTTTAGCTTTGTGGTCTATCCATCTTTAGTCTTGGCTTATATGGGACAAGCTGCTTATCTTTCCACACATCACATAATCGAGAACGACTACCCCATCGGGTTCTATGTTTCAGTTCCCGGTATATGAAAATCCTCCTCTTTCCATCTCAACTTGAGCTTTCTAAGCATGGTTTTGTGTCATATATATATATATATATCTATGTTATGGTGCAGAAAAGCTGCGTTGGCCGGTGCTTGGAATTGCTATACTCGCAGCCGTGGTTGGAAGCCAAGCCATCATCACCGGGACCTTTTCCATCATCAAGCAATGCAGCGCTCTTGGTTGCTTCCCGAGGGTCAAGATAATCCACACGTCGTCTAAGATATGTGGCCGGATTTACATCCCAGAAATTAACTGGACTTTGATGCTGCTTTGCTTGGCTGTTACAATCGGCTTTAGGAATACGAAGCACATCAGCAATGCATCGGGTAATGTTCGTCTCCATTCATATTTACTATCGTGTAATTGGATCGTTTCTTGATAGACAGATAAATACTCGATCCTATGTATTGTCAGTCGACGTCTGTTAACGTATAACATTTCGTTTCGTATATAATAGGTCTGGCAGTGATAACAGTTATGTTGGTGACAACATGCCTTATGTCTCTTGTGATCATACTCTGCTGGAACAGAAGCGCCCTTCTCGCCATCGCATTCGCGCTCTTCTTCGGCTCCATCGAGGCGCTCTACTTCTCGTCCGCGTTGATCAAGTTCCTCGAAGGCGCTTGGGTCCCGGTCGCCCTGTCTTTTGTCTTCCTCGTCGTCATGTTCGTCTGGCATTACGGCACCATGAAAAAGTACGAGTTCGATGTACAGAACAAGGTCTCCCTCAACTGGCTCCTCCGTGTCGGCCCGGACCTCGGTGTTGTCCGTGTCCGAGGCATCGGCCTCATCCACACCGAGCTCGTCTCCGGTATTCCAGCCATCTTATCCCATTTCGTCGCGAACCTCCCTGCTTTCCACCAGGTTCTGGTCTTCTTCTGCGTCAAGTACGTCCCGGTGCCTCACGTTCGGCCGGAGGAGAGGTTCCTCGTCGGAAGGGTCGGCCCGAGGGAGTACAGAGTGTACCGGTGCATAGCTCGTTACGGGTACCGCGACGCCCTCTTGGACGACGTCACGTTCGAGGAGGACCTCGTGGGCACCATAGCCGAGTTCATCCGGTCGGAACGAAAGCATCACGAGCACTCCGAGGATGGCTTCGAGGGCAAAGATAGGATGACTGTGGTAGGGAGACCCTCTGCGTTTAAGATAGGGGATGATGCCGAGGTTCCGATGAAGAGGGTGAGATTCGTGGTGCCGGAAGTGGACAAACAAGGGGAGGCGGAGGTGGAGGAGTTGATGGAGGCGAGGGAGGCGGGGATGGCGTTTATACTCGGGCATTGCCACGTGAAGGCGAAGGCGGGGTCGGGGTTGATGAAGAGGATCGCCATTGATGTGGGGTATGGTTTCTTGAGAAGGAACTCGAGGGCACCTACATATATGAAGAGCTTTCCTCATGCATCCACTTTGGAGGTAGGAATGATTTACCATGTATGAGTGTGATGATACAGAGATAATACATGTTCCTAGTTAGGTGTAAATAGTGTTTCATCTCTCTATGTCGATCCAACTAAACCAAAGTAACTCTTGTATCTTGCTCTTGCATGTAATATCTAAAAACAATGTCGTTTTGAAAAGAGCTTAAAAAATGCAAAAATTCACAATCTTGAATTTGCCTTTAAAAATTCACAAAAGTTTAATGATGTGATTTTTTTTTTCTTCTAATTCTTAAACTTAAAACAACATCGTTAAGCTGTAAGTGGAATAGAATACTTTTGCATAATGTATACATCATCTTGGAGCTTCGCACGTCATAGTTCGAGCCCAAAAGTATAAGTTCATATCATTTTTGCAAATTTCATGAAAGGTGCGAACTCTTTTTTTTTTTTTGCTTTATTATATAGGTCGGGTCATTTGCTTTAAAAATTGGGCCATAAATTACAATTAACCCATGAATAACCAAGTGATGTAACACGTATACGTAGTAAACATTTGAAAATGAATTTCATATATTTCACGAAGTGTGGATGTGCTATTTCATAGTATAAAATATTGGGATTTTGGCAAATAAAATCATGAACTATTTTAAATTTACAATTTTAACGTGATTTTTGAAGTGTGGCTAATTATGTCATCATCTTTTCAATTTTTGCAATTCAATCCTCCCAGGTTTTTGCGGTCATTGGATTATTAAATTAGAGTTTACGTTGACTAGTTCTTCATGTAATATTTATGTTACGACATCATTTGTAATAAAATTGTTGAATATTAGAAATTATGGTGCAAATACAGGGTGCAATTCGATGCTTTAATTTGGAGAAATTTTTAATTGAAACTGTACGAAACGACATCGTTTAAGCCTCGCAAAAACAATATTCTCTTTACTACTCCACGTAAGCTTCAAATCAACACTTCGGCGACTGGAAAAAAAAAATTGGGGAACAAAATTGCAAAAATTGAAAAGATGGTGATTTAATTTGTCACACTTCAAAAGTCACGTTAAAGTTAAAATTTTGAAATAATTCGTGAATTTATTTGCCAAAATCCCTAAAATATTTTTGTACTCTTTTTGCTATTCATAAAAAATAATATGAAATGTACAAAATGGGTTAAGAAAATGATATGTACAAAATATAGAAAGCATAAAGAGTAATTCGTAATAGTATAACTTATAAACTCTTTAAAAGAAAGAAAAAAATTCAACTTATCTACTAAATCGATACGTGTGGTCGATTATTCTTTTATTTGGATGAATCATATCATAATAATTTAGCATCAAATTTATCCCTTTGTTTGTCAATCCCGTAAGTGGTGATACATCAATAAAAGTAGAATGTTAACATAAATTTAAAACAACTAAAATATTTTAAAATAAATTTTGTTTTCTTAGAAAAGTGATTAAAATACTGTAAAGTAGGTAATCACCACATAAACATATAATGGCTACATTGACATTTTAATGAAAGGTAAAAAGGAAAATTATTGGTTTTGGCCACAAGAGCATAGAATAGATCAAATCGGAAAACATGATAGGTGTGGTTCGTAAATCGCTTAGCCCTAAAGTAATGACTTGCCAACGATGAAATCAACCATAATTATACCTAATTAATACCAACAAAACACAACACTTATTACAAACAACGATCATATTCTCATGCTTTTCAGCACTTTTGATTCTCATGATATAATGATCTGAAAGTCAGAGTTCTCTTTCTGACTTTTGAATATTTTACATTCTGATGTTTTATAATATAATCATTTTCCCCTAAAAATCGCATTAACAATAAACCTATATATATATATATATATATAGGGTGTGGTTCTAGAGAGAACTACATTATTTGTGAGAACGGGAGAACCATCAAATCTAATGCATCCACTGTAAAAATTAATGCATTCGCTGTTAAAATTAATGCACTAAAAAAATTAAAAAAAAATGCTCCCTTCAGGATTCGAACCCAGGATCTGCATTCATCTAACGAGATGATGCATCCACCGTAGATCTTGATGATCGAATGGCTGAAAATGGTTCTCCGGTCTTCTTTTATTTATGGTTCTTTCTTGAACCTCTCCCTATATATATATATATATATATATATATATATATATATATATATATATATATATATATTTCATGATAAAACCTTGCTCAATAAGTAAGAGATGAATTAAACTTAGAAAAAAGGTTAAATATTTTTTTGAATTAGAATTATAAGAGGTATCTGAATATAAAAAAAATTAAATGTTGATCGCTTGCGCGAGTTTTTCATATTTTATTTCATGAATACACAATACGTTATACAAATAAATATATATTAATAAAATAAATCACCGGATTAATTGATAATACTTATAATATATGAATGGAATCTTGCCCGGTGGATCCAACATTTAAAAGAGATCAGTCTTCTTTCCAGAAAAGCAAAAATAAAATAAAAAATGGAAATAAATAAGCCATCTTAAGTAGTTAAGGTTTGTCAGTTGTCAACTGATCAAGAACACAACGAATATGAATCTTCATTATTGGACGGCCCTTTTATACTGATTTTAAAATAATAATAATGCTCGATTGATTTGATGAAACCTAATCAATAATCATTATATTATGTCATCATAATTGGCTTGAAATCAAACAAAATCAATGTAAAATTTGCATTGAAACAATTTATATTATCTGGTGCAACACTATATGGACCTATCCGCCACGTCGACATACCTAACGAGACCGTTGGCCACTGACTTTATTGGCTCCAGCCAGCGACCCCCATAATTATTTATTTATTTCCCTATATTATGGCCCAAATTATAGTCATCAACCTAAACTGCAACTTAAAAGAAATGTAATTTGATTCCCTTCAAAAAATGTAGTAATTTGATTTTAAACCAAGTGGGACAATCTAAAGTGTCCCAACGTTGTCTAAAGTCTAAAAATAATGTCGAATCTGAATTTTCATGAGCCAAACCTTGATGAATATTATTCTTCTTTAAAAAAAAAAAATAGTATTATGAATATATAAATAATAATATTGCTTTGTCAAATGAATAAAAGAATAAAGTAATGTACTTAAAACTGATTTTGATGAAAGACTCTTCTTTGTGAGAGTTTTGGATTCAATTCCGCTTGCATGCGGAGTAGTGATTTCGATTGTGTGCGATTATTTTCTCATTTTTGTGTGGTGTAGAGGTTTCCGCACGCAGGTGATCTATTTAATTATATTTATAAACTTTTTGTAATTTTTATTTTTTTTAAATGATTTTGATGAGATATTCTAGAGTCTTTTTATGATTGCTTTTTGATGTATTATCTGCTGACTGCACTTTCTTAAATAGTTTAAGTTAATTCTTGTAGCAACCTTCCTAGAACACTAGTTTTTAAATAGAGAAATAATCCACTTTAAATTTTGGCTCCTCACGTAAATTTTACGATCCCGAAAAAATAAATTCAGAGGCATTTTTATACTTTAGGTAAACATTGGATACAAAAAGCAACTCTTTAAACATTGGGTCATATTTTAAACTTTTGGCAAAGGTTGGGTGGAATGTTTTTTAAGACTTTAATTAGACAGATGTTGAGATATTTTTGAATATTATCCTAATTCAAGAATTGATTCAGTTGTTTAGTCTCGTGTTGTCAATACGGCAGCTAGAAATAGTACTTTCCCCATCTCATTAAAAGTGACGAATTATTTTATTATACATAAAATAAAGTGAATGTATAAAGTGATAGCACATATATTTTTTTATAAATTAAATTTTGCCATTTATAAAAACAGGTGATCACTTACAGTGTGACAATCCAAAATAGAATACAAGCCACTTTCAATGGAACAAATGGAGTAATATTTTTCAAGTATTCATTGTGATCAATTAGAAATTAAATTTAAAGGTTTAATGACGATGAACTCGAATTTGTTTAATTTTAGGTATTAATCATTCTATCACTACATTAATTTTTTTCTATAAATATCAAGTTACAAGTTTTTTTTAGGTGATCAAGTTACAGGTGTTATTTTTGTGTCTCACAAAACTTTTGCTTCATTTATTTTATTTTCTATCTTCATTACATGAAGACAATAATTTATCCACCGAAGTACATTAAGTAATATGTCTATTAGATACATATAAATTAGGAAAGAATAATATTTACATCTACAGGCTGGTCAAATCTAGAATACACATTTTAATTTTGACATATTAATACCCAATAAGTATATATTTTGTTTCTACTCTAGAACAGATTGAATTATCCAGTACTGAAAAATCTAGTTGGTTTAGCTGTCAAAATTCCACTAGTGAAATGCTGAAGAATTTTTTCCACGTCACTCCTAAATAATGCCGTTTAGGAATTACGAGTAAAACAAAACTTTAAAAAAGTTTAACAATTAAAAACATTCAGCATACTCCAAAGTCCAAAGAAAGAAAAAAAAAAAACTTCAACACCATATGTATTAATATATGGTTTGATTTAATAATTTGTGGTAATAAAATATACTTTAATTACCTAAAATAATCTGCCTCGAAAACAATTACCTTAAATAAACATGAGTTTAATTAAGTTGCTATAAAAACATCTACGAAGGCCAATATTCCCGTTATGTTGAGAATTAAAGGGAATAGACACCTGTTTACCGGCACACCCGGTATCCGGTAGCCCTTCATCAACGCACACTTATATTCCCGTTATATAAGAACTCGCATATTAATATATGTGGGTGAGAGAGAAAGCGACAGCCAGAGCGCATTAGAATTAGGGTTTGCAGGAGGGAGAATCGTCTCCTTCTGCCATTTCTCTTTTCTCTCACATCTCTTTTCATACTTCCTTCGCCTCTCATGGCGTCGCAACTGCAGACAACCACGCCGGAATCCAACCGGAGAGGCGACGATTCAGCCGACGATTTCGTGGAAGCCGCATTCTTCCGCCGCCGGTGCTGCTGCTCGTGGACTTTACCTTGCTACGGAAGGCCGAAGACGAAGAATTGGGAGCGAATTTCGACATCGGAGAGCGAGCGCCACGACGACGGCGGAGAGCGGAGTTGGTGGAGCGACGGAGTGGAGGCGTTTAAGAAGGTGAGGGAATGGTCGGAGCTGGTGGCGGGGCCGAAGTGGAAGACGTTCATCCGGCGGTTCAACAGGGTGCCGCCGCGGTCGAAGTTGGGGAAATTCCAGTACGATCCGTGTAGCTACGCGCTGAATTTCGACCAAGGACCGGGGCAGAACGGTCAACTCGAGGACGACGGGGTTTTCCGGGACTTTCCGTCGCGGTATGCGGCGATTCCGGTGCAGAACAGCCTGTTGTTGAATGACGGTGCGCCGCTCACGTGAGGCGCCTAACTTGCGCCGGGCGCTGGCGTGGCGTGCAGAAAGTCGGTTGGGTTTACCCGTTTTATACTACAAAGGAATCTTGTTGGTTCGGCAGATTATTTTTCTTTTTAGTAAATATATTTAATTTACTTGTAGGCTTTTTTTTAATATTCTTTTAAAAGTTGTCAAATACTACTTGGTGGTTGAATTTAGGGTTAAGTACCAAAAACCCCCCAAACGTTGGGGCCCATATCGCGTATAGGACCCTATAGTCAGGGTCCGCGCTGTTTACTACCTCAACGTGGCTAAATCTAAGCAAATTTCCCCCCAACGTTGGACCCCTATCGCGTATAGGATCATATAGTCAGGTATTAAGTACCAAATACCCCCCAACGGTGACTTAATGCAGGGGGTATTTGGTATTTGAGGGGGGGATTTGCTTAGGTTTAGCCACGTTGAGGTAGTAAACAGCGCGGACCCTGACTATAGGGTCCTATACGCGATAGGGGCCCCAACGTTGGGGGTATTTGGTACTTAACCCTTGAATTTATTCAAAATAATTTTTTTTTTTTTTGCAACACAATTCCTTCTATACATTTATATATAGTACTATATTAGAGGTACTTTGTCGAGTTTTTATCTTGTGGTATTTAATTCCTTTTTTTAGTGCACATTGTCGTTATATATGGTTCAATGAAACACTCTTCCCCTAGTTTCCCCCTATTTTCTCAATCTATATACATATATTAAAGCAAAGAATCTGGCTGTAAAAATTCTCCTCCAAAAATCTCATTAAATTTATTAAGTGATAGTTTTTTTTAAGGGTTAATTACGCCAAAACCCATGAACTTTGGCCCAATTGTTTTGGCCCAATTTCAAATTTTTCCATGAACTTCAATTTTTACCTTCAATTTCCTGAATTTAAACATTTGTTCAATTTTTCCACAATTTTGAGCTCCGGCGAGTACTGAGCTGACTTGGCGTCTACATGGTACTATCGAGATGACATGGCGCCTACTTGGACCGGAAAATTGACACTTGGAAAATAAAAAAAAATAGAAAAATAATAGCAAAACCAAAAAAAAGTTCATCCACCTTCCAGTGGCTGCCATTCCCGTCACCCTTCCCCCAATTCCGGTGGAAGTCCACCAAAGTATCGCCGACCTACTCACCTACGCCGCCGACATCAGCTTGCCATCCTCAAAACACACCCACTCTCTCATCAATGTCAAATATCTAATTGCAGCGCACTAAAAAAGGGGTGAAAATGTCGGGAAGAGGAAATGGGGGCAAAGGTTTGGGGAAAGGCGGAGCTAAGCGGCACAAAAAGGTGCTGCGCGACAACATGCAGGGTATCACTAAGCCGGCCATCCCCTGGCCCTCGCTGCTATATATTTAAGCAACCACCGACTGGGATTGAAAGAAGAAGCTAAGGTGTAAGAGCGGCGACGACTGGAAATTGAGGGTCTGGAAGCGACCCCGTTGCCCTCGGTGGATTTGGAGATCTGCATCGTGCGGGAAGGGGAGGCCTCTTTCCCTTTCCCTTGGAGTAGGCATTTTTAAGAAGAAACTTCAATTGTTCGATTTTCAGATTTCCAGATCTGAGTACTATGCTGAATGGGGCCATCGAATTCCAGAAACTTCAATTCTTCCGGCGAGCTCGACCGAAAAGGGAAGGGAGGCGAAGTCTGTGCAGCAGCTCTGTCGCGTGTGCGGCGGCGACCGGTGAAAGGAAGGGAGTCAGCCGCGGCCACGATCGAGAAGGAAGTCAGGGTTGAGAGACAAAAAGTGGAGAGAGAGAGAGATAAAATACAGGACTAAACGACGTCGTTTTATCCCAACAAAATGATGTCGTTTTATTCATCGTCTGAGAATTCCACGTCATATTTTCGGTAACCTAAAAAGTGCCACGTTAGCTTGTGATTTGAGGATTTTTAAAAAGTGTGGAAAAATTGAACAAGTGTTTAAATTCAGGGAATTGAATGTAAAAATTTAAGTTCATGGAAAAGCTTGAAATCGGGCCAAAGTTCATGGGTTTTGACGTAATTAACCCTTTTTTTAACTATTGGAATAATAGCTTGAAATGTTGGGCTTTTTGTATTTAATTCTACATGAAGTATTAAATATCCAAGATAAATTATGTAAATATGAGGTATTGGGACAACAACATTAATTTTAATACTATTAGAAATATTTATGTATTTAAAATTGTAACAAAAATAATAATATCATTATTTTTTCCCACTATTATCTATTTATTTGTTTTTGGATAGTGTTGATGTAAATATAAACTACAAAGTCTACAATGAATTACAAATCTCAACATGAATTTTTTATTGTGCTTAATTGAGCATTAAAAATAGACAATGCAAATTTTCTGTTAGATTTGTTAAATATGTACTTTTGTCAGAATAATAAGTCGTGCTAACTAAATAACATTAACCCAAATTATTTTTCAAAAAATATTAATTAAAAAAGTATTGCTTGCAATAACTTAGACATCTGAATAAGTTCAAATATTATATTTATCAAAATGAAAATATTAAGAACGTTAGAATATGATCAAATAAATATTTTCTATTTGATGGACAACATATTATTCATAGTTTCTTGAGATATTATATTTCAGACTATAATTATTTGTTTGGCTTAGTTAAATTTTTGTCTTCATAAAATTAAATTCATTATTATACTACACATTTGAAAACGAAAAGTTATTTAACTATGAAATGCAATAATTAAGATATTTTAATTGTGTGAATTTATATTTTTTAATGTATTTAAGCGAAATGATATTCATGTATTTGCTTATTAAATAAAATATTAAGCAAGATACCTGAATTTATCTAAACTTCAAATTGAACACAAACTTTGATCCATTGATCAAACGTTTGTTTATTCTACGTATTTTGATTTATATTTTTAGTTGTTTGAACATTTTAGGTTATGATCCCTAATAGTAAAGCTAATTGTTTGACAATATAATATTTAGAGAATTATTTTTTCTCTCTATTGATATTAGTTTTGTTAGTAATTATTTTATAGATTCTTTTATTGTATATGAAAAATTCTAAAAAAATATATCTCGAGTCTCGACTATCAATTGTTTACTTTTTTTTTTGAGTAGATATTTATTGTTTACTACTAACAACTTAAGCAAAACAGAATAATATGAATCAGCTTTTTTTATTTTATTTTTTTCTCGTAGTATTTTTTAAGTTGTAAGTATTGATTAAAGTTGTTCCGCCGTGGCTCCGGTAGTGATGGCGGCGAGAAAGCCGATAATCAATCTACTCCGGCTAAATGGAGTGTCCATTTTGCAGCAATTGCATTTGGAAGAGAGGCTGCCATCAACGACGGAACAACCCAATCACAAAAAATCTTATACTTCCCTTTACTTGATGTTCAATGGGTTTGCTGTTTTGATGTGCTCTGTTCTCTCTCAATAACAAGTTAATTCATTTCGATTTAATCCTAATTTGAAAAATAAAAGTGCCATATTTAATAAAACTGAAACATACCACTAGTATTAATCAAAGAATCTCCACGGCCACACATGTACATTGATCGAATGACACAACACTCAATTGTTCAATTATCCATGAAATCTATTTACCATTGCTACTGCATCTCTACATTTTGTGTCAAATCCTCTACTGCAAATAAAACCTAAAAAACAAATACAAAATATAAAGTTACATTAGTAAAATATACTAGACTTTTCCAGAACAATAAACAAAATAAATCTTACCTCTATTAAAGAGATAAGCAACTTCTGCCATATTCATGCCTGAAATACATTATAAAAACTTTAATTTGCGGCATCACATAAAAAAATCATGAAAAATTAAAAAATGTAAAATTTTCTTACCTCTGCATATTGAAGTTATATTTTTGCCACAATATAGAATTCGTCTCTTCAAATTCCAAATCAATTCTCTAGGAACATCTATAGGCCGCAGACTAGATTCATGATCCGCAAAAACCTAATTCATATGAGATTTCCAATAATATTTTCATAAAAAATGGGGGAATTCTAATAATATTTTCATAACTAAAAAGAAAAAAGTTGGATCATAATATGCTTCACGTACCTCGTTTATTTGAAAATATGTCCCGTTCAAAGGAAATCGCCCTCCATTCGCTGTAAAGCATGGTATCTACATAGACAATTACATTTTAGCATAATTTGTTCCTTCAATTCATAATTAAATATGAAATATAAAAAATTTTTGAATACCAAAATAGTTCCTTTAATCCTCTTTTGATATTCAACAACTTCTCTTGATAAACTCGGTTTTCCTGTATCACACGTTGTAGCCTCCTCGCTACATTCATCTACAATGAATTACAAAAATGAAATCAAGTGTGTTAATTTTAGCTAGCTGCTATTTATGTAGGTGTGATGGCAGGAATAATATTCGAATCACCTTCCGTCCAGATTGCAAGAAGGTACGGACAGCGGTCCCCGTGTACCCGCTTTGAAAACTGCAGCAAATAAAAAAGTATTTCACGAAAAAATAATTTAAGGAAGTTTGTTGAGAAACAAGAGTAGGAAAATGCAGCTCACCGTTGCCAAAAAAGGGTGTGAATCTGGCAGCTCGCACCTAAAAGTGTTACAAACTTGTTAGAATAAAAAAATATATATATGATTATTTTTTTTAAAATTTAATTGGTTATAAGGTATACTTTTCAAACTTACACTTCATGTACCGTCCTTAACCGATATTCTAACTTTTGTTTAGGCAACTGAAATGAAGCAACATTGGGATTTATAGCAACCAAAGCTTGTGAAATCTCATTATCTTCTCCAATAAAGCTACGTATCTTCTTCGTACGTATCTTCTTCGAGCGCTCTACGCGACTCAATGTGCCAATATAGCCCACGTGGCTCAATGTGCCAATATCTTCTATATCCCCTATGTCTAGTGACTCCATAGGCGTTGTCTCTACCACAGGAGATGGTGGGAGTTCTATGATTGGTTGGAAACATAGTGGCTCCATAGTCGTTGTCTCTACCACAGGAGATGATGGGAGTTCTATGATTGTTTCAGAATTTGAATGATGTTTAACCTCATTCCCATCTGAATTTGTCAACATTGGCGCTTCTAGACTCGAGTTAGCTTGGAAACCTTGGAGTCGAGGCTTATTGCTGCATTAAAAGATATATACATGACGTGCATTCATACAACTACAAAGAAATATTTATTTTATGGCACTAACTTGTTCATACAAATAGAAACAATCTTTATTTTTGGCACTAACCTTGCAAGTGCACTTGCATAATGCGCACACTCATCTCTCATCGGGCATTCTTTGCAATTTGGTTGGAGCTTTGTACAGAATGACTGAAAATATATAGTATAATTTTAATTTATAAATATTATTGATAATATAATTATTACATATTTTAAATATGGTTGTAAGTCTAATGATGCGTTCAAACATAATAGAGTCATATGAAAATTGTTTTTGAATGCCGTCTAACTATGACAATAAATATAATAAAAGATTTTGTAATGTACTAAAAAATGCTTATAAATTTAGGGGGTGTATTCAATTCAGATTTTAAAAAGTCTTTAAAAATTTGTTGGTAATATCCATCTAAATTTGGTGATATTGAAACTTCCAAGGATTATAATATGTCATAGATTTTAAATTTGGTGTGAGGTTGGATTATTGTGTAGGGAATAGTTTAGAGAAGGCCTCTACTCCGAGCAGAAGGCTGCTCGTATGATTAAGGAATTGATGTTAGCTGTTCGGTAGTGTCATGAGATGGGTGTAGTTCACCACCTCTGGACAGATAAAGCTTGCGGACTTTGGATTAGCTGTGAGGATTTTAGATGCTAATATAACATAGCCTGCTAGCTAGCTAAATACTTCCACTATGCTGTGTAGTATTATAATTTATGGAATGCAGCTTTCATTTTTATAATGTATGTCATTTCATCCTCATCACATTTCAAACTCAGTTTCAATGGCCTTCTGGTATAATTTGTATGTTTTGGTTTCATTTTTGTAAGAAAACTGCATATAATTCAGTAGGGAATAGTCTAGGATGCATGTCTAGGATGCATAGTCTAAGAAAACTGCATATAATTGTAGAATTAATACAATCCATGAAATTAGTAGAATCCATATATTATAAAAAGTCTATCAAAATCTTTTAAATTCTTAATTGAATACACCCCCTTAGTTGAAGCTTTAAACATAATAAATAAAAGGAAAATCTGAAATTTAAGATCTTATACATAAATGAAAAATTGATTTCAAATGAAATAAACTAATTTTTTTACTAAAAATCATATATAATTCTTAAGGTTAGAATAAAGAAAAGTCGTTATTTACTCACATAAAGCATAAAAGAAATCATAACTAGTCAAACGACTTAATTTAATGAAGCGACAGAGAAACACTTACCTTGCCAATAGTAACACTGTGACAATGTATTTCGTATCTGTATAAGATGGGAAAATTTTAAGTAAAACAATTTAGTTTGTCAATATATCACATAAAAACATAAGTCCAAATAATAGAAAGAGCAAGTTTATCAACGTACAATAGTTGATGATCATTGTCGCAAGCGCGTGACCACATGTATTTTTGGACGCTGTCTAGACTTGGATAACTGTAAGAGAATTCATATGATCATCATCCTTTAAAAAAAGGCAAAAAATGAAAGCATTGAACAAATAGATTTGGTTAGATTATCACTCGTTGAGTTCATGTAGCTTAACTCCCTCGGGTAGTTTCTTCAATGGAACCCATCCCATACGAACAAAAAACCGACGAGCATTCGTGTCAACCGGGAAGGCCGGGTAGTAAAGTGCCAAAAGCCTCACGCACTCGGTGCTCTTCAATCCTAGACCAGATATGCTCAATAAATAGTCCCTAGAAAGAAAAATTTCATGAGTTGATCATTTTCATATATATATATATATATATATATCATCAAGAATGAAGCATACTTTGCTTTAGGTGGTGGAACATTTCTTAGCCACTCTAAGTCAATACTGCCGTGATCTCTAACTAGGCGGTCAAGAAAGCCCTACAAGAAAATAAAGAATCAGTAAAAACATAAAGAATAAAATGGTAGAAATGTATATAAGTAGTACCTTGATTCTTTCGGCAAGTTGTTTGCTCATGCCTCGTTGGATAATAACAAGAGCAACCTCTTCTATCGATGCTTGCCTCATTGCTTCCCAATTAATAGAATCGGCGTTCTGCTCAGTTCTCTCTCTTGAGAGACCGCGAGAGTATTGTTTTCTCAAGTCATCCCAATTGATAGGCAATTCTTGTTTCTTGTTACCCTTTCCTTTTCTTCTTTCTACTCGTATAGGAGGATCAACCTCACGGATGAATTCACTCTTATCGGATGCGGATTCCACCACCATCACTTGTTGATCCAAGAGACGAATTCGTGAGTTTTGTTCGTCCACGGATAGAGGCGGATATCTCGATGACAAAGCCATGAACGCCGTACTAAAAGGAGGAAAAAAAACAAGTAATTAAAACCTTGAAAAGCGCATAACTAAATCACATATGTGGTAGTAACAATGTTGTGAAAAACTTAAGGCAGAATTGAGGCGTTTTGCCTGGTTGAGGCGAGGCGGTTTAAGGTGTAAGCCTCACACCAAGTTCAGAAAAACTCACAACAATTTTAAGAAACAAATAAAACCATATAAAAATAAAATATATATATATATATATATAAGTTATGAATTTTAAAGTCTTAAAGCAATTAAATTAAAAGCATATTTATGGCAGAAAATTTTGTACGTAGTGAACTTTAGATCTATTCTAAGCACATATTCCTTGCATGATTGTGCCTAATAATAAGACATATTGGGATCAACACTCCATAAATCAGCTTATATTAAAGCAATAGAATCTGAATTCTTGCTGGAACAACCTATCTTAACATATACTAGTACTAGTATATCTTCCAAATTTGTTCCTAATATTAGTTAATTAATCACGTATTAATTCAGCTTTTTAAGCTCGTGATATTCTAATGTCTTGAATGTGTCTCGGGCTGTCAGGTCGATGAAAAGAACGTCGGCAAAAAGTAAAGAAGACCCTCAATCAAAGCTAAGTATTTATTCACTACGTACAAAGTCTCAGGAATCATATTTATTCATCACTGCCTGAACTAAGTATCAAACGGGTTGCCTCAAACCGACCAAGGTGCAAAATAATTGAATACACATAAAAGCGTATATGAGCTGCGGTTTCCTTGCCGCCTGTAGTAATTGTAATATTACCTCGACATATGATCACTGGCATTTTGAGTAAGAAAAACACCAACTACAGAGTCTACAATTGATCCTTTCCACGGCGAGAATTGCCTATTTCCTGACAAATTCAATAAATCAATGAAATGAGATAATTGACAATAAAGTTTATAATTATGAGTTTGTCAGTTACCTTGAACCACATCCATGCGGTCTAGAAACACGTCCAATTTATTTCGAAGCAATTTCCTCTCCCTCTTCATATATTCCACATGATCAGCACCAAGTGCTTCTGCTTCGGCAGCTTTGTTCCAATCATCTCTCGTTAACAGATTCCACACAACCATCGTCTCCTTATCAAGATCAACGATTCCTTTGTATTTCTTTTCCGCAACAACAAGTGCATCACTACGCTCTTCGTTAATGCATAATGACTGCATTTTTTTCACAACAAAATCTGCTTGCGCATCTCTAACATCCTTATCTCCTGAAACAAAAAATATCATCACACAAAGATATCAAGTTGAAAACAATATAAAATTGGTTTCAAGATTAACAAACCGACATAATTAATTTCAAGATTGACAAACCTTGGATCAACAAGACATTTTCTACATTCTCTTGTAGGTTTGTGATTTTTGCAACGGAAGCATTCAGAATGCTCCCGTTGCAAGAAATCGTGTTATCCGCCTCCTCTTCTTGAACTTGTGTGCAAGAAATCGTGCATATCTTGGGGGTATTCGGCCCTCCCTTTTCTGATGAAACATCTGCTGTAACTTGTGGCTTCATCAACTCCTCTTGGCCCATGGCGGGACATTCTTCACCAAAATCCTCCTCTTGGCCCATGGCGGGACATTCTTCACCAAAATCCAACTTACGTCTGCTCGCTCGTTTGCTAGTAGTTGCTTTTGCATCAATATTGATGGAATCAACACTTTTCTTCTTCACTTTCTTAGCGGGCTTTGGAGTATGAGGTTTGGGAGTGCAAGGTGTGATAGGACCGACTTTGGGGTTGTGTCTCTTTATCTTCTTTCTCTTGTGCGGTTTCTTATCGCGTGTGCACATCTTCTTGAGAATATCTACAACAAATTGTTAGCTCATGAAAAAAAAAAGAAAAACAAAAATGACGATAAATCAATAACAACATTTTCCTTTTATCTAACCTATCAAGCTCTCTGATTTTCCACATTTTGGAGCATCTGACCCTGAAATATTTGACTCGAAATATTTGCAGTTGTTTGTAGTTTCACTTTCTTTCTCCGAGTACCCAACTTTTGCTTGAATCTGAGGTGTCAGTGGCACCCAAGCAACGTCCTTGACTTCTGCAACTGCCATTTCCTTGCCACTGCTAGAGAAAAGACAAGATTCACAACTAAATAATAAACAAGATTATTTTCATCATCAATAAATCAATTAATCTATGGATGCATACTTTGTTTCATTTACAACCACTTGTTGAGCTTCAAGAATCACAGAGTTGTTTATACCATGGCAATCAACATTCTCATTCAACGAAGGAGGCACAAAGAAGGAACTACAAGACACGAGGAAGATTTAAGGAAAACTAAATCAAAACATTCTTAACAAACATATGAAAATATATCTAAATAACAAGCATATCAAATCACCTAAAGAGATCATCATTGTTAGCACAATCGTTTTGATCATGTGTATTAGCTCCATCACAATCCATTTTCTGTGTACTAACATCCATATCTGCAAAATAATCATCTAAAAACATGAAAAGAGGTGAAATGAATAAGATAAAATCTACGATGAGCATATAAACAATACATTCTATGTTCATTACCAAAGTCCTTGTCTTTACCTGTGATGTCTTCTTCCGACTGCGTGTGATTCTCTGTATTCCCATGGCAAGAAACCACAACCTTATCCTCTGTATGGTCTTGAACTCCAATGATATGAGCCGCAAAACCAGATTTAAAGTCCTTCCTCCTTATGGAGGTATTCGATCTTTCCTTTTTCGCATTCATCCAAGATGAGTTGAGAGTAGTAGTGCACGTGTGTTTTTCAATGTCGCGAAGCACTCTTGTCAGCTCGGCTAACTTGTTCGACGAAATCCTCTTCCGCACTTGTCTTCTCTTCTTCAAAATCTTGGGCTTTTTCGAAGCTCCACCTTTCATTCTCGAGGTGTCTGCATCTATTCTTGATTTAGTTTTTATATCAACCGCTTATGAAAACTTGTGTTCATTCTTTAAAAGTATTAATTCAAAATATTATTGGTGCGGCATGGCCTTCCTTTTTCTCGTTTTGGTCATTTAATATTTTGCGATCAAATTAAGCTAATCACTGAGATACTCATGTATGCTATGGTTTCTCATTCCTAGAATATTATAGTAACAATAAAATAATAATATTATCTCAAATGCATTGGTTCGTCTTTTTTTTTTTTGAGTTGAGAAATAAAAGTGGTGAAATTGAACCATTGACCTCTACTGTTATACAAAAAAGATGTCATGGTTTGGATGTCCCCAAAAAGAGAAATGCATTCAATCATTAAAAAAATCAATAATTAAACATTACTATCGTCTAATGCTTCTTTTTTAAATGCACATATTATTTGACAAAACCACTCTTATAGTCTTCATACATTTATACGTTTGCTTACTAGGTTAATATTGATAATAGTGGATTCTTGATAAATCCTTCTTCAATCACTTGTTATCAAATCTCAGTTTTTATATGCATGAAAAATACTTCGACACAAGTTAATAATACTCAGGGGTGCTGTTGGGGGAGCACTACCACCCTCCAACCAAAATTTATAAAATCTTTTTCACTTTTTACATATTTTGTATTTTTCCCAAACTTTTTTTTTAGTACCTCTTATTCACGGGAAATTTTGATTTTAATTCTCCAAATTAATTTTATATTTCCCTGAACATGCACTACAAAAATCTATCAATTATTTTCCTCCAAAAAAAATTTTTATTACTAATATGAGATTACAAACAACACCATAGAACTAGAGAATGAAAGAGGCATATCTTTTACCTGTTTTTCCTATCGATTTTTTACGACGATTTGAAGCAGTTTTGACCTTAGGCGTCGATGGGATCCAATCAGGGTCCTTGGATTTTGCCACCATTATTACACTGCCAATTGTTATTCAAAAAGTTTCAACAAAGTGATTCCCAAAAAAAAAAAAAAATATATTTTACTAAGCAACATCAAAATATGACTTTCGAATGACGCAATAAAAATAGTTATTTTCACAGCGATATAAATTTAAAAATAGAAATACAATAACAACAACATGCAAAAGAATACCCCTTATAGATTGAAAGAAATTGCAATATATACACTTTTAACTCTGTGACGGAGCCGGCCGACGTCCAGCGGAGTATATATTAGGTATTTTTATAATTTATTATTTAGATGAAAATTATTTTGAATTCTTTTTTCTACAATAAAATTCTAATAGAGTTATATAATATAACTTTAATATTATTTCATATTTTTATTTAGTTTTCTTTATTTAATAGAGTAATGGGTGAGTTAGATTAATTTTTTTTATAGGGTAATTTTTTTGCATTGGACTCATAAAAAAATAAAATTCGAGGTTAAATATAGAAGTCTTTACAAACACACGTAATTAAGATAAGACAGTTGTTAGCTCAATCCATTATATGGTAGTGAGATTATATTTTTGTTAAATCAAGTTATTATTAAATATTTATAATTTTATATGTGATGGGAAAAAATATAAATATTTTTAAAATTATTAATTTATTATAAAATTATAGGGTTAATTGCATATAAATTACTGAACTTTCAACAAATTCTCATTTTGCACATGAACTTTAAAATCTTTATTAAAATTACTCAACTATTAATTTCTTCTCATTTTACATAATGAGAAAAAAATTGATAATTAAGTAATTTTAATAAAAATTTTAAAGTTCGTATGCAAAATGAGAATTTGTTAAAAGTTCAGTAATTTATATGCAATTAATCCAAAATTTTAATTATATACCTTAAAATTATTAAATTAGACCCTAAGATGAAATGCCGGCTATGTCTTTAAATTACGCCATCCCTTCCACTAACTCATTTTTATTTGTCTGCAAAAATAAGAGTTCCACATCAATTTTTGAACTATCACATACTAAATTCTCTTCTATATTTATCTATAAATTTTACCAATTTTTAACTAATACCCCATAATATTTATCTATACTTATCTATAAATTTTTATTTATATTTTCTACTTTTTGGTATTATATCGTTACCTGCAATAATTTTAATAATTTAAAAGTCCATCACTAATGAGATATTTTTTTTCGTTGACTGAGAGAGTATCAATTGTCACTTTCCGCACACATGTTCGTAGGGCACGGGAAAGATAACCGCAAATTGCAGAAGGAAATATCCAAAAGAAAATTCAAACTAATCATTAGGAAAACATCGAAATAGAAAAAATACACTCAAAGAGTCAACCTATTCCTTTCGCTTTCAACGTGATTTCAACATATTTCTCATAACAAATTCAAAGATTAAATAACTATGCGATTCAAGGGAACTCATTTATAAATTCAGAATTATTATTATATAATCTTGGTTAATTTTTTCATCTTCTTCTTTTACATCGAAAAAAGAAGAAGAAAAGAATGAGAAAACACTGAGAAATATTTCATAAGTATGATATTAACGTAAATTTGCATTGCTTTCACCCAGAAAAAAGATTACTACAATTTATATATCTATATATATTACTATGAAAGCACAGTTTTCTCAGTTTAAAAGTTTTGAAAGTTTTTTTTTTTTTTTTCCAAAACTTGAGGCATATATAAACAATAAACGTGATTTCGGCATAAACATGGATTTCAACAATCAAACCAACGAAATTCATTCAATACCTTTACCGTAATGTCAAACAAATTGTGTCACATAAATACCTGTTTTTTCTATGTCGAGCAAAGGAGAGCAGGCGAAAGCAAACAGAGGCCGCGCGCGGCTGCGTTTTTTCTGTGCGTGTGTTTGTTGATGAAGAATAAAAGAGCCGCGTTTTTTCTGTGCGTGTGTTTGTTGATGAAGAATAGAAGAGTAGAGAGGTCGGGCCTTGTTTTATTAAAGATAGATTGGGAGTGTGGCTGGGCCGGTGCATGCTTATTAAAATTGGGCTTCAACTCTTAAAAATTGGACTCTTTATTAATTTATTTAATTGCTCTGCATTTTTAATCAGTTAGGCCTTAATTTGTTTAAAAACTGGGATGCATTTTAACCGAGTAAATGCCTTTGCTTAATTTATTAATAGGCTCAATAATAGTAATTTGACTAATGATTTAATTATTTATTTAATTAATTAGACTTTCTAATTTGAGTTAATTAAGTATTTTAGAAAATGATTGGATAATATCTATTATTCTTCTTACGTGCATGTATTAAGTGTAATTAATTATTATATAGTTTAAAACATTAAATGAATTTGTATTATACATTTTTGCAAATAATGATGTTTATGAGAAAAGGTAGAAAAAAAAACCTCGAATAATTATTATAATTATTACTTATATTTATTAGTCTTATTTTGCTTTTCGCACAAAGTTGCTTCGTAGCTTTTTTTTTCCACGAACGAGCATACAAGCATATCTGGAACTAACACAATTTGTATTATCTATTGACTTCATTTTTAATGAAACTAGTAATATTCCCGTGCGATGCACGGTAATACTTATTTAATTAAAATAGTAAAATAAAATTATATTTTAGAATATTATAGTATGTGAACATAGTAGCATAAAAATGAAGATGAAACCATCTTATAGTTGGTGATAAAAAAAATTATATTTTAAAATATTATATTTAGAATGAAGATAGTAGCCTTAAAATAAAAATGAACTCATCTTATAATTGGAGGCGTAATGACCAAGAATTTGACAAAACCTTTTTATCTAATGATTATTATTATCTATTTAAAATTTTCACCAAAAAATCTAGATATTTTTCTTTCAAATTTTCTATTGGTCTTGAAAGGGTTTTTGGAACTTTTAATTACTTTTTACTGATTTTCATTTTACAACATATTTTTTTTGAGGCGTTAATTGATTGTAAATTCAAAAATTATTAGTGAATTTTGATATATTTTTTTAGCTATATAAAGTTGTAGTATAAATACATAAACATTAGCTCATTTCAGAATTTGCCCTGGATTTTAATTTCGTCCAAATCAAAACATACATGAAAAAAATTAAGATGATATAATATATACACATTATATTAAATGGTTAATATGCAAAAACACCCCTAACGTTACCACCCCAACTACACTTAAGCCCCTAACATAATGTTGATAGCAACTAACACGCCAAAGTTCATTAAGTACTAAACCCATAAACAAAATTTCTTTCACAAAATTAAGAATTTTTTTTTTAAATTTATATAATATATAAAAGGGGGTTTTCTCCCTCTATTTTTTCCCACCATTTTTTCTCTTTCTTCCCCCATCAATTTTTTCATATAAATAAATATTTTCATACACAGACAAAAATAAAAGAATTGTAAGATTTTAACAAAGAGAAAGAAAATAGAATATTTTAAAATTTTAGGAACTTATTTGTTTTAAATTTATTTTTAATAATTTTTATACCATATTAAATATTTTGTTACAAACTTAAACATAAGATGCTTATTAAATATTTCTTCATAAATTAAATTTGATATTATTTAAAAAAAGTATTAAAATTGTAAAAGAAAAAGAGATGAAAAATAATGAAAAAATTGATGGGAGAAGATAGAGAAAAAATGGTGGGAAAAAATGGAGGGAGAATAATAATAATAATAATAATAATAATAATAATAATAATAATAATAATAATAATAATGTGATGCTTTAGAGTTTGATCTGTATTTGAAAAACAAGAAATTATTTGTTACAAAAAAGAAGGAAAAGAAAGTGAATTAATGTATAGGGTATTCTTCAAGGAAATCACTTTCTTTGTGAAGGCCCTCTTTTCCTCAACTCTTTATTCCCCTGTCTAAATCTCAATCAAACCTTTAACATCTTAACAGACTGTTTTTCACATGCTCTCTCTCTCTCTAACATCAACTTTTCACTTGTATTACTTTCTCCAGAATTTCATTTTCTCCGGTTTCATCTCTGCTCACTTGTCAGAATTAGCTACTATTTAGTTGCCTCACCAGTCTTTAATTTCAATTAGGTATGTCCCATTTTCGCTTATTTTAGTGAAACATTGCTCTTTACGGCTGTATTTCAACTCCAGTTATTGATTTTAGTGAGTTAATGTTAGGGCTTTCCTTAATTTATTTATCTTGTAATTGTAGATCTTAATTCTTGATCCCACGCTTCAGTTTTTACTGTTTTTCTTACTATTCTTGCGTTGATTGGTTAATTTATGTAGTTTTGAATAAGTGGTTATACATCGTTTTTGAAAATTTCTTAATTCTTCATTTATGTTTGTTTGGTTTGATGCATATTTTATAGACAACGTTGCAAAGCTATGCTGTTGATCCTACGCTTCAATTTGAGCTGATTTACTCACTGTTGTTTTGTTGAATGGTTGGTTTGTGTAGTTTTGAATCACTTCCTAATATATACTGCACTTGTTTGAAGCTGTGTGATTTACTTTTTGAAGCTTTCTTGATTCTGTTTCATTTTTATTTGTTTTTGATATATATTTCATAGACAATGTCGCAAAGCTATGCCGTTGAGCTTTACTTCGATCCTGCGCTTGAGAATCAGGTATTGAAGGCCTGGAATGTACTGGCTCGACGCCAAATCAGCACACAGCTGATTGAGATTGAATCAAGGCCTCACCTGACCTTATTTTGGAGTGATTTTGTTGATGTTGCTAAGTTAGAGAATGTACTAAGAATCATTGGTTCGAAGCAAGAACCTCTGTCTCTGTCTTTCTCTTCAATTGGAAGCCTCCCAAGTGACAACAACGTTCTGTTTCTTGGCCCGACCCCATCTGCCTCGCTCCTTCAGTTTCACTCGCAGTTGTGTGATGCCATGAAGAAAGATGGTATAGAAATCGGGGAGGAGTACCGGCCAGACAAGTGGATTCCTCACTGCCTGGTGGCTCAGGAGGTGCCAAAGGCTCGTATGGCTGAGGCATTTACTGTCTTGCGGGATTTGAAGCTGCCGGTTAGTGGATATGCAACGGAGATTTCGTTGGTCGAGTACCAACCTGTTCGTGAACTCTTCTCCTTGACTCTGGGTACACATTACCTTAGTGAGGGTTAGGGCAGTTTGCCTGTGATGAGTTAGGTTGCAGATCTTATGAATTCTCTTGTGCTTCTAAAAACTGGTTGTAGATTGATTGCAAGGATGGTACATATAGCATGTGATTAGGATTCATTGCAGTTGATGGCTATATGAATGTCACTATTTATGTCGGCTTTCGTGCCCTTAGTCAATTTCGCGTAGGAATCATTTTGAAATTTTATTTGAACTTGTTTGGGAGAATGCGATGTCATGCTTAAGTATTTCGTGGATAGAATCATGCCTTCTCCATTTTTCTTGACTTTTTACCCGGATGTATGATGTATATTGTATATTATATTATGCAATATAATGACTTGTGTTTATGATATTGCATACGTAAATTGCTTCTTATGTAACTGAGTTTTGAGTCTTGATTTGTTAAATCTTTTGGAATAATGTATGATAGTTATTAGATATTGCAAAAATAATATGTGCTCTCTTTAGCCAAATGAGTTCAATATTTATCTTTTAACTCAACTTTTGGAGCCTCCACATCTTTCTTGAAACGTTATTGTTTGTTATGGATCAGCATTGTGATCAGGCCTCAGTAGGAAATGGCTGGACTAATTGCAGTGATTCAGTGAACATACCTTAAACTGCCACTTAGTAAATCTTTATATGAATTGAGCATGCATCTATAAGTCGAGTATCTGCAAATTGAGATCTTACATAATGCTAGATAGGTTCATGTTGAGATTATGAATACATTACCCACTGTCTTCCTAGCTTTCTGTTTCTGTCGCGTGTGGCAAAACTATAATGAAAAGGAAAGAGGTCAGTCTGAATTATGTTTTTAGTTGAATCTGTTTGATTTTATCCATCATGGCTTGCTAGCCTTGCTTGGGAATCCATGATTGTGCACACTGTGTTTTGAGATTGTCTAGCCATTTTGCAACTTGAGATTCTATACTTGGTGTTGTTATCGATCAACGTTCTTCTTGAGACACTATACTTGTTCTTAATCAGAAACAATCAACGTTCTTCTTGAGATGCTATACACTATACTTGTTCTTGATCAGAAAGGATCAATGTTCTTCTTGAGATTCTATACTCTTTCTTGATCAGAAACGATCAACATTCTTCTTGAGATGCTATACTCGCTCTCGATCAGAAACAATCACATTCTTGATGCTATACTTGGTGAACAGTCCGTGAAGAGTGTGGGTGATGAATTCTTGTCTACCATCATTCAAGCAAGCAAATGATGGAGAATACACAAGGTGCAAGGTATCTCAGCTGCTACTCTTTGAACCCTTATTATTTACATTTTATACTTGAGGCATACTCATGAGAATTGTCACTTTTATTCTTAATTGTTAATTTTATTAAGAACTATCACTTTTATTTATAAGAACGACCACTTTTCACTGAGCATATAGTTAGGAAGAACTCATACAACTTTTTGTCTCATCCTTTCGTCATATGGCTATTGCACACTGCACGACACCATTACATGCTGTCTAACAGCGAGGGAGGGCGGCCTCCGGTGACCGGACAAGTGTGCTGGAATTGGTTTTGCTTCTCTTGGTTTGATTCATATTGAAAATCGTTATTTCTAAGTATTTAATACGGTTACCATGTATTGCGAACTTGGCCCTTTATTTTTTTTTCTATCTGGTGCTTGATTTATGAATGAGTGTATAATCTTGCGTTGCATAACACTAGTCTGTGTGTTGACTAGGAGTAAAATGGTTAATGTATGATGTCAAAATTTTCAAATTCAAATCCACCGTAACGTGGTCTTTTAAAATATTTATTTCTTATTTTATTATTTTGCTCGATGCATAATTTTTTTTAATATGTGTAAAAAAACAATGTGGAATATCAAAGTATATATTTTAAAAAGATCTATCTTATAATCAAATAAACAAATAAATCAAATTATTAAATTATGGTTAAAAATTGAAAGAAGTTAGAATAGTGCCTCATTCACTATATTTGGATTGGTATGTTCAGATTGTCCTATTTGATTTGACATGTTTTTTTTTTTAAGTTAATCATTTTATACTATATTAAATATGAAGCGGTGAAATTTAAACTCTAGACCTTGCTGTTTATAGACAAGAGTTCATACCACTTGAATGTCCATTGGAAACATATTTATACCGTTATCTTAACCTCCTAAATAATTATGTTGAAAAGAAACTGGCCAAGTAAGTGGGATGTGTGGTGTGTCTTGTTCTCAACTCTCAAGTACTCCTATATACTTACCTAGAGTTGAACGATAGTCCATGTATAGTTTCACCTAAGAAATGAAATTCTGTTTTTCATATTAACTTATATCTTGCACCTCATTTTGCAGTACATCCATGCCATACCACTTGACCATTTTATGGGATGGGGTCCAAAAAGAAAAGACTACACCATTTTATCTCTTACCTCACTATAGTTGCATATTTGTTATTTTGTTCATCTATGCATACCCAAAAATGTGGATGGATGTATGAAATGGATTGGGACAAAATATATCATAAATGTAGGGAATTTTTGGTGGGGTCCCATGTTTGATGTAATTTGTGGTTATTTCTGTGATCAATATTTGTGTCGTGTGTATTGTCGTGTGATGTGAAATTTCATGTCGCTACTTTCACCTTCTCTTTGTTTCCCACATCATTATCCTAACTAGCTAGTGCCAATCATTTATTTATCTGCATTTACTTATTCACCTTCTTTATTTCTCCTTGGAATTGTTTTATTCATTTACTTTTCCTATTTTTAATCTGTGTACATTATTATCTTTGTGACACTTATGTAGGTACACATCGGTAATGGTCCACGCTTGTGGTTTTATTATATAATTTGTGGATGCATGCGTTACGTTATATATTGCATTATACTTATATTATAATTATAATTTGCATTATAATGTAAGAACTCTCACATCTTTCTTGCACAATTATAGAGCGGTAATGTATTAGATTTATACTTATTTCATGAATGTGCAAGAAATTAGGATTGCACGTTCAATTTGGTACACATAATAATTGAGTTTTCTTCTAGGAGTTGAAATCTATAATTATCTATTAAAAAGATACTCTAAAAAAAATCTATTAAAAAGATAAATTTTAATTTGAAATCAATTTCAAAATTGAATGGTAATTTTGTGATTATAAAAAAATTGAAGGTTTGTTCGTAAATTACATCGTCTTTTTTTTTTCCTGCTTTATTTCTTTTAAAAAATTGTGAAATTCATATCATTACAAAGTATTTTATACGCATATATATCAAATTAAAGATCATGGTAAGAGATTTAATTTAATACTCCCTCCGTCCCGCCCAAGATGCTACATATTCCTTTTTGGGCCGTCCCAACGAAGATGCTACATTTCTATATTTGGCAAAAATAAGGAATTTTAAACACTTAATTAACACTAATTAAGTATTTCTTTATTACATTCTCTCTCCTACTTTATCACTTTATTATCTTCTCTTTCTTACTTTATCACTTTCTCTCTCCTACTTTATCACTTTATTACCTTTTCTTTCTTACTTTATCACTTTCTCTCCTACTTTATCACTTTATTATTACACACTTAAAACATTAATCTACAACACCTTAAATCCCGTGCCGAAAGGTAAATGTAGCGTCTTGGCCGGGACGGAGGGAGTATATCTTATGTAAATAATGGATTTAAAATGTAAATTTATATTTGCTTAAAGATTAAAACTTAAGAAAATTTTCTCTCATCTCGCATTTTTTTGGATAAATTTATTTTTCAACTCTTTTTAACTTTTATATTTATTTTTTTCTTTTAATTTATTTTAATTATTATTCTTTTTCATAATATTAGGTTTTATTATTAAAAATTCTTCTTTTTTATTTCTTTCTATATTCAGTTAATATTATATTTATAAATTTTTATATGCTAATTAAGTTAGTATAAATTTTACACACACACACACACACACACACATATATATATATATATATATATATATATATAAAAGATTTTGATTATCTTAAAGAATTTGAAAATGATGAAAAAGCCTATGATATTCAATATTATAATGATGCTATCTTCCTTCAAAGAGGAACAAAAGAAGAGATAAGATATCCATATCTCGTCTCTGGATTTTTAAATTGTTGTCCAATTGAAAATGACCTAAAAGGTCTTTCTCACTTGCAAATTGCAAATATTTATCTACATAAAGACATGCAACCAGTGCACGGGAATAAGACTCGAGAATACTTTGAGAGAATTCTAGTTGATACTGGATCAATAACAGTTCAACATATGGAAAAACCCAATAAAGAGTTTGCATTTTCCAAACTCATTATTAAGAGAATTCATATATATATATATATATATATATATATATATATATATATATTATATTATATAAAAACATTTCTCCTACATTAAACGTGTACAACTGGTGATCGATTTTTTTTTTTTTAAGTACAAAATGATCCACATATACTTAAAATGGGACTTGTGCACTCCCCACTTATTAGTAGAAAAACAAGCAAGACACAAGCATGGTATTATAATTATATACGATCAAAAGTGACATGTGTCCACGTGTTTTATGAACACATTATAAATCTTTATAATGTGGGCCTATCACGTTAATTAAAATTGTTGAGGACGTCTAAACGATGCAAATTTATATTTCACCGTTTGTAAATAGTAAGATCTAAGATTCAAACCCATTACTGCCTCGAGATAGAAAAATTGTTGAATTTGAAAATAAAAGGACTTGAATACCTAACTAAAATTTTCAATTTCAACAAGGCCTGCTTTCATCGAATTCCATTAAAACAACCCCCAATGGCCAATATGTTTCCAGAGACATTTGTTTAATTCCTTTTCTTCTCAATTTGGAATTTCGTATATCTATTTATTATATTAATGTCTGTGAAAATTACAGTTTATTTTGCACATTATCTCAGCACTACAAAATCGATCACCTATCCACTGTGGGCAAGAATAACATGCCCATCACTGATGTGACAATGTTATTTAGGAAGGAGAATTAATAAATCTTACCCTAATTAAATTTATCTTACTCTAATTACAATTGTCACATTAGTGATGGACACGTTATATATACCCACAGTGGATAGGTGATCGATTCTGCTCAGCACCATATATGTGAACTCATTTAAGATTACTAGCACAAACCTTATAATGTAGTGGTAGTCCCCACCTTTATAAATTATAAGAATAAGAATGAGCGACCATGTTATTTCACTCTCCATTAAACAAAAGTCACTTTAGATTACTAATGTTTCATTTCTCTTCTTCTTAGGCTGCATTTACTTTGATGGATAAATTTATTCATGAAAAAAGATGAATAACAAAAATTTATACCTTTAAATATCTTATTTCTTTTCCAATTTTGGCACAAAAGCATTTTTCCTTCCCTATTTTCACTTCAAGGATGGATAATATTATCCACTCAAAAATGGACGAATAATATTATCCATCCTTGAAGTAAAAATAAGGAAGAAAAATGCTTTTACGTCAAATGTTGAAAAAGAAAGAAGACATTTAAATGCATAAATTTTTATTGTCTATCGTTTTCCATTGATAAATTTATCCATCAAAATAAATGCAGCCTTATAGTAATGCTAAGAAATCAAGCATATTTACTTACCTCATAATCTACATAGTCTGCTCATCAAATAATTAGCCAGATCATATGGGTTTTAGATACAAATTCCGTTGAATTTTTTTCAACCATATATATTAGTACTAGATACAATGAAATTTATATTGAAAAAGAAGCCTATTTTAATTTTATTTATTTACGCTTATATTATTCCGGATGCTAATATTTTTATTTTAATTCTGCACATAGAATTAGGTTTACGTGCGAATTTGTGCAAATAAATGGAAAATATGGCATGGGCCATGGGTGCATCATCCAAAACTAGCCCAATAAGTTATGTCGCAATCTCATCCGTGACTAAAATTTAAAGCTAATAAATAAATTGTTGATAGGTTGGAGGTTGGACTGACTGTTAATAATTGGGCAACATCACAATTTAATAGACACACAGCTAAGCTGAGAGAGTCAGTCCGACTCCTCCGAGTTCGAGTTATCACATAGGAAAAATAAAAATTATTATTATCTTTTACTTTTTAATTAAAAAAAAGGCAAGAGTCGAACTCTCTTTCCATATAACCATATTGTTTTATAAATCGTCTCCAAAATATAATGACTCATTAATGAACTTGAATTGTTGCAGCACAAGTCGATATTTTGACAAAAGCATGTGTTTTAACCGTAAATATTTATAGTTCATCTCTCCCTCTTTTCTTTTTCTTTTATTTTGGTTATACTTATATTTAATTTAGTGAATATTGGAATTTGAGAAATTTTATTCTTATAGAACGAGAATACGATAAAATCATTAAAAGCCTTGTCCTTGTCTTGTCCAAATTTGAAGAGGGATATGTCGTAGAAGAATATGAATATAACCAAGCATAATTTTTTTATACTAATAAATAAATTATTGTTTGAGATAATAAGATGACAGCTCTTCACATGGGTTATGTTCCCTATATATATGTGTGTGTTAAGATTGTGGGCTAGATCTGTTGTGTGCATTGCTTGGTTGATAGGGTGCACTCCCTATTCCCTTCTATTCTTTATTATCCAAATTACTCTAATTTTTCTAATACATAAAGTTGAGGAGCGTGGCACTCATTTGTGAGTATCTTAAAATTCAATTCACATTGCATTTTTTTTAATACTCTCTTCGTCCATAAAAATACTTATGATATTTTATGGATGTCGTTTAATAAATATTTGGTAAATATGATTTTTTTTTAATAAAAAATGATCACAATATTTGAGTAAATGCTTTTTGAATGGAGAAAGTATGGATCAAAAAGTGTTTTTCTTTTTGTTGGGTAGACAATGAGTGATAGTAAAGATTAATTATAAGGATTGAATGCCCTTAAAGGGAAAGTGATGCTCCGTACATTTTTTTGTGGACATCGAAAAAATGAAGTTGTGCTATTTTTATTCTAATATTTCAGAAGTTGTTACTAGTCATATGATTGACAAATTACATAAAAGTCAAAGTTTGACTTATTATTTTTTTTCATTCATTTGAAGTTAAAGGAAAAATATATATTAAGCTGATTTTTATGTAGTTTTTAAATTTGAAGACCCGAAAATAATAAAAATAATATTAAAAAATTATTAATTGCATTATATGTCAATGATACTTAGCTCATGGAAGATTCTTGTAAATGGTATAATAATTTTAATCAATATATAAATCTATGCAGTCACATTGTGGTCACCCACAAACTAATATAATAAGGACAATCTTGATTTATTTAATTTATTTTTTAAAATAAAAATAGGATTTAGTTATTGTATTATATTCTCTACATTGTACTTATTTTTTTTTTGCATTTTTTATTTTTAATTTATTTATTAATAAAAATAAAAAAGTTATCAAAAAATTGCAAAAAATAACTATAATGTAAAGAATATGATAAAATAACTAAATCTTATTTTTATTTTTAAAAATAAATTAAATTATTTTCTATTTAGATAAATTGGGACAACATTAGAATCAAAGTGTTGATGATGCACCACACGAGCTCAATCAAGTACTAAATGATTACTTTTGATATACGAGTAAATTCTTGTTGTGCAATAAATGGTGTCGACGAGATTAATGCAAATAGCAATAAATAGCGTGAAGATATATATAGTTGTTATAATTATATACTATTCTTGTCTGAATTTAAGTTGTCTCTTAATCTCAACCAAAAAAAACATCTCTTACTAAAAAAATCAACCGCTTTTTAAAAAAAAAACAATTAATGTACATTTATGTGGGTGCTCGGGGTCAAATTTGAACATGAATAAAAATATTATAGCACTATAGATGTTTTTCGGCACATGCATGCATTACTAAAATGCATGCATGGACTAATGTTTAATTTAAATCTCGTTCGTCTTCTATCTTTATATTTCATTCAAAAAAATTGTTCTCTCTTTTTTTTGTTGTTCTTGTAAATTTTCTCGTTGAAAAAACATAAAATCACATCTAATCTGATTAGGTTCAACACTAATTACGTTTATGAGGACAAATTCCATAAGTTCCAACAAATTTCTACATGTTTTATTTTCCTTATAAAGATGAATCACATTAATGGTTGTGACTCGGAACTGAATTCACTAATGAATTAATCACAGCGATGCAAACGAAAAAATTTACCAAAATTTGGGATTTTGTTTGTGACTCGGAACTGAGTTCACTAATATATTTGGATTGATTAATTGTGGTGTAGGATAATTGAATAATTTTGATTGAAATGTAGCATATGCATGCATAATACTAAGATTGTTCTTTAATAAAATATTTCAACTCAATCACAATCACATACTCCATTTGTTTTTAATGTACGTAGCGTAACTTTTGTGAAGGTATTTTTTGGAAGTTAATTTGCATTATGGATTGAAGGATGATTAATAATCAACCTAAATTTGAGATGATAAATTATCAGCTAAAGACTTAAGCATACATCGAGTTAACCACGCATCATGTTCAGAATCACTCAAGTTAAATATGTAATTAAATTAAATTAAGCTCAAAATTGAAAATCGTGTAAAAACATAACATACATTACCGATGAAGGTGTGAAGGTACTTGATTCTTTTCCGAGAAAAAAATGTTTTAACATAAATTTCCCTTTTTCCTAAGCTAATACCCTATATATATATATATATATATAGGGAGAGGTTCAAATAAGAACCACTAATAAAATAAGAACGGAGAACCATTTTAAGTCATTCGATCATCAAGATCTACGGTGGATGCATCATCTTGGTGGATGGATGCAGGTGCTGGGTTCAAATCCTGAAGGGAGCAAAAAAATTATTTTTTTCGGATGCATTAAATTTAATAGCGGATGCATTAATTTGTATAGCAGATGCAGTAATTTTATTGGTTCTTATGTTCTCACGATAATTGTGGTTCTCACTATAACCGCACCATATATATATATATATATATATATATATATATATGGTCAAGTTAAACAAAGAATTATTATATATTTTATTTTGAACAAATCTATACATTTTACGAACAGATCAATATAACTAACGAACAGGCGTACTTGGTAAAAAAATAGAAAAACTCGCCACCAGCAGGATTCGAACCAGGGGCAAATTGATGTTCATGCGGTATATTGATTTGTTCATCAAATTTATACATCTGTTCGTTTTTGTTTCACGAATTCTCTATTCTCTAAATATTTAACATTCTCTGTTTAACCTTTCTCTCTATATATATATATAAACACATAAAATTATGATTAAATTAAAAGACACATAAATTCATTAAAAAAAGGCTCATTATTATGGATGTAATTTTTTTAGTAAAATGAAGACGAGTACATGTTGACATGAATCATGGCGTGCAGAATTGGAGATTGGTCGACATCGCCAACTTAATTATAATAATGCATTAAAAGTTGCAACACGTAAACCATTAACAATGTTACATCTTTCCATCTCTAGGGGAAGAACTACTTTTGGTTTAATTTCTTTCAAATTAAATAATTACGAATTTGTCAATACACTTTCTTGATAGTTAGTTATTTTCGATAGAATTGCTGATAAATCACTAACTATCAAAAACCAATCATTCAGTGTCCTTTTTCTAGAAAAAGGGTCATTACGAAGGGAAATACATGCACCCACCATCTTTAATTAGTGAAATATTAATTTAATCAATTTTTGGAAAAATAAGAATAAAAATCAAACACCAATCCCCCATTTCGCTTTTCCATCGTGTATGATTCAAAATATAATTAAAAAGTCATCAAGCGGAACACAACATTGTGTGTGAATTTCCAGCTACATATATTATGACATAATATATTCAATATAAAAAGGTTGTAAATTATTGAATTTAAAAATAATTATGAATTTAGTCAATTTTGATTCTCATATTAATATAAATTCATACTTCCAGCTAATGCTAACATGATGGTCTGAAAATCATCTAAATATGTTCTCACAATTTAGTAATCATTTACAAAACTTTAGTGTCTTGGTGTGCATGATTTGGATAGCAAATTTATATAACATGCCATGTCAGCATCAATTTAGAAGTAAATCGATCTTAGTCGTAAACTTAGAATGGATTAAAAGTATAAATTTACGTACGTAATTAATCTTGATGTAGTGTGCAAAATAATATGACCAAAGTTCGATAACTTACAAGCTATTACCGTTTTATAAAAATTGTGAATTTTCTCAAGGTTGTGTTTTTTTTTGCATGTTCTCTACAATAATTTTAAAAATTGGATGGATAATTTGTATAGACTGTAATCTGTATATATAATTTTTTTTTATCCAACACCAAAACATTGTGATCCTATCTCTTCTCAAGTTTTCTGGGATTTGATTGAACTAGTTCCCAAGATTTTGGCGTTACTAGACCATGTGCATAACATCATCAAAATAAGATACATGAATCTTATGAAACAATTTTTATTTTACTGATTTTAAAGTTCTTGTTTTTGAATGATATAATTGGGTGAGTTCGTATACTCTCATTTACAAATAAATTGAGTTGAAAAGCTAGCATTTATTGTACCTACCTTTGAGATGATATAACAATAATGGCATATGCTCTAAAATTAAGCTATGAAGTTGAAGTTGAAGTCGATTAGATACACTTTTTATTTTTATTTTAGTTGGTAACGGACAATTCGAAAATCGAAGCTCAATCATCACTCATAATAATACAAAGATAAAGAATGTCATTAGTTACAATTGGTAATAGCTTTAATTGATTGGATCATGATATGACTAATCAACCATGGCGATTTTTTAAAATAATATTACATGATGTTTTTTCTAACTTTTTAGAGCCACTAATTTGTGGAAGCGTGCAAATGCTCAAGATTGTACAGCTCCGAGTCGGCAGAAACTCAATATCATAGATTTGAAAATAAAAAATAAAAAATTACTGATGATATAATTCATACAAATATTCTCTTTTATTTGTTCGTGTGATTAACTACATACACCTGTGCAATTTCTTATTCCAACTCGTTGAAGTTTGATTTTATCTAATTCGTTATTACTCCATGTTGATGTTGACTTCACAACATACAAATACACAATGCTTTTTGGTGAAAAGGTTTCATCTGAGGAGCAAATATTGTGTGATTAATATAATATACTATCTAGCTTGTTCTAGAAAATTATTATACATACTGTACTTATAGAGGTTGTACTCCAGTGCATTTGGATGCATCATGTATTTTATAATCATATCTTAATTGCAATTAATAAATTTTAATTAAAATTTAATTTTTAAAATTAAAATCCTAATTAGAGGTTTAAATAATACATATTTCAGAATTAATAAATTATAATTAAACCCTAATCAACCTCTAGTTAACTACATTCTCTGTCCCACAAAAATTTTAGTGAAATAAATCAAACTCCGTCTACAAACAAGTTGAAGAGAATGATAAAATGTTATTGCTGCAGAAATTCACAAACTTTGGCGCATTTTAATTTTATGCACAACCTTTGAAAATTTAACTTGGCACTGTTCTAATCAAAACGATTTTATTTCATTTACTAAAAAAAAAAATCAATACTTATTTTGAATTCCACGTCACCCTGTATTGTTCTCTATCTTGCACGAACGAAGGGATTAAGAATAAAAGTTTGGCTGTAAATAGTTGTGAAAAGAAAGTCAGTTAATCTGTGACCGACACTATATGAGTGGTGCGCTGTCTTACCACCTAGGAAATACAATTGGTTGTTAGAAAACGATAAAAATGGTTAAAACAACAGAATTTTTTGATTGAACAATCCTCTCTTCTATATTCAAACTTTTCATTCAACGTCATATATCACTCTTGATGTCAAATGTTTGTGTCTGCGTGTGGAAACTCATAGCTCAGTTCCAACAGATTTCAGTATATGTACATAAAACTAGAATATAATGGGTGCAGATTCCTAAATTTGGGCTATCTTTAATCGTTGCTTTGTACATGGCAATGGCAGCAAGTAGTGTGGTAGTCACACTTGATCGCCCCGACAACATCTCTCTGATAAACATGAACGACATGAATCTTGAATCAACAAGATTCCATGAAAAACAGAAAGCCGCAAGCCCCAAGCAGTTCAGTTGGGTGCTTCTGCTCAAACTGCAGAGGATCCTAGCTTGCATTCCACGGGCGGCAACGAGCTCGTGGGCAGTTCTCGGGTCGATCAAGAGGCGCGTGGCCTCCTCGGATCCGGAGGATCCGAGGTACAGAGGCAGATTGTACATGTTCATCAAGGCATTCCTTGCACTCTCAGTGATGGCCCTGGTGGTGGAAATCTTTGCCTATTTCAAGGATTGGGATTTGAGCATTCCACATTCATGGGAGGTTGACAGCCTTGTGCAGTGGTGCTACATGTCTTGGATGAGTTCGAGAACGGACTATGTTGCTCCTCTGGTTGTTGCTCTCTCGAGATTCTGCCTCGTCCTCTTCGTGATCCAGTCGTTGGATCGCCTCTTGCAGTGCTTGGGCTGCTTCTGGATTAAGTTCAGGAAGGTGAGGCAGAGTGATGTGGAGGATGATGGAGCAAGTTTTCATCCCATGGTTCTTGTTCAGATTCCTATGTGCAATGAGAAAGAGGTAAGCTGAATGCATGTGATCATTCATGTCTTTGTTTAAAAAGTATAAGTAATTTATATTTTTGTTTCTGCGCGAAGGTGTATGAGCAGTCAATTGGCGCTGCTTGCCAACTGGACTGGCCCAAGGACCGGTTTCTCGTGCAGGTGCTGGATGATTCGGACGATGAGCTGCTGCAGCATCTGATAAGGGATGAAGTGGTGTCGTGGAGGGAGAAAGGGGTGAATGTAGTTTACAGGCACCGGTTTCTGAGGAGCGGTTACAAAGCCGGCAACCTCAAATCCGCCATGGCCTGCGACTATGTGAAGGACTACGAATTCGTTGTGATATTTGATGCAGACTTCCAGCCCAACCCTGACTTCCTCAAACTAACACTGCCCCATTTTAAGGTAATGCTCACCAAGTTTGGCATTTGGCACCTCATCGTTGTGCAAAGATGTGTTATTAAATTGATGGGTTGTTTCAGGGGAAGCCTGATATAGGGCTTGTTCAGGCGCGTTGGTCGTTCGTGAACAAGGACGAGAATTTGCTGACGAGGCTCCAGAACATCAACCTATGCTTCCATTTCGAGGTGGAGCAGCAAGTCAATGGCTATTTCCTCAATTTCTTCGGCTTCAATGGGACTGCCGGGGTGTGGAGGATCAAGGCCTTGGAGGACTCTGGCGGCTGGCTTGAACGGACAACTGTCGAGGACATGGACATAGCTGTCCGAGCTCACTTGCACGGATGGAAATTCGTGTTCCTCAACGACGTCAGGGTGCTCTGTGAGCTCCCGGAGTCGTACGAGGCCTATAAGAAGCAGCAGCACCGTTGGCATTCCGGGCCCATGCAGCTCTTCAGGCTATGCCTCCCTGCAATCTTAACTTCCAAGGTAATGTAAATGTTGTGATGATTCAATGCTTTCATAGTTTCATTGCAAGATGCTAATGATGTCTACATATTGTTGCAGATATCTTGGTGGAAGAAGGCCAATTTGATCTTCCTATTCTTTCTGCTGAGGAAGCTTGTGCTCCCTTTCTACTCATTCACGCTCTTCTGCATCATACTGCCACTAACCATGTTCATACCCGAGGCTGAGCTGCCGGCTTGGGTGATCTGCTACGTGCCCATCATCATGTCGATCCTCAACATCCTGCCCGCGCCAAGATCCTTCCCCTTCCTCGTGCCATACCTACTCTTCGAGAACACAATGTCTGTCACAAAATTCAATGCCATGATCTCGGGGCTGTTCCAATTGGGGAGCGCGTACGAGTGGGTGGTGACAAAGAAAACCGGGAGGGCATCAGAGTCGGACCTGCTGAGCCTCGCTGAGAGGGAATGTAAGAGTCAGACGGAGGAGAAGATCCAACGCAGACCGTCTGAATCCGGGCTAGAGATGCTGGGGAAACTAAACGAGCACCAGCTTGTGAAGAAGAGGAGGAACAGGATTTATAGGAAGGAGCTTGCACTTGCTTGCCTTCTGCTCACTGCAGCAGCAAGAAGCTTGTTGTCTGCTCATGGGATTCATTTCTATTACTTGCTGTTTCAAGGGATGTCTTTCTTCATTGTTGGTATGGATTTGATTGGGGAGCAGCTTAGTTGAATCATCATGCTTATACTTTTCCCAGTTCTAAATAAGTCACTTTTGAACTGGATTTTTTTTTAATCATAGTTTTAGCAAAGATATAGATACGATTCTTTTAATTGTATGATACCAGTGTTTGGGAATATTGATATACAGTTTCTAAGTTGGGATTTTCATTCCTATCTTGCTTTCCTAGATCCATTTTTGTTTTATGAGAATGTACAAGTAGTGGGTTTATGTAAATTTAAATTGGAGATGAATATCAAATGGAAGTTGTGAGAGTAGTGTGGTTATGGCATATTAATTATTTGGATAAATGAGTAATGAAATATGGGTGGCTTATGTGGGAGCAAGACAAGGAGTTATATCAGTGTCGGTATCAATTATTTGGATCAACTTAGTTAGTTGACTTGATGGACTGAAAAATATGGGAATCATGTTGCATTGTGAAATTTGAATAGTCTTTATAATTATCCAACTAATTAAAAGAAAAAATGCAACGGTGCAACGATGTTAAAGTTTTAGGATTGTTGTCTTTTATTTTGTATTTTTAACCTGAACTGTTATTGTTTGATTCTATTAGGCTAAGCTAGGCTCCAATGTTATTTAGTTAGGATTTTTTTAGCTAAAACAACCTATAGAATCTTTGTTTTTTTTAGACCAACCTAAGAAATCTTCTCAAGACTGTATCAATAGGATACAATCTCTTCAAGTTAGTTAGATTATCTTTCACTAAGGCTGCGTTTACTTTGATGGATAAATTTATCCATGAAAAAGAATGAATAACAAAAATTTATGCCTTAAAATGTCTCATTTCTTTTCCAACATTTGACACAAGAGCATTTTTCCTTCCTTATTTTCACTTCAAGGGTGGATAATATTATCACACCAAAAAATGGAGGGATAATATTATCCACCCTTGAAGTGAAAATAAGGAAGGAAAAATATTTTTGTGTCAAATGTTGGAAAAGAAATGAGACATTTAAAGGCATAAATTTTTGTTATCCATCATTTCCATGGATAAATTTATCCATCAAAATAAACGCAACCTAAGGTTTTGTTTGATGTCTTGTGTTATGTGCTAGGTCTAATTTATATAAGAGTTGGAATTTATTAGATTTTAATTAATTTATTATAGTAGTAATTAGCAAAAATAATTAGATTATTGAATATTTAATATTAGTCTTCTAAATTTTTCTCGCCCAAACACCTGTTCTAAATCACATTTCACAATTTACTTTTTTTTTTTACCAATTTGTTTAATCATTGATGTCACTATGTCAGGATCTTTTCTAAGAGCAACTTTTATTTGAAATTTGAATAGTCTTCCCCCCCCCCCCCCACTTGAGCCATTATTTCAAGTGTATTTCTTACTATGATTTATTTTATGTTTTTGTGTTATGCCTTTCCTGCATTGTGAAACATTTGAGTTGGCTTTGTTTTTGTATATGATTAATGCAAGAATTTTTCGGGCGAGTGAAACATTTTTAAATTTTATAATTTTGAGTAATTTATTTTTAAACTTCTTAATATACATATATTATTTTTTATAACTATTTTAAAGTTTAAAGATCGCATAATCACATATATTTTAAAAATTTAAACAAATAAAATATTTCATGCGCAAACATATACATAACACTTTTAATGAACATATTTTTTGAAAAATTCATGTAATTTTTTTAACATTCCACTCACGTATATTTTTAATTTAAAGGAATAAAATATTTCACGTGCAAGCATTGACATAAATTATTTAAACGTAATACGTTCACATATATTTTATGTATATGGAAAAATTAGTTTATAAAATTCTCACTTTTTTTTGTACATAATCTTACCAACTACTATTACTCTTAAAATTCTCGTGTATTACTAACTTATATATGAAAAGATTACGAGTCGGCTTACCCTCTATGACAAAATTAATCTAGGGTAATCTCAGACTAATTCTATCTCGACAGTAGTATAAGTCTTGGCTTACCATGCAATGGAGCGCATGCCTCTTTTTTTAAACATTTACCTACTATGACTTTAAAGATGGTAAGTCAATCACTTGAAGATCCATCATCATCTTCGCGCTCTCTAACAACCCTCTCCAGAAACTTCTTCCTCACCCCGTCAAGAACAGCATCTCTCGATTGCTCTCCACCATGCCCGTCATTGAGCACGGGATCCGACTGACACAGAACTAAGGCTACACCTGAAGATAGATAATGTTCAACAAAATCCATTATGCATGTCAAATGCTGCAGTCAAGTGGCATGTAATGTAATCATAAACAGGGTTACTCAACATAGAATAACTGGCAAACTTATGAACTGAATGGACAACTGCTTATAGCATCTACTTAAGATCATCACACAACTACATTACAGCATATAATGTGCTCAAGAGTAAACTTTTGGGAAGTGATTGCTTACACTCTAATGTGGGGCATCCAACACAATATCCTTGTTACTAATTTTATACACTTTTACATTGTTTCAATGTACTAAGACAGTCTTCGTGTACAGTTTTTATTTCACAGATGTTTCGAAAAACTGAGATGTCCAACCAGTTATTTATCCATGTCAAAATGATGCCTACATGCAAGATGAACTGCTAAAACTGTGGGGGAAAGAAACTCATATGTGCCGCAACGAAAGATGGCTAACAAGTAAAACATAAGTGAGTGTCAGTAAGAGATGACATACTTTCAGAAGTGCACCTCCGCCCAAAACTATGTATCCCCACGTGAGTTGCCTTAACAGCACTATTATTGTACACCAGAATAGTGGGAAGATTACGATCAGGATAGTTGGGAATGCACTCCGTTGATATAATTTTGACGAACTTTGTTGCAGGGTATCTTTTCGCCAAATCTTCAAGACATTGCAAAAGCACCCTGCACTCTGGGAATCTGTATAAAAGCACTCAGGAATTAGAACAATCAAGACATGAGCATTACTGCTGTCGACAACTAGTACTAATTACCCATCTTTGTAGAGCAACACGACAACCCAAACGTCTTGAGGAGCTTGTGAAACTTCACGGACAAAATCAGATCCTGAAATTGGAATCACGGAACCAAACTTTGCTATCTTAGCTGCTTCCCTCATCTCAACCAACCTTTTCTTCCTATCACAATTAAAATGAAAGAACACTTATAGCTGCTCATTGTCTTGATGAAATGAAAGAAGTGAATGGAGTAATTTATTTGATTTCAAAGGCATAACGCCATCGGAGTTGTTAGTGAAAGCAAAGAACAGTAAATCCAAGTATAACACACAATCTAGTCTATCGTCATCCTACTTCGACAAGCTTCATCAAAAAAGACAAAAGACATAAATGAATGGCTTAATTAGCTGTAAATTCATAACCATTTGCAAATTTCAGTTTTTCCCATATTGTATAAAGATGGTGAATAAATATGCAAACTTTTAGGAATTTTAAAATTTACCCAAAATCAAGATTGTGGCCAACTCGAAACTCGCCTTATTGAAATTTTTAGACGTGGTGCTAGGATTTCTAAAATTGGGATAGGGTTTCTAAAAATTCTGTTTTGATTTCGCTGGGATCTTAATTTGCGGTAAATTCTGAAAATTCATGTATTTATTCACCAATTGGAATTAATTGTAGTTTAGAAATTACAATCAATTCCCTTACCAAAAAACATCAAAGCTACATTTCAATCATCTTAAATTAGGGGCAATACCGAATTTTGGAAATGCATTCAATACCTGTACTCCTCGAGGAAGCGATCATCGTCGAGATCATCTTCGAGATCTTCAAGCTCCTCCTCAGTTTTGCCATCGATCCAGGTCCTATTCTTGGGCTTGGAATCCTCGTCCTCGGCCGGGGTGAAAGACGGCGGCTTGAATACCGGTGCCTTCTCCGGTAGATTTCCGAGTTTCCTCTGAATATCGTCCCATTGCGTGGAAGCCCCTTCCAAATCCTTGTACACAAAATGGTAATCCGCCATTGATGTGGATCTTCGCAACTCCCCGCTCACTTTATTCCCTCACCGTTTTTGTAAAATTCGTGGAAATATAAAAGAGTAGGAGGAAGGTGAGCTAAGAGGAAAGCAGTAGAGAGAGTGCCATTTATTTCTTGAGAAAAAGGTTATCACAACTTACAGATCTCGTGCTATTTATATAGCACAACACGAGTCAAGTAAAAGCAATAAGCAAATAAGAAGAAGACATATGGCAGATACAACTAAAGCAAAAAGATACGCATGCATAATATGCATGTAGCCAACAGTAATACGCGCAGCAGTAGAAACGCGCCTTCCATTACCCCCCTCAAGCTGGACATGGTGAAGATCCACCATTCCAAGCTTGGACATCAAGGTTCGGAAACGAGGTCCAGCAAGAGACTTGGTGAACAAATCAGCAAGCTGCGTGGTAGTGGAAATATGCAGGGGAATCAGAAAACCCTCTTGGTATTTCTCGCGAACAAGATGGCAGTCTATTTCCAAGTGCTTCGTGCGCTCATGAAAAACTTGATTCTTGGTGATGTGAATCGCAGCTTGGTTGTCACAATAAAGAGGTAAGGGCAGTGGGAGCTGCACATGAAACTCAGCACACAAATGGGACAGCCAAGTCAATTCACGAACTGTAATACTGAGAGCCCGATATTCGGCTTCGGCAGAGGAAGCAGAGACAGTAGCTTGCTTCTTGCAACGCCAAGAAACTAAGGATCCGCCAAAGAAGACACAATAACCAGTAAGAGAGCGACGCGTATCAATACAAGACCCCCAATCTGCATCGCTATAAGTCGTGAGAGTATGTTCACCAGTAGATGGGTAAAAGGGACCAAGGGAAGGACACCCCTTTAGATACTTGAGAACATGTATAGCTGCTCCCCAATGATCCTCAGTTGGAGAGCCCACAAATTGGCTGAGCTGCTGAACAGCGTAGGTGATATCGGGTCTAGTAAGGTTGAGATAAAGTAAGCGCCCAACCAACCTGCGATATGCATCAGGCTCAGCATAACCAGGAGAGTCATTATGAGCTAATTTACAATTCAGAGGTAAAGGAGTAGCTACTGACTTGCAACCAAGAAGTCCTGCAGAATCGACCAAATCAAGTATATACTTCCTCTGATTGAGGCAAGTACCAGACTCTCCTCGTGCTATCTCCATGCCCAAGAAATATTTAGCAACACCCAAATCCTTAATAGTAAAAGTAGAGTGTAGAAATTCCTTCAACTCTGTGATAAGATCAAGGTTAGGTCCTACAATAAGGACATCATCCACATAAACCAAGAGGCAAATAAAGCAATCACCTGTTCCCTTAACAAATAAGCAGTGGTCTGAATGAGATTGAGTGAAACCAAAGCTGAACAGGTGGCGGCAGAACTCAGCATTCCACTCCCTAGAAGCTTGTTTCAGCCCGTATAGGCTTTTGACCAATTTGCATACTTGTCCAGGCCGTGCCTTATCATATCCTTGAGGAGGCTGCATATATATTTCATCATGTAAGAATCCATGCAAGAATGCATTATTAACATCAATTTGATGTATATGCCATGCTTGGCACGTAGCAATTGCAAGCAGAAATCTCACAGTAACGAGTTTGGCAACCGGTGAGAATACCTCTGTGTAGTCAACACCATACTCTTGGTTGTAACCCTTGGCAACCAAACGCGCTTTATAGCGTTCCACAGTGCCATCTGCATTCAATTTAACCTTATAAACCCACTTCGATCCAATTGCTCTCTTCCCCTGAGGTAGTGCAGTAAGAATCCAAGTATCATTTGACTCCAGTGCATGTAATTCACAAGAAAAGCTGTATAGTGTGGATCTAGAATGGGAGATGTTACATAAGGAAAAGTATGTGGTGTAAGGGTTTCTGAGAAAGAAGGTAAGACAGCTATGTTTGATGTAATGTTTCCAACATAGTCTTTCATCCAAGATGGTGGGCGGCGAGCTCTCTTGCTAGCCCCATTCCCAACATCCGGTACAGAATCAGTTGAGGGTGTTTGATTAATAGAAGGGGCAGAAACTGGTGATGAATTATTATCAGTAGTTGATGATGCACAAGTAGGTGAGAATGAGGTAGATATAGCTGTGGGTATAGTAGAAGGCAACTCAGAGGGTAATATGGTGAGTGGCTCATCATTATAGAGAGGTGGAGGATATGATGGATATATAGGAGAAGGTTGTGAGGAGGATACATAGGGATAGGTATCAGGTAAAAACTTGACATCTCTCCAGGTGAGAACTTTGTTTTCTGCCAGATCATATAACAAGTATCCCTTGTTATTCATTGCATATCCAAGAAAAATGCACTTGATGCCTCTGGAGTCAAATTTCTTTCTAGTTGGTGACAAATCCACTGCATAAGCCAAACATCCAAACGGCTGCAAGAGAGTAATATCAACTGTCTTATTATACATAACAGAGAATGGAGCTTCCCAATCAATAACTTTGCTAGGTAGGCGATTCAATAACCATGTAGCAGTTAATAGAGAAAAAGGCCAAAAAGATGTAGGTAAATTGCTGTCAAACATTAATGCCCTTGCAATCTGTAAGAGAGTTCGATGTTTGCGCTCCACAACTCCATTTTGTTGTGGTGTGTAAACACAAGTTCTCTGGTGATGAATACCAAATTCAGAAAGCATAGCACTCAGCTCCCTATTGACAAATTCAGTCCCATTATCTGTTCTCAGGTTTTTAATAGTCTTGCCAAATTGATTCTGTATCATCCTAATGTGTGTTCTCAATGTTGAACATACTAGACCTTTAGAACTCAGTAAATAGATCCATGTTAGTCTACTGTGGTCTTCAACAAGTGTGAGCATAAACCTCGCATTACAAACATTATCATCACTATATGGCCCCCACACATCAGCATGTATAATTTCAAACAATTCATGTGATCTCCTATGCAACACAGGAAATGAATCTCTAGTTTGTTTAGACTTGATGCATACCTCACATTGCCTTAGCTTAGTTTTTGTGTCCTCATTAATCATGTCAGCAATGAATGGAATGTGCTTCATGACTCCAGTTGAAGGATGTCCTAGCTCAGCATGCCACTGTTCAACACTCCTTCGATTCTGATTTATGGCAAGAGCAGAATCAGCCATCATCCCTTCTATCAAATACAAGTTTTTGAACAACCTCCCCATAGCAAGAATATGATCATTCTCAATCCTTTGTATTAAACAATGTGTATTGAGGAACAGACATTTGGCTCCATTATCTTTTGTCAGCTTAGCAACAGAAATCAGGTTATGAGTGAAATTGGGAGCATACAGTACTCCTTTGAGAACCAGATTCTCAGCTATAGTAGCTTCTCCCATATGAGTCACCTCCTTAACACTTCCATCCGGCAGATGGATATCTTGCTTTCGGTGCAGCCTATGTATAACACTCATAAGCTTTGAATTACAGCAGATGTGTGTGCTAGCACCAGAGTCTAACACCCACACATCTTGTGAATCCCCATTTAACACACTGAAAGCATAATGGCCTTGAAATTCTGATTCATTCTGCACACTTCCTTGTACCATATGAACATCGTTCTTCAGAGATCCATTAGTGCCCTGTGTGACTAGGCTACCAACACATTTAGTAATCTCTGATTGTATTAGCTTCACAAGAGAAGTGTTAGTGTCATCAGCTGCTTTGCTATACTCCCCTGTATCCCCTTCAGATGAAACCTCTGCACAATTGACTCGTGTTTTAGGCCGGCTTTCCTTTAACTTTTTATACCAATCGGGGAAACCGTGTAGCTTGAAACATTCAGATTCCTCATGACCGTTGCGGTCACAGTGTGTGCAATATAACTTCTGCCTTTCCTCCTTGCTCCTTCTCGGTTTGTATGACTGTTGTTGTTTAGAATAGTTAGCCGATTCCTTTCCCTTCTGATTGACTTGCTTAGCAAGTGCAGCAGTTTGAAAAGCATGTGGATCACAAAAACTCTCTACAGTGAGCTTTTGATCTTCTATCTGCAAGACCATGGAGTACGCCTTATTGACATTCGGCAGTGGATCTAAGAATAGAATCTGTCCTCTCGCACTCTCGAATGAATCATTAAGACCTAAGAGAAACTGCATCAATCTCTGATTTTCCTCTCTATTCATCCCTGCTTCGCGAGTTCCACATACACAAGTTAACGGAGGCAACAACATATCTAGCTCATCCCATAGAGCAGTTAAATTGTTAAAATAGACAAGTACACTTTGATTCCCCTGCGTGTAACTTCCTATTTCTCTTTGCAACCTGTAAATCTTAGGACCGTTGCTTCTCCCAAACCTTTGATTCAAGGCATCCCAAAGTTTCCTCGAATTTTCAATGTGAACAAACGCATTCACAAGTTCTTTCGAAATAGAGTTTATAATCCAAGAGGAGACCATATAATCCGCCTTAACCCAAGCCTTATAATAAGGAGAATCAAAATCAGGTTCTAACAACGTACCATCGAGCAATTCCAGTTTACTCTTAGCTCCTAGAGCGCGCTTAATAGATCGGCTCCAGTTGAGGAAGTTGTTGCCAGTTAACTGAGCTGAAACCAGCTGCATTCCTGGATGATCCGCATTATGCAGCTGTAAAATCTCCTCGATCTGCTTCAGATCCATGGGAGATCGATGTTTGTCGCGACGATCGTCAGATTTGTGTAGATCTTCCTTCAGTGGTGGTTGATCTCCCGCTTCTTCATTAGCTATAACATTCCACGGAACTCGTCGTGATTTCGTCATTAAAAGGATCTAAACCAGTGCTCTGATACCATGTAAAATTCGTGGAAATATAAAAGAGTATGAGGAAGGTGAGCTAAGAGGAAAGCAGTAGAGAGAGTGCCATTTATTTCTTGAGAAAAAGGTTATCAAAACTTACAGATCTCGTGCTATTTATATAGCACAACACGAGTCAAGTAAAAGCAATAAGCAAATAAGAAGAAGACATATGGCAGATACAACTAAAGCAAAAAGATACGCATGCATAATATGCATGTAGCCAACAGTAATACGCGCAGCAGTAGAAACGCGCCTTCCATTAGTTTTTCAGAACATTTATCATCTATAATCTATAATAATAGTATAAAATAACAGTGTTAATCTAGATTATATAAATGGGCATGTAGAAGTGGAGGCGCCGGCTGCGTCGTGGGCAGCTGGCGGACGTGCTCGCCGCGAGTGGAGGCGCCGGCTGCGTGGAGCGGTGGTGTCTGCCGTCTGGTTTGGAGCGGACCGCGTGAATGGGGGGAGGGGACCAAAGCCAATTTAAACATATGAAACGGCCCAATTAAAATTCTTTTTTCTCTTTTGAAATGGCTGCTCAGGAAATGCCCAACCCAAGACCCAAGATACATTAATTTATTTCCTATTTTTTTAGAATATTTATTTTCTATTCTTAGATTTGTAAGTTTTTGAGTTTTTATGCATTTTTTTGTTATTTCAATTTATTTTATTACAATTTATTATCAATAATAAATTATAAATTATTATGATTAGACAGGTGCAGTGATGATTGATAAATGAGGTAGGTTTGTAAATACTCGAATTTTTTCTATTTTTAAATTTTGTACCTAAATATTAAAATCTATTTATAAATACATGAACTTTGTATTATCAGAATGTGATTGAATAGTGTGATTGAGTAGATAGAAATATTAATGAGGTGGAAAATCGAACAATTAATTGAATATTAGAAAGGTTGATTGTTTGAATAGTTAAACTTATTATTGATAAACATAATCTTAACTAATAAGAGTGGGAATAACCCGCACAATTTATTTGACAACGAAATGTACCATTTATTTAAGAACCCAGCGCAACTCAATTGATAAAATGCTTATTAATTTTATTTTTTATTTTTTTTCAATCATGGAAAAAATTAGGGCTGGGAATCGGGTCGGGTTCGGGTACCCTACCCGAACCCGAAAATACCCTAAACCCACTACCCGAACACCCCGAATTTGAAATCGGGTACCCTAATACCCGACTCGGGTACCCGAGACAGGTATTCGGGTACCCGAAATTACCCGGTCAAGACTGGTACTTGGGAAGAGAGGCACGCGGATCCTCTTGTGTGGTGCGTGTGTCCTGTTTCCGGTGTGAAGGTGAGAGACACAGAGGGAGAGAGAGAGAGTTGAGGGTACCGGTGATGGTGGCTTGGCTGCTTTATCCGGAAGGACGAAGGAGTCGGTGGTTTCAGGGAGGCTAGGTCGGCCTGTTGCGGCCGCCGGATCGGTGAACAGGGGGGCAGGAAAACGAGCACAGAGGGAGAGGGGTGTCGGGAGGCGGCGGCTACCATGGTGGTGGCGGCTGTCGCCGGAGTTCAGAGGAGGGATGCTCTGCGTATGAGCGTTGAGGGAGAAAGAGGCGAGAATGAGAGAGAGAGTCGAGCAGATCTCTTCAGCGTGAGATGTGAAAGAAGGAATTAGGGCTTGGACTAGGGATGTCAATCGGGCCAGCCCATCGGGTTTTCGGGCTAGCCCTATCGGGTTCCGGGTTAATCGGGTGCGGGCTAATCGGGTTGAAGGTTTTTTCGGGTTGTAAATCACCAACCCTAACCCTAAACGTTCGGGTTTCGGGCTAGCCCATCGGGTTGGAGGTTTTAAAGGTGTAAAAATAAAATTATCATTTGTATTACATTATTCTTAATGATCTAATGTATAATGTATAAAATATACATAAATATTAAATATATAAATTATATAGCCAAGCATGAAATGCAAAAATATAAAATATTCAAGATTACGACATAAATTAAAATACCGAAATCTAAATTATCAAATATATGATCTTTTGTATGCCTAAAAATATGAACAGGTCTCACACTTAAATGAGAAGCTCAGAAGACCATACAAACACTTACCACCCCAACCATCTCCCCCACCGCACCAGACCAAATATACAACATACAAATGCACACACCACACGGAATATCGAGCACATACTCATTCACTTTAGCTATCTATCCATGTTAAATGTATTTAAAACCTCATTGAATTTATACAAGAGGAAGTGTTCAGCATTTATCCAAGTTACATTTACTTGATCCCCATTGAGAATTATAGAATGGAAGAGCTCAGCAGAACACAATTACATCTCCTTCGTTTCATGCATAAATATTTCAACTCAAGAAACTACCTATAAATCTATAATAATGTTGCAAGTCCACTCATCTCATACAAAACGACACCATATTATGAATATATGAGGCCACTGCCAAAATTAGTAGGCCTAATCGAAGGGCAAAAAAATGGACTGCTAATTCAAACTCATCCGAAATAGAAAAAAAAAATTGAGTAAATAATCTATGAATAAATATTAAGGACTAAGGATGAATAATACTGCATAAGGATGAAGAGATTACTTATGAGTTATGAATGATTGATGGTGATGGCGAGCAGGTTCAGAACTCAGAAGCCGGCGGCCGGAGTGGTGGCGGTCTGCCGGACCTGGTGCGGCTGGTGCCTGGTGGTGCCGACTGCCGTGAACGAGATCTCTCTGCGAGGAGCTCGGGAAATCGGAGAGAATCACGACAGATGCAGAGCAGCAGAGGCGAACGCTGTTGCAGCCTGCAGAGACGCGCAGAGGCGAACGACAGGCGCGCGATGCCGGTGAACGGTGGAACGGTGGAATGGCGTGGAGTTGGAAACTTGGAGTTGGAGGAACCTTGGAGGCGCGCTGCTGTGCTGAAGCGTGAAATTCAAAACCAAAGCAAACCCTAAAGCTAAAATCATAATATTTCAATTTTAATTTTTTTTTTTTTAAAATTCGATAGCCCGACGGGCTGGCCCGACAACCCGCCGGGCTGGCCCGCTTCAACCCGACAGCCCGAACGGGCTAGCCCGATTAGCCCGATTTGTAATCGGGTTGTGATTTTCCAACCCTAACCCTCTAATTTTGTCGGGTTATTCGGGTCGGCCCACGGGTTTCGGGCTGCATTGACATCCCTAGCTTGGACTGTTGGGCGACTGGGCGAGGTCGCGGCTGGGGCGGCTGGAGTGGGGGCGGCGGCGGCAGGAAGGGGGAGGGGGGGTTACTTAGGGCTAGGATTGGGGATTAAGTGGGCTGGGATTGGGGATTAAGTGGGCTGGGGGTTACTTTGAAATGGGAACGGGCCGGCAGTGGGCTGGGATTGGGAGTAATTTAAAATATATTAATTAAAAAATCGGGTAATTCGGGTATACCCGATACCCGATTTTTTCACACCCTAAATACCCGACCCCGACCCCGATCCCGAATTTTTCGGGTATAGGGTACCCGATACCCGATTTTTTCGGGTCGGGTATCGGGTACCCGATTACCCGATCCCGAAATTCCCACCCCTAGAAAAAATGAAGACATATCACGTATGCACTTCGAGACTCTATTCATTTTGCTGAATTTAAATTTAAGTAATGGGGTTATGGAGATTAATTTTTTTTTATAAATAATATATTATCTTTATTTTGAAATAGCATGTATTTTTTGTTAGTTTGATAAGTTTTATAAAAATGTGTATTTTTTTACTCTTGAATATTACCCCACTAAAAATCCTTTAGTTAATTCAAATGAAAAATATCATTTAATTAGTTAATTAATTTATTCACAATTTTATTGCAAATCTCTTATTTTTCATTCTCAACATGACACTACAACAAAAAAATATGTCTTTTATCCCTGTTACAATACACTCACATAAATTAAAGAGTGAAAATATGAAAAATGTCATCTTTTATAAACATAAGTATTTTGTGTCATATTCTTTAAATACTCTATGATTTTGATGAATTTGTTTGATTTTTTGTGAAAGTCTTACACATTTGATCTTATTTGTTGATCGATTTGACAACTATCAATCATAAAAGTCAACGATTTGATATTTATCAGTCAAGAGTACAGATGATCGGACAACTATCAATCATAAAAGTCAACTATTTGATAGCTATTAGTTAAGAGTACATATAATCGGTCAAATATATAAGACTTTTCACAAAAGACCAAGCAAAATCATCAACTTAAAATGGTAAAATAGGTACTTCACATAATTTGGGCATAAAATGCTTAAGCTTATAAAGTATGACATTTTTCATATACAACCCAAGGAATATAACATTTTTGGCTCGCGGGGCCTGCAGCGCTCGCGAGGTCTCCACACCCGCTGGCTTTGTGGATTTCAACTTCGAGAAAATCACGACAAATTCTTGCTAATTCATTAAAAATCCGACCAAGAATTCATTCAAAATCACGAAGAATCGTGAGAATTCTATAGACTTTTAAAATCCACAGACTTTTAAAATCTACATAAGTCTTGAACTAATACACTTCCTAAATTAAAAATATACAATAAATAGAATTCTGATTTTTTATTTATGTTTTGGCAGAAAGAATCTTGGCCCGAGCGCTGGTTTGGATAGAACAGGAAGCGGCCTTCAATAGAGATTCGAATTACGCAACCATTGATTACTGCTCACAGACAAATTCAAATTTCCACCTAAAATCCACTCGATTTCTGCGAAATCCCCCCATTTTCGTTCTTAATTATCTTCTCCCAGAGCTGGAAGTCATTGGTCATCAAGGTATACCTCCTATGTATCTTTATGTTGAATTCCCGCACACTAACTGTTCGACAAAATGCGCCACCGAACCCGTTCGTCATTCTTCCTTTAAAAAGGTAGTATTTTGGCAGGTGAAGAATCAATAGCGGTTGCAGAATGTTGGTGTCGTTGAGCAACGCGATGGTGCTCTGTCCGGAGCAACAATGGGGAGCTGCAGCCAGAGAAGCATGGCCCTCTTCTGGTGGCCGCCGTGGAGCGATCACGTGCTCAAATAGAGGGAGCAACAGTTTTCCTCTTCGTCTCGCATTAAGGTGTTGGAAAAGAAGGGCATGCGCCGCTGCAAAAGGCTCGTGGGAAGACCCTGACGATGGGAGTGATGACAGTGATTACGAGGAAGAAGAGGAAGAGGAAGAGGAAGAGGAAGAAGACGAGGATGACTTGGATTATAGAAGTGATTGGGAGGCTAATGGGAATGATAAGGTTGTTGTTAATGCCGACGCCTTGTCTGTGAAACAGTACGAGGAAAGTCTTGTTAGAGGTATGTGATTTGGAGCATCGCATTACTTTTAGGGGCTAATTGTGTCCAAATACACGAACTTTTGCGTAATTTTGCTTTTGCGAACAAAAAGTTCCCCCTCTAAATGCATGAACTTTTCAATTGTTTTGGTTATCAATTTTCGACGAATTAACGCCATTATGACTAGTTGAAGTGACATAAACATCCAACTATATCGTTTAGTATATGAACCATTTAAGATATGTAGACATTTCAAGCGTCCACCTCAGCATTTATTCAGGGGCAATGAACTGTGAAAAATCATAACAACTAAAAGTTCGTGTATTTGGAAGTAGAATTTCAGTTCATGCACAAAACCAAGATTGAATGAAAGTTCGTGTATTTAAGCGCTATTATCCCTGACTTTTATTGATTTTTTGCTAATGCTTTTTACAGATGAGCAAAAGAAGTCAAATTGAATGCTTAACATAGTAGTAATATTTTCCCCCTTTTGGCGCGTTCACTATTCATGATTGATGAATACATGATTGAATATTTTTATCCTTTTTACTAAGATTTCTCCAACCCTATCCTTTCAATGAGATATGAATGAAGCAAAATCGACTCAAATGAAAAAAATTACTATTAAAGATTTGGATATATCCTAAAGTTTCAATTCATCTTAGTAAACAATGGATTAGTCATACTATATTAACTATTAAAGCTAATCTTCAAAAGTAAACCCCTTTGTGAATTGCAGATGTTAATCACATGTTGAGGCCGGAGGAAAGAGCAATTCTGGATCAGAACGAAGCTCCTAACCTAGAGATACTATCAACGGTAGATTGGAGTAATATTTTTCTATAATTATATGTTAGGTCGCCAAAGAAAACTCCCTTTTTAGTTACTTTCCATTGCTGGCTCCATAGTAGGTTCTTGATCACGTTGTGTGGCGCAGGAGAAATGGAAACCTATCCATACCTTTGCCCTAGCTGGACAGATAAAATTCATGGACGGCCTGCTCGAGAAGGGGTATGACATTGAGCTAGCTGATAAGGTAGGTACTTGTATTTCCACATCAGTTCTTGCTTGGTTCGTGCATTTGTATGAACGGAAGAACTTGGTTGGTCAGGATGGGTCGACTGCGCTGCATTTAGCAGTTATTGGGAAGAGAGAGGCCGTCATTAGTCATCTCTTGAGGAAAGGAGCAAATCCTGAAGCACGCGATCAGGTATATATTCAGAACTGTGTGTCTGGGATCTTTGAAGAGGTCCCTTGTGTCGTTGATTTTCAAGGCCTTTCTCGGATCTTGTACAGGATGGTGTGACTCCCCTTCATTATGCTGTTCAAGTAGGGGCGATGCAAACCGTGAAATTGTTGATGAAATACAAGGTTGATGTGAATGCTGCTGATGAAGTGAGTGCTGCGATGAATTTGTTCAATTCACGACCGATTTGAGTTCATCTTCTTCTTTTTTCCGCTTTCAGGAAGGATGGACGCCGTTGCACGTAGCCATGCAAACGAGAAACAGATATATAGCGAAGATCTTGTTAGTTAATGGCGCTGACATAAACAGGAGAAACAAGGTAATCTCGGGGTTCTCAGTTTCCAATTCTCCATAATCTTAATAGGACAATGCAATGTCTAATTTCCTCATTGTAAGAAAATTAACTGCCTTGCTGATCATAAATAGTGTTGGTGAATTCTAGGATTGATCATAGTCTTTAAGCGTTTCTTTGAAAATGATATCAACTTAGTTTTTTACTTCAAAAATCTTGAACTTTGGAAAAAGTTTGATTTATGTTCCGATTTACAAAATCAAGTGAAAGAATAATCAATCGCCTCGCCAGAATCTGCATTATTCAATATAAAATTGCAGAAAAAACCTTAAATCCTAGGAATCCACCTAAGAATTCACTACTCATCGTTGAGTCGCCAAATTTTGTAAGGCGGGGCATAAATCAATTTTTTTTTCCAAAGCTGAGGGTTTTTGAAGTGAATATATAACATTTTTTTAAAAACGCTGAAAGTTTGGGACAAAAACTATAAATACTATTCCCTGCGTCTATAAAAATTGTAGTGTGGTTTAGAGAGCACAAGCTTTAATATATGATTGAGAGATGCGTTTAAAGTGGAGAAATGAATCATCAAAGTTAAGCGGAGAAAGAGGCCCACTAAAGTTGATGTGTTAAATGATTTGATTTTTTTTGTAAATATTGAGTATGGATGAGATTTAGAATATAAGATACTCCCTCCGTCCCACTTCAAATGTCCCACTTTCCATAATGGGACGTCCCACTCCAAATGTCCCATACCTTTTTTGGCAATCCACTATCTCTCTATACTTAATATTGAAGCAATTTCCACCAACCCACTTTATCTACTTTATACCCACTTTATTTACTTTACACACATTTCTTAATCTCCGTGCCCAAAAGAAAGAAGACATTTGGAGCGGGACGGAGGGAGTATAATTTTTGAAACAGGAAAGACTACAATTTTCGTAGATGAATGAAACTGATAATAAGAGTAGAATTTTTGGGGATGGAGGAAGTAGTATTTGGTGTTTATTCGACAGTTGATCTATAATCTTGTGCAGGATGGGAAGACACCCCTTGATCTGAGCTTATGCTACGGTAAAGAGTTTAAGACGTACGATCTTGCCAAAATGTTGAAACAAGTTGCTGCTACCAGAAGCTTCTGAGATGTCAAGGCTTGTGCCACATTTGAGAATTTGAGTGTGCAAGATGGGGCCATGCATTGTTGGTGCACAAGCACGCGAAACATGAGTTTTTTTTTTTTTTAGATTTTTTTATGTAATAGATTGTTGTCTCATTGTTGGAATTATTATACTATGAAAAATAATATATATGATAGGATGTGATCGTATGTAGAAAGAAAAAGAAATCAGAAAAATGCTCAATGAGTGTATTATATATATAATATAAAATAAAATAAAAACGGATAAGTATTTTCAATCTTTTAATCGTCAAGATCTATAATAAATACTTATATCATTTTGATGAATGAATGCACTAGTTGGATAAGATGATAAGTGGAACAAAATGATTAAATTTATTGTGGGTGGAATAAAAATCTAATGAAATGATTTTTACTTAAAATAAGAAAGAATAAAGATTTGAGAAACGGAGTAAAATGATAAAAAAAAAAAAAAAAAAATTGAAAAACGGAGCTAGTTTTTTATCTCTCCCCCTCAGTTAACAAAAAAGAACCCCCAAAAAAGAGAGAGGGAAAATTCCACTCATTTTCTGAGTTGAAATTCCTCTTAATCACGGGAATACGAAAGGTGACAATTTTTCCACAGCTCTTTTTCTGCTGCTTTGTCTTAGCTCAACTTGGTTTCCGTTAGTTGGAACATGATCCCAAATTTTGCGGTGATTGATGTTAGGTAGGGTTTCCACTTTCAATTGCCGATACTGCAACTTCCACTTTCAGATTAGGTGAATGCTTATCGCCGCTGGCTTCGGAATCCTGCTTGGACACTCGTTGTGCAATTTGTTGCAGCAATCAGAGCTCTGAGAGAAGACAGTACAATGGGGGATGAAAAGGACGCCTTTTACGTTGTGTGGAAGGGGGATATTATTGGAGTCTATAAGAGCATCAATGATCTTGAATCTGTTCTTCGATCTTCGGTTATTTTTCCTCTTTGATTTCTCTGTGCTTCTTTAATTATTTCAGTATTTCTTTTAATTTGAACATTTTCACTGGTGATTTTATGTGTAACGGCGCGAAATTTTGTGTTTTGGTTTTAATCTATGCTAGGTTCTGTTTTATGTGGTGTGTTATTCAATGTTTTGGTGCTGTATGAATGAAGTGATTATGTGTACTTAACAGCGTACCACTTAGGGTGCGTGTACTTTGATGGAAAATGAGAGAAAAAATATATTTTCACATTTTTTCCACCATTTTCACATGTTTACTATGATGGAAAATTTTCTCTCAGGCAGGATGAAATATTTTCTAGGGCGGCCTTTTCACTCATTTTCTCTCCAATGTTGGATAATATTATCATAAGGTAGGGGTGTGAAAATATTTTCTCACCTTTTCCTATCCATCATTTTCCAATGAAAATTTTACCACCAAAGTAAACGCACCCTTAAGCTTAAAGTTGCTGCCGTCTAATAATTAATTAAGCAGAAATGTTACAACTAAAAAATTGTTACTATAGGTTGCATATCAAGCAATTACATGTAACTTATCAGGTGGTAGTATCTGATGTTCTGTTTTGAAGGTTCATAGACACGGAAATCTTGACTCAGCAACGGGGATTACTTGTTTAATGGCTGTATAACTCAAAGTGAAAAAAAAATTAGTAGGAAGTTTTTCGATTATGTTTTCGGATTAATTATGTATGTGCTTTCTTTTGTAGGTGAATGATACTTCTGTTCGCGTGTTCAAAGGGTATGGTTTGACTAAAGAAGCTGACGCGTACCTCTCGTCACACGGACTTAAGAATGCTATCTATTCTGTTGATGCCAGTGAAGTGCAAGATGACCGTTTTGGCCAACTTATCATATGCCCTTTTCGTGTTAGATTCTGGACCTACATGCAAAGTGAATTGCTTTTAATGCTTAAATCCTTTTTATTCTGTGGCTATATTTTATGCATTTGGGAACACTTACTGTGCCTTTAAGTGTTATAGTAGTATGGTAAGACTTTTCACATTTATTAACATAAGCTGCAAATTTGCTGTATGTAGGAACCAAATTCTTCTACAAGTAAATCATCTAGCAAGAATCATCAAGAGAAGAGGCCGCAGGTAATTTTATAAGGACTTGTGGTTGACTGAAGAGTTGAAACTTGAAAGCATGTGAATATGAATGTAGCTGGAGTTAAACTTGTAAATTGATCCACTCACCTTCTGCCGAAGCTTGACATTTACTCACTTTGTGTGCCTATTTGCTAGCAAGGCTTTCACTTAAGGACAAGACCAGCACAACATATTTTTTCATGTTTTTTTATTGTATTTGACGAGCTATGGCACTTTTACTCCTTGAAGTATAGATATAAATATGGATCTACTGATTCTATTGTGATCATTGAATATACTTCCAGTTCATATCAAAATTTGTAGGTCAATTTTGATTGATCTATGGGATATTTCTAGTCATCTGAAGAGATGTGCATAGTTTATTCATAACATCCGAACCATACCTTCCAGAATATCCGAATTTGTTCCTTGACTTGTTTCGATATGTGACATGGAGCACATGATATGGATCTTTTATGTGTTGCAGAATGCAAGGTTCTAAAGATTCTTGAACAGCATTATTCCATAGTTTCAGTTCAGATCTGGGTGATTAATTGCTGTCGTGATTATTTTCCAACAGTTGGATCTTAAATTCTCTCTCTCTCTCTCTCTCAGCAGGAAATAGTTGGTTCAGCTTCTTTTGCAGCAAATCAGATAAAACCTTCTAAATTAGACGATTTTCTTCAAGGTCTGCCAGTTTCTTCTTACTGCGTAAGTTGTTATAAGTCATTCTCATGTTTTGGTGGCCTGATTAGTTTGCTTCCCTTTTGTTGATTCCATTCCCTGAGGCAAAAGTTCAATTGAGGTGTTTCTAAACATACTTTGACTCACAACTCCCATTTCCGTTTATTTTCAGAGTTCCTGTATTATTGAGTTTGATGGTGCTTCAAAAGGAAACCCTGGACAAGCTGGTGCAGGTGCTGTCCTGAGATCAGCCAATGGGAGCATGGTACTTTCATCTTAATTGTGAATTCTATATCATTTTACGTTGACTAACTCTTTACGCTTTCTTCTCTCTCAACTTACAATTTTCAACCTTAAAGTTTTACCGCCAATTTTCTCTTTTCTTCTATCAAATTTCTCTTCTGTTACCTCTCTTCTTAATGTTGAATACACAATTATTTTCTTTTTACATTCTTTTTTAATACTCCCTCCGCCTCCCAAATAACTTCTTAGGAGGGAGGGGCACGGGTTTTAAGTCAAAGTTATTGATTGTATTGGAAGTGGTGAAAAAGGCGTTATAATTATTCTTGGGAGTAGTGAAAAGGTGTAATGTAAGAATAAATGGGGGTATTATTAATGATGGGGTAGTGTCCCAAAATGGATAGAAAATTATTTGGGAGACGACCCAAAAAGAAAAGATAGGAAATTATTTGAGGAATAGAGGGAGCATTATTATTATTATTATTATTATTATTATTATTATTATTATTATTTTGTTGGATTTCTATTTTTATGCTTTTTATTTACATATTCTTTAATTATAATAGTTATTAATGCAACTAAGGATAGTGCAATTTTATATGTTCATTTTAGAACCTTTTGATTTAAAGAATAAATTTTTAAAAGTAGAATTTTATTAATTTGAGATGAATAATTAGTGTATATGTAAAATATAGAATTAATAGAATTTTGTATATGATTTAAATTTATGTAATTTGTAATTATGTTTGTGTACGATTATTGATTTATTTATATAAACGTATTTGCTATTATCTTTTTAATTAGATTTAATATTAGATTGACATTTATATATATTAAAAATGAAACATTAAATTTGGTTTACATTTATATATTTTGTTTTTTTCAAAATTTTCATTGACATTTTAAATTTTTTATATAGAGTTGAAGTAATTATATGATATACTAATAACTAGTATTTTAATGTTAGTTGCATATAAAATAAACTAACTATTGTAATATGTTTATACAACAATTGGTTTATATATAAAAAGATCTCTGATTATGTCACTGTTATTATAATTCTACTTTTTTCTTTATAATTTAATAATTATTATATAATACTCATTAAATTTAATATTATGCTCATTGAGTTGATAATATTTTTATTATACATTACTTCAAATAGTAAAATAATACTCCCTTCGTCCATGAAATGAGTATCCATATTTCCTTTTTGGTTCGTCCACCAAATGAGTATTCATTTTTTTTTGGGTAAGGGTACCACATACAATCCACTCATAAAAATAACAAATGGGTACTCATTTCGTGAACAGATGGAGTATTTCAATTAATAAAAATTATTTTTTGTTATTAATTGAACTAACTCATAAATGGTGATGTTTTGGCATTTTTACATAGTTTGAATTTTAAAAAAATTATAAAATATGTCTTGGCCCGTGCATTGCACGAGAGAGCGTACTCCTGGACTAGTGCAGCTGAAAATAAAGTAAAATAGTACATGGGCTTCACGAAATAATTTATATCAGCTCACTTAACCTTCAAGCCCTAAATTTATATGTAGAATCCATAATACACAAGTCCAATGACAAGGAACATAATTTTGCCCAAAATCAAACTATTTTCTTTCAAAAAAAATTTGTCAAAATAATTCTTAACGTCCTAAATATTTTTTGAAACTCATTTTCAACTTAAGGGTGCAACTACTGGCTTCCTCGAGTCCACTTTTACATTTCTATACGCAAATAAATTCATTTTAAACCAATTTAACACAAGTAGAAAGTGGGGTGTTACAGAAAAATGTGAAGCATAAATCTTGAGTGAAATATTTGAATAGTCTGCAACCTCACAGAATGTGTTTATTGTTCTGATTTCTAACGTAAGAAGCTCCTTACTTTTTAAGCATGTCCTTGAATCTTGATAGGTATTTCGACTGCGTGAAGGTGTCGGAATTGCAACTAATAATGTTGCTGAATACCGTGGTGCCATTTTAGGCTTAAGATTTGCTCTCTCCAAAGGGTTCAAATATATACGTATGCAGGGAGACTCTAAGCTAGTGTGCATGCAGGTACTAGTGTCTTCCTTGTCCTACTTACGTTATCTCATGTAGAACTATAAAATGACTTGGTAACATTAGCAACAAAAGTAGTAGTGAAGGCTTACATACACTTAACACTATTTGAAGAGTGTTTCTTTGTCATGAATTCTGGGCATAATCTCTAGTCTTCTTTCAAGTAGTTATCTCCTTTTTGCTTTATCTCATGGACAGGTTCAGGGTCTATGGAGAACCAAAACTCAGAATATGGCTGACTTGTGTAAGGTGGCTAAAGAGTTCAAAGATCAGTTTGCTTCATTCGAGATCCGTCATGTCGAAAGAGTAAGTTAAAAATGTTATGACTTGATTCTTCCCTGCCTTCTTAATTAGAAAACTTCTGTGGAGGATTAGTTTAGTTACAGTTGTCTAAACTTTATTAAGTACCAACCAACATCTTAGGGTGCGTTCTCTTTGATGGGAAGGGTGGAAAATATATATTTTCACCATTATCCCACTCTTTTGACATGTTTTGTATGATGGATAAAAAGTCCAAGCAACCACTTTTCCCTTCTTTTCACTTCTATTCATGATAATATTATCATGGAGTAGTAGTGTGATAATATTTTACCATGTTTTCCTCTTTTGAGAACATGAGATAAAAAAAATGTGATAAAATTTCCCCCACCTCTCATGATAAATTTACAACAAAAGAGAACACACCATTGGAAGTGTTTATATTAACCATTAACATCTTAGAGTGTGTTCTCTTTGATGGAAAAGGGTGGAAAACATATATTTTTCATCCTTTTCATATGCTCTCTGTGGTTGATAATGTTCCTCGGGCTGCTCCTTTTCCCTCATTTTCACTCTAATTCATGATAATATTATCATGGGGTAGTGGTGTGATAATGTTTTTTCCATGTTTTCTTCTCGAGATAAAAAAAAAGTGGTGATAAAATTACCCCACCTTTCTTTTCCGTCATTTTCTCATGATAAATTTACAACTAAGGAGAGTGCACCCTTAGAAGCTCCCATTTCTGCTTGTGTAGCTAGAGTAGTTGCCGTACATCATATGGTATAGGTTTTCATGTTGATGTAGTAGTCATGCCAACTTTCTGGTAATAGTTTTGCAATCAGCAATCTTTGAATTATGTCCAAAATATTGTAATTTATGCAACTGCTGATGCTCTTCATATGCATTTCCTGGTTATTCTTACGGGCAATGGTCCATATGGATTCTCTATTTATAAGTTCATATTTTTTGATGGTCATGTACAACATTTGTTTAGTTCTTATTTATTGTAAATCATCAATTCTATCTCATCAATAATGCATACTCTTACATGTTCTCAGGAGTGCAACACTGAAGCTGACGCCCAAGCAAACCTTGCATTACATCTAAAGAGTAATAATCCCTTTAGATATTTGCCCTAGTTCCTTGTTTATCATCTCTCTTCATATACACTTTTGTGAAACTCACATCAAATTGTTTGTATCAGATGGTGAAATCCAAGTGGAATGCGACGTGAAGTGAAGCTCAGAGGATTGCTTTAAGAACATGGTGGTTCTTGACAAAAAGATGCTAATGGCCGCATTTATTGTTTTGAGGCAGACAAATTAATGTTGTAAAATATGGGGAAGATATCTTGAACCGGAGCTGCTCTTGAGAAGGTTATTTTGAAGCCTTTCGTCTGCGTACTGCAATCTTGTGTCAATTCAACTTGGTGTCTATCTAGGCTACATGTACTAGTTAAATTCTATTGATAGAAATATAGGAAGGTAAAATTGTGGCTATGATGGTTATGAGTTCCACTATTTTGTAAGGATATTATTTGGCTATGGAATTTGTATAATTATTTTACAGTTCACTATTTAGCTCTTTCGTGAATTTGAAATTGATACCAAAAAGAAACATGATTTGAAAAGGATGGACGAGTTCAGGAAGAAAATGTCACCCACCAGTTCTGTTGTTCAGTATGAGGCAAGCCTATTGACTTACTTCGAGATATTATATGTAGTTTTAGTGGTGGTTAATCGAGTTTTCTGCAGGTACATGGTTAACATATGTGCTGCTTCTCTCTACAGCTAACAAAGGAGCAGTGCCTTCAAATCTGGTGGAGAAGAGACAATGCAAAGCTGAGCTTCAAGTTGCAGAGTTTCGAGCTTCTAGGGTGAAGATTTCAGCTAATCTACATTTAAGTTTCATAGATACTACCCTTAAATTTTGTGAATGCTGTGCATTGCTGAACTCACTTTGTGCTAGGATATGAACCTAAGTGTGTCGAGCAATGGAACGCAGAGTCATTGCTACAAGACCAGCTTCAAAGTGTAGAAAAGGAGTTACTCCAATGGTGAGAAACACCCTGATTTTCAGGTAATTTCTGTGATTATTTTGAGGGAAAACTTCTGTGCATCAACTAGTAAAATGCTGATGGTTTGATGGTCGAACTCCAACTTTTCAAGTAATTTACACATGCATTCTCATCTTTCTGATTGATAACATATCAAGGGGAAGGTATATGCAATTTTGGGATTTGAATAACAATGGGGTTGATTTCATAAGATTTTAACTTGTTTCAGTGCTTTCCAATTTGACTGAAGATCGTGTGGTTCAAAGCATGGATAATAATAGTCGATTCCACTTCATTCGGTTCTTTCCGTTTCATTATTAGTCCATGTTTGGTTGGGTGTTTTTGGAGGTTGGAAAGGGATTCAATTAATTGAATCCATTATTTGTTGTTTGGTTTGGGTAGTGAGTTAACCATTACCCTTACTTGAAGGTAATCCAATCACTCAAATTGTTACCCCTCAAAATAGAGGGGAAACAAAAGAAAGGAAATCCCTTACTAATGATTCATTTCCATTGTTAAATCAAACACTTAATAAAAGTAATTGTTATTTTTTTACCATTTCACTCCTTTATTTGATTCCATTCCATTTCTATTTCTCTACTTGAACCAAACGAGCACTTATTATATTGCATATTGAAAGAGTCGATTTTCTTCTCGATCCATTAAATTTTGTTCAGGATTTGGTTATTCAATCTACCTACTAGTATAGATGATTATCACATAATGTTACACAAAGTTCATACTTTCTGCCTTAAGTTTGTACAAGACTTGTATAAGTTTTTTCAAGTCTTGAAAGGATGTTTTTAATATTAACGGAACGCAACTTAGTTAGTGAAACGCTTCCCCTCCAATCATAGTAGGTTGAGGGTACGAGCCACTTAGTCTGTGAGTGTGGTGGGTATGTGTAATATACAGTCTTTAAAAAAAAAAAAAGACTTGACATGTTATACACATCTTGAAAGAAGTAGAAGAAGGGATTTAATACATCACAGCGAAAACATAAGTTTGTTCTAATATCTTTTGAATTGAATTAACGGGCTACAACTTTAGTACTTTTTGGAGCGTTTATTTTGGATAATTGATAATATGCATTATTGAGTATGTTTATCCTCAAAATTAGAATTCTCTTAATTTCACCCTTTCATTGGGATATAAATCAAGCAAAATTAGCTCAAATGATTGAAATAATTAAGGGTTTTGGATGTTTCAAAGTGACAATTAATTTAAGTAAACAAGATATTAGTTTTACTTTTTTTATTTATCAAGTAAAATCTTCCAAAGTAAATGTTCTCTTATCTAATTGCTCCCTAAAAAAGGAAGGAAAAAAAAACACTAGGTAAGCTCCAAAAGACTTTTCTAGGGTTCCAGAATAATTTTTAGCTTTAAAAAAAAGAGTTAAGTATCAAATAAGCCTCTAACATAGGTTCTTATCACGTATAGATCTCTATAGTCGAAGTTGGTCCAATTAAACCCTCAAACTACTTAATTTCGAACAATCAGGTTTTCTACCCTAACGGCGACTTAACGTCGTTTGTTTTCATTTTTTTAAAATTTCTTTGGTGGTGGGACCCACACCTTCTTCGCCAAGGTTGTCGAAAACTCGCCGGAAACAAGCTCTGCGTCGGAAACCCACTAATTTGCAGCAAGATTCTAAGTCCCAACCATCACCCTTCAAATCGTCGCCGAATTCCGACCCAATCTCCAAATCTCTCATCCCCAATCGGCCACCTCCGCAACTGACGCATCTCAGGCCATCCCCACCGAGATCTCCCACAATATTCCCCACAATCCTTCCAAAATTTCAATTCGACCTCAAAAAATCCGTAAGAAATCAACCTAATCCATAAATTCTTGCAACAATTCCCCATCATATCCATGGACATCGAGTTCCCGGGCACCGTGTTCAAGCCGAGCCCCCTCTTCAAGAAACTCCCCGCCGGCGACGCCGCGATGAAGCGCAACGTCGACGCTCTCCACCTCAACCAGCTCAGGCTCACCCTTCACTATGCCAGCGACAATCTCACGGAGCTCGGGGGCCGCCACTGTGCCTGGGAGTTCAACTTCGCCGACTTCGACTCCAACACCGACCCCCACAACCCGGAGTCCCTCCCTCCTCGCGCGTTAAGGCCACAACCACCTCGAGGGGATCGACTCGCGCAACTTCGTCCTGGTCTTCAAGCTCTCGGGCCTCGGCCTCCGGCACAGGCGGCTCACGTGGGTGACGTTTCACAAAGAGAAACATGGGTTCCTCAAACATGGGGCCCATCGATTAAAAACAAAAAAAAATTTGAAAACAGGCGGCATTAAGTCGTCGTTTGGGCAGAGGGTCTGATTGTTTGAAATTAAGTAGTTTGAGGGTTTAGTTGGACCAACTTCGACTATAAGGATCTATATGTGATAAGGGCCTCTATGTTAGGGGCTTATTTGATACTCAACCCTTAAAGAAATAACAATGAATACTTGAAAATGTCTTAATTAGAAACTACAAAAAAGTGTACTCAGTTTGTCCCTAAAATATTTTCTTAAGGGAAGACAGTGACGAGTTTAATAAACGTTACTTGTATATTTAATGAGTGGAGAAGGGTTCCACAATTGTAAGAATAATAGTTAATGGAATTGTTTTCAAAAATAGTTTAAAAAGATTTTTGGAGATGGACGAAAAACAAAATAAAAGATGTTTTAGGAATGAAGAGCGTAATACATATAATCTATTATCTAGAAATCAATAAAATAAGAAATCATGTTCTAATTTGATTTCAAGCATTAATCATTAACACACACCTAAAAATAATGTTAGGTAAACAAACATAAATCTATACTAATAGAAAAAGAGTCTAAGGTAGTATAAGGCACAACTTATGGATTGTCCATTTTACTCCTATTATATATTTACTATTATATTTATAAAATATAAATCTATTTTGATATACATTTATTTGTCACCCAAATCTATAAAGAATACTTTATATCTATAGCTATTGATAAGCTTATAAATAAATATATTCATCCAATAAATTATTTAATGAATTAATAGATTTTTTTAAATAATAGATTACCAATTATAATAACATTAATTACACGTACAACGTACGTTTTTTGTGCTAGTAAGCTAAAAAGAAAAAAGTGCTTATCTAGGCTAAAAGAAAAGAAAAGAACGATCGAGAGGAATCCATTCCGATCTTTGCAATACACATTTTTTTTTGGTCATTTCCCTATAATTTGATACACATGTAACGAAAATTCTGATTAATTCCAACTCTCTCCGCCTAACTCGACCATGCATCATTATTTAAATTAGGCAGAACAAAATGTCAGATAAAATGCTGAAATATGTTGATATTGAAGATGGATTTGAAGGGGATAATGTTTCTCCCTTGCTGAATAATATTCAGCAAACTTTCATAAAAAAAGGCATGATTTCCTGCACTGGTTTATGCTGGTGAGGTAATGATCCTAATCACATATTCCTAGATGAATAAAATAGTAATTTCAGCAATGGACAATTCCATTGAGCCCAGTGATTTGATAACTTGGTTTTTACATTTTGTAGTTCAAATTTTAAAAAAGCTAGCAAGCGCAATCTTTATGATATAATTAATTAATTAATTATGGTTATTTATCTGGTATAGCAAAAGTTGGTCAAATCGAGCCCACACTTTTACTATCTTTTCATGCATAGATACCTTTCTATAGCTTACGCCTTTTCTCTCTATATAAACATGTCTTCTTTAGCAGAATTTTCTACATTGCAAACTCTCTCTCTCTCCAAAAATGGCGTCTAAATGGATCCTCTTCGTGTTAGCTTTTGCGGTCTTGGTTACAAGAATGGTTAGTGCAAAAGTTCTAGAACATTCTCTAATTGATTGGATTTTATGTTTGATAATTGATATAAACAAACATATATATTTTAATTATAAAAAACGGATCTTTGTCATCACAGGTCTCGTCAACGAGAGACGTGGAAAATATCGAAACCGAGGTCACATTTTCTCCCTCTTTTCTTCCTTCTTGATTCCTAATTCTTGTGTGTCAACTATCCATGCACAAAATGCTTGTGTCTGCAATTTCTGCTGCAAAAATAATGTTACATCTCGTGTTTCAGCATGAGAACACACTTAGTTTCAGATATTAAGCACTTTACCGTTAGACCAATATACATATACAAAAAATAAATAATTATACTAGTTCTATTATGCCAACATAATATCTTGAAAATTGACCATGATTATAGAACAACGACCACCACCACCACCACGAGCATGCCAGAGCACCGGCTCATGCCCCCGTCCACACTCCACTACATGGACCGGCTAAGGCCCCCATCCAACACCACCACCACGAGCATGCCATAGCACCGGCTCATGCCCCCGCCCACCACCACCACCACCACGAGCATGCCAGAACACCGGCTCATGCCCCAGTCCACACTCCACTTCATGCACCGGCTAAGGCCCCCATCCACCTCCCGAAGAAGGCCCCTGCTCACGCACCGGCTAAATCCCCTGCTCACTCACCACCAAAGGCATCTGCCTCTGCACCAATCCCTCCGCCACATGGTATATATAGTTTCTAAATTTGTTCTTTTTTTTTTGCACTTGACAAAATTTTCTTCTATTCTCACAACCACTCTGTTGTTTGTACCACATGCAGGTTGTGTGGCGCAATGTGCATCATACTGCAAGCCGGTTAGCCCGAAGAGGCCCTGCATGAAGACTTGTACCATGTGCTGTGCCAAGTGCAAATGTGTGCCTGGTTTCACAAAGTGCAGCAACTGGAACAGTGTGGAAATCCGCGGCCATCTCGTCAAGTGCCCTTGAAACCCCGACTTGAGTTTTTTCTACTTCGTTGTCATCTTCCTCGTCTTACCTCTTACGCTTCTCTGTGTCACTTACAATCGTGTACCCACTGCTGTGACAAGATCAAAAATCAAGGCCAGAAAGGTTTTTGTATGCTATCAGCTAAGTTTCATTGCATTGACAATTTTTTCTGTGTCATGGCCTTATTCTCTCTCATAGATGAAAGAAATCGACATCAAATCTATACCTTTTGTACTAATAGAAAATGACAAGAACCTTAAAATTTGATGTAACGTGCATGCTTGAATGAGAATGAAAAACATTGTTCATGAATAATTATACATCAAGAAAAAGAAAAATGATGAATGGGATTTCAAGTTAATGATATTCTTGTAGGGGATAGACGAAACTCTATTTTTTAATTAAACCTTACTCACCAATTCAAAAAGGCATCTCATTTAACATTATAAGAGCTTACAAATGGAGTGAATTTGTAATATTAAAATTAGAGATGAAACACTAATTGCAATAAATGATGATATTAGTATAATGTAGTTTTTCCTTCACAAGTGGAACCTTCTCTTCTCTCTCAGATGCAGCAGCCTTCCGAGAAACACCTCATGTGCAGCATTCATATTTTACTCTTTAATTTTTCAACATAATCAAATCTAATGAACTCTGCAAATCAACACAACTTTGACTAGTGCTCACTAACATGTGAACTCACATGGACTCAGTCTCCTGAGGCATATCTCAGTTGTGACAGTCTATATCTTATTTTAAACCTCAACGAAGTCTCTAGGCCATCGCTGCTTCCCTCTTTTACCACAAAAGGCATCAACACACCTCCTAGTCTCACATACCTCAACAGCTTATAAGCTCCCAACAAATAAGTTCCTCGACTCGAACTTTTTTTTTTTTATAATCTTGTATTGGAGCTTATATGCTTTCCAAAATAAACTTAGCCAAACACCCTCTAATTTAGTCTAAGAATTGGATTGCTTCACCACAAAAACTGGCCTTGAAGCTTTCAAGATCAAATTACAAGTTTCAACCAAAAAAAGTAGGTAAAAAAAATTAAAAAAATGTCTCGTGTTTGGGTTGAAACAATTGTTGTTTATGGTGTGGTAAAAACAGATATATATATATATATATATATATATATATATATATATATATATATATATATATATTTGTTTAAGAGAATCGAGAGGTGTTTGCACGTGGGTTGAAGAGTGCAAGTAGATGAGCTACAGCTAGCCCCATTACAATATGTCTCATTGCAGCCACCTCCTTTATTTGATACCAAATACAGCATACTCTATATATACACTAACACCATCTATTCATCTTCAATCATCACTCATAAAATGGCTTCCAAAGCTGTGCTTCTTCTCCTTGCCTGCTTTCTTTTTATCAACACTAAGGTATGGCCTCATATCTTTTTTTTTTTTCCTTTTTTTAGAAAAAAAATATGTTTCTTTGTGGAGAACTCCAAATGAGGCATGTTATTATGTTCTTACTTTAATCCTTACATACAATCTCTTCATTTTTGGTAGGTTTCATCAGATGAGGAAGAAAGATTCCTCACCGAGGTAATGATGCTTAATTGGACTCATCTCTATTAATTAAACACCGTCTGCTCCAAATCTCTATTACACACACACTACACAAGTTTCAACCATTGTTCATAGCTTATTTCCTAGTGCAGGCCGGTTCAGGTTACAAGCCGGCGCCGCCACCGTCTCCGTGTCCACCCCCGCCTCCGGTAGTCAAGGCGCCGGCACCATCACCCCCTCCGGCGGTGAAGGCACCACAACCACCAGCAGCTCCTCCGCCACAACCACCAACAGCTCCTCCGCCGCAACCACCGAGGAACATGCATGGTATATATACATAACTGAATTCCAAATATATTGATTCTTGGTTGGTTTTATTATAGAGTTAATGATGGAATGAATGTGTGCAGAATGCGTTCCGCTGTGTGTGGTTCGGTGCAAAAATCATTCAAGAAAGAACATCTGCTTGAGGGCGTGCCTGACTTGCTGCAATAGATGCAAATGCGTGCCGCCGGGGCAGTACGGCAACAAGGAGAAATGCGGCACATGCTACGCCAACATGACCACCCGCGGCGGCAAGCTCAAGTGTCCTTGAATTCCATTAATTAATATATCCCTTTTCTTTTATTTCATTCATCATTAATGAATAATGAACGATGCTTAAGATTATTAAGGTATGATCTTCTTGCACGTCATTGTTTATTCTGTTTGAGATTGAATTAAATGAAGCTATCTTGTTGTTTAATTTGCATTTTTTTTCTGTATCATTACAATCTTGATATTTTCTATCACTCTGAAGACATATACTGATATACCAATATAATCAGTGGCCAGTGGCGAAATCAGACTTTTGATTTAAGGGGTTCAATTTTTTTTAATAAAATGAATAATTAAATTTAAAATAAATAATAATCATTAATACAGTATCATTTAAATTATAAAAAGTACTCCCTCCGTCTCCAAAATAAGTTCCTCTTTGGGGACGGCACGAGTTTTAAGGAAAATGGTAAAGTGTATTGATAGTGGAGAAAAATATATTATAATTAGTATTGAGAGTGGTGAAAAGGTGAAAAAGTGTTATAATTAGTATTAGGAGTTGAAAAAGTGAAAAGTAAGAATAAATAAAGTATTATTAGTGGTGGGGTAGTTGTCCAAAAATAGAAAGAAAGAAAGAGGAACTTATTTGGGGGACGTCCCAAAATGGAAAAAGAGGAACTTATTTCAGGGACGGAGGGAGTAGCTTTTAAATTGATTTTCAAATTCATACTTTGATTGTCTTTCAATTACTATAATGTATACTCCATCCGTTCCAACGAAGCGGTGCTCTTCTTTTCGGCACAGAATTTAAGGAGAATAAAATTGTAGTGTAAAAATGTGTAAAAAGTGTATGGGGCCACATTATTTGTAGTGTAAAATTATTATCAAAAAAGGAAATGCACCACTTTCGTTGGAACGACTAAAAAAGGAAATTAATACACCGCTTTCGTTGGGACTGATGGAGTAATATATTTAAATTATAAAACTTCCAAGCAACTTCGGAAAATAAGATGGACTTTCAGTATCAAATTCAAAAAATGAATTTCTATAATCCAAGCATAAACTAATTATGTGTTTATCTCATCAAAATGTTAATTCAATTCTAAAATTAATTTGTATGTCAATTACTATGTAAAATAATTCAATTCGGTAACAGTGAAATAAAATTATATTTTTATTTTTTCTATAACATATTTGTAAAATAATTCAGGCCTTATTAAATTAGGATAAGAATAAATTTTATATTATAACTATAAAAATAATATAAAATAATTATAAATAATAATTTAACGTGATTCCAGTATACGCGCACACAGTAGCGTAGATATAACATGAAATTGATATTATTAAAAAAAAAAAATTACCGTAGATGGTGCGGCGACACACTTGCGGATCGGTGCCCCAACGTAAATAACAGAAGCTTTGATTTTGCCGCTGAATCGCCAATGGCCACACACATGCCCTCCTCTTCCCCAAACAAACGTCTCAAAACCCTATCCCCAATTTCCCAATCCCCCATCCGAAAAGGCAAATCCATAGCCGAAGAGGAACCGCCGCCGCCGGTCGCCCAAGATGAAGCTGCCGATTGCTGCGGGATTTGCTTGTCGGAAGCTGGAGTCAGCAGAGGCCACATTGAATGCTGCGACCATTACTACTGCTTCGTCTGCATCATGGAGTGGGCCAAGGTTGAGTCCAAATGCCCTCTCTGCAAGCGCCGCTTCTCCACCATCACCCGCCCCCCTAAGCCGCCCGTTTTCCCATCCGAGCGCGTCGTTCACGTCCCTCTCCGCGATCAGGTTTTCACACACTTACAATTTTATTTTTTATTTTTGTCCTACTTTCAGTGGTACGTGATCAGTTAATCGTTTAAACACGCTAGAAATAAGAATAATTTGGGGAGAGAAAGTGATCAGCATATGTGGTTGGTGTGACTAGAAAGAGATGTGAGATAATTTGCTTCTGAATGAGCTCTGTGTTTGGCTAGGAAACGTTTCAAGAGTTTATTAGATGAATTTTTTTAAGAGCGTATAAGTTGTCAAAATGTTTAGATAATTGAGTTTATAAGCTAGAGGGAGAACTTTTAGTTAGAGAGAGAAATCCTTTGTTAGAGAGATAAAATTGAATAATGATGAAATTAGAATGATATATGATGAAAATAAAAAATCATACTTGAGTTATTTTTATAAAATGATTGTTGCTTATAAGATAATGAGAAAATAAGTTGAGGTGGTGGAACTTATTTCTTGGGTAGCTTATAAGCTCTTAGAGCTTATTTTTACATCTTATAAGATCTTTAGAAATTTATTTTGCCAAACACTTTGAAGGAGCATATAAGCTCATAAATAACTTATAAGTTGTTTTAAAGAGCTTATAAGCTCAGCCAAACACTCTCTCAATGCCACGTGATGAAATGAGAATTAGAAAGATTCAAAACTTCAGCCAAAGGGCCATTGGAGACCTCATTCAACATATCAGAAAGAGAACAAGTTGAGACGACGTTCATTGTATTAGAAAGAGAACAAGTTGACACTAAATGTGCAATGATGTTCTAAACATGTATGTTGTCATTTAATCTTACAAGAAATCCTTATTTCATAACGTTTTCTCAAAGATTAGCCACCGACAATTTACATGGATATGTTCCTTCTACGGTACCTATGAAAGACTTCGAACCACGTTACTAGTCCAATAAAAAACACATGCTGATATATTACTCCAACCAATTAGAGATAGTTGGATTAAGAAAGGTGCATCATTATGTTTTTATGGTTGGCAAGATTGCCTCTCATAACCTTTGATAAACATTATGATAGCATATGTTGCAGGTTCTTTGTTTCAAAAGACAAATAAGCTCCTAAACAACTTATAAGTTGTAAAAATTAAAAAAAATAAGTGCAAGAGCTTATAAGCTACCCAAAGATAAGTTCTTCTAACTTAACTCATTTTTTTTCTAAAACAACAATGGTTTTAGCAAAATAACACCAATAGTTTGTTATTTTCATCATATACCCTTTCAAGTTCATGTCTTATTGTTTTTCTCTCGCTAACTCACAATTCTTTCTTTAGCTTATAAGCTCAACTATCCAAACATTTTGACAACTTATAAGCCTTGAAACGAGCTTATAAGCTTTCTAAAATAAGCTTAGCCAAACACCCCTTCTTATCACAAAGTTTGTGGGCTTGGTGGGCTTATAAACATTTTAGAGTTGCTTGGTGGGCTTCAAATCACAAAGTTTGTAAAGCCCTTCTTTTTGTTGGATATTGCTTGAGATTGTAGTTGTATTTGTAGTTAGGTTGATTCACCTTTTGGGATTTCTCATCCCCTTGTAATTTATATTTTTGTTTTTCTAATAAAATTCTTTTCTTATAAAAAAGATATCCTACTCTATGAACTTCAAAGCCATTGTTTTGCAAAGCACCTGTGTGCTCATTCTGGTTAGTATGCTTTGAGATTAGAAGTTATCCTTTGTGATTTGTTAAGTAAATATGCATCCTTGTATTGTTGATCTTGGTGTCACAAAAGAAGTTTTTAACATTTAATTCTGGAGAACTTTTGGTTTTTCTTACGTTTCTGACCATCTTGGTTCATATCCTGAATGCTCTTCGTCCACGAAAAGTATATCACTTTTGTCATGTTGGGTGTCCACAAAAACTATGACACTTTCCATTTTAAGACATGACCCACCTTTTTTTCTTATCTTTTATTCTTTTAAATACCTCTTATTTACAAAAAAAAACCATCATTAATTCAATCTCAACCACTCACTTTAAATTTTGGTAAGATCCTTTTTCCACTACAAAAAAATCACCACCCATTTTAATAAAACATGTGCCCACCGGAAGTGTCATACGTTTGGTGGACGGAGGGAGTATTAAATTGGGATTCTCATGGTATATATAACATTCTTTCAGAAAAAAACTGTGCAACCACATGATGTTTTCCTTTAGCAATAAAAGAATAGGAGCCTCTGCTATTCATGTCATTAGTGTTTCATGTTCAATCCATCAATCATCATGCAGGCTTGTCATTATTTTGGAACTGCGACAAATGGCCATTCAGATATGTATGCAGAAGCTAAATGTGCCATATGTCAGGGCATGGCAGATGAAAGCTTCCTGCTCTTGTGCGATCTCTGTGACTCTGCTGCTCATACTTACTGTGTTGGCCTAGGTTACACGGTTCCGGAAGGTGATTGGTTTTGTCTGGATTGCACGCTTTTGAGGGATGAACACTTGAAGAGTGAATCGAGTATTGATTCTGATGTTCAAACGAGTTTGTCTTCTGTTGACAAAATATCTACAAGTGAACACATTTCCATTTTGGATATCGTGCAAGAATCTCGTGGTCGTGCGGTTCAGAGTTCAGGAAGTGCCTCATTAGATCGGTGTTATTCGACACTTCCTAATTCTACTGATGAAGTTGTTACGAAAAAAGAGATTAAGCGATCAAGTTCAACAAGCCCAGAAGTTACTGCACAGCACCCAATGAAGTTGAATGCCAGAACTTTACAACATTGTCGCAATCTTCAAGATCGCATACGTATATTACGTCAAAACTGGAATGGATTTCGAAGTGGTGTTTTTCAATTTTCTTCCAATCGAGGAAAGGGTAGCATTTCCCAGAATTCTGTGACTTACAGAAGTGGAGACTATTCAGTATCTTGCTTAAATCAGCAATCAATAGCTCAGTGCAGTTCTTCTGATGTAAAGAATGACGCAAGAGACCATGAGATACAAAAAGCCTGGAAGATGTTTGATAAAGCAAAGTCCATTAGACCAGACCATGTACGGTCCTATGTTGTGCGTCCGGCCTCAAAATTCCCAACAAGAAAACCGAACCCCAATAAAAGTGCTAATTGTGTGAGCAATATGCAAGTATCAGTAGATAGCCAACAGAATAGAGCGAAGAAGGTTGAAAGTATGGGAGCAGTAGACCACAATCGTTCTGATAAAAATTGCTATGAACAACCATCTTCATCTTCTGGAAAAGGGATGCCGAAATTGCATGTGGTTCAGGAAGTTACCTATAGCTGTGACGATTCAACAGTTGGTCATTCACCAGCACACCAAGAATTGAGATCTTCTAAGGAGACTCCCTCACATCTGCACAGTGCATTAGCAAGAAGCATGAAACTACCAGCTGCAGAAACATTCAAAAGACCACATTGCGTCGGGTCAGATGCATCAGGACCAGTTGTTCCAAATACTGATCAGGTTAACAGGGTCAATCATGCGTCTTCATCCCATAGCAAGGTAAAACATGCTAAGGAGAAGAGGGAGTCGGACAAAATTTATGTTGACAGCCAGCAATATAATGCTGCCAAGAGCGAGATTCAATCCCTCGTGAAGCTCAACTTAAAGCTTCAAACTAAAGAGAAACTAGGTATGTCAACATTTATGTTTTGCATTTCCATTCACCAACTGCTTCATATTTTTAATACTTGTTTTCGCTATGTTGCAATGCTTTGAATCAATCAGCTTATATTTGTCATCCTTTAAAAATTGTTGGGACTCCCCAATTTCAAAGCTAAAGGCATCATCTTATCTAGTTACAATCGTTTCGGGAAAAGACTTTTAAGGAATTGTATTTTGGGGGAAACGGTGAATATGTGAAAAATGAAAGTGTGCTGATTACTAATGATACGATGTATCTACGTGGAAAATGCCTTCTGATGAAAAATTATCTGTAAATTTATTTGAATTAGTTTTATGGGGAGATAAACACTGATGATGCATAATATTGGTAGATTTATTTGGTTTGATTTGACGGGGGAATAATTTTGATTCCTTTTAAGATTAGTTTATTGCAGGATATTGGTTTCATTTAATCAAAATCAAGATTCACTACGATATGGTTGAACATATGTTGGATGTATAATAAACCAGTTGTGCTTCTCGACAGGTGTGGATGCATTTAAAGATATCGCGAGACTTTCCACTCATTCTATATTAGCTGGGTGTGGTTTGGAGCATCCACGGCCTGGTTTGCCTTTGATTCCAGGTATCGTATGCTCCCATCACAATAACATCGGGATCGGGCAGCATCAGAAATCTAGTTTAATGCCTTGTTCTTGCCGAGAATGTTTTTATGTATATGTCAAGGATGTTGTCAATAGTGTTGTGTTGCAGAAGAAGAAAATAGCTCAGAAACTTCCATGATATGTTCAGGTTTGTAATAATGGATTACTAGTCAGATGTCATTCTTGTGAAGCAGCTGCAGTTTAATACATAGATAATAATATATGATTAATTATAGTTTTGAACTTTCAACGAATTTTGGTATATAACCTGAATTTTAATTTATTTTTTATATGTCCTGAATTTTGATAAAATATTTTATTATAGGTATAATCACTTTGAATTTGTAAGTAATTTTTTTTTGCCCAAAGTACATTGAAACAATAATCAATCGCTACGAAATTAGAGCCTAATATATTCTTGATTAAGAAGATTTCTAATAGTAGGTATAGCGTACAAATAAACTTTTAATGGTATTCTAGTTCTAGTCATAAATTTGTCACTTAATTTTATAATTAAAATTAATTTTTAATTGTACTTCAGAAAAATTAAATTTTAATTAAAAATTCATATTTTAATATGTAATAGATAATGGTGTTGAAAATCTATATACATTTCTCTCTTTAGTCTTTATTATGGGCCTTCTTGTGGACCTCATGAAAATAGAGGACCACTGTCATCAGGGGCCCAAATAGATTAGTAAAAGAAAACTAGACAAGGAAAAGCCGGAACATATTTCTGCTGCACATGCTTAATAATGAGAAATTATTAAATTGAGATTCAACTATATTTAAGTCAATTTACTTTTCTTTTCCCAAAGAAAATTTATTAGTCAATTCCAATAATTCACAAGTACGCCAATTTTGTACGGTTTTCACTTGTGTTTTTTCCCTTTTCAGTGAAATCATTAAATGAACTTTTGTATAATTGAGCAACCAATCAATTATATAGAGGTGAAAAGATCGACATGTATGAATGAAATTATACTCTAAAAACATTGACGTTTTTGCATCTTAAAATTAAGTCTCATTGATAGTTGCACAACTAGAATTAAAACCTACTACTTTTTTTATAAAATTCAAAATTCCAACCTATATAGTTTTGAATATATATATATATATATATATATATATATATATATGTGTGTGGCGAGTTTTGAAAATAAATGTGTGAGTATAATATTGGCTTTTAGTGTACACAAAGAGGGTGTTTGGTTGAGCTTATAAGCTATTTAAGAATTTATAAGCTCTTGAAAGTGTTTGCCAATATAAGAGCTTATAAGCTATAAAACCTTATAAGCTTTTCAAAAAATAAGTTATTCTACCTCCAACTTATTTTCACATTATCTTATAAGCAACGCTCATTTTCCAAAAATAACTCAACTATAATTTTTTATTTTGATCATATATCATTCTAATTTAATCTTTTTTTGATTTTCTCTCTCTAACAAAGATTTTCTCTATTTAACTTAGAAGCTAAATTATTCAAACACCTTGACAACTTGTAAGCTCTTAAGAAACTAGATCTTATAAGCTCTTGAAATATCTTATAAGCTCTTTAAAATAAGTTTAGCCAAATACTCTCTTAGTCTTGTGGTTGGATGATTAATATTGAGGAAAAATATTTTAATTTTTTTCATTGTCACACGATGTTTAAATATTTATTTATTCAATCAAAAACAATATTGAATTCCAAATTAATAATATTGATAATCAGTCGCTAGAAATGAGATTACATATAAAAATAACTAATACTCTAAAGTATTTTTATAGGAGTTCTAAAATATTGATAAAGTGATCCATCATGTATGCATAAAATCAAGAAATATAATGTTATATCATACGTTTATATTCTAAGCATTGCAAATTTCTTTTTCTTCTTTTCCTAATATATGAACTCTTGTTGTATGATTAAGTATACTTGTTTGTTATCTTAAAATATGCATATAGAATTGGATTTGGGAAAATTATTATAGTATATCGTAAAAAGCAATATTTGTCCGTGGAATGAGTGCAACAGTAAGATGGAACACATGTCACAATGCAGGTGGGGCCACGTGACTCCCCTAAGCACCAACCAAAGCGCATGACATGGAGCACGTGCATATCCTGCCACGTCATCCTCAGAAACAAATATATATACATATTGTATAAAACTATAGGATACCTTTGATAGCGACAGGTCAGTTGGGAGAGGACTGCACATGCCCCCACTACCAAATACTCTCTCTCTCTCTCTCTCTCTACACACAATTATAACCGTGATCGTATAATATACACCATATATTAATACGCACATTACATAATAGTCCTATCATATAAGGGTGCGTTCTCTTCTATGTTGCACAGGTGCGAGGCGCGGGTGCGGGAGCGATACAATTAGAATACGGGGATACGAATTTTCAAAAATTATAGGGTACGATTCGTAAAGGATACGTCTGTTATATTTATATATATTTTATTATATGTGACCAATCAAATTGAAAAAAAAAAAGAATATTTATAAATTAAATATTGCATTGCAAATATAAATCAAAATATAAGTTTCAATAATGAAGTTCTTCAAAAATTGAAAAAGAGTCCAAAAATAATGAAAAAAATTGCATTGCAAATATAAGCTACAGTAAAAATTTTAATAAATTGCATGTAAAAGTTTCAAATTGCATGCAAATATAACTCAAAAATTACAAAAGAGCCCAAACATAATTGAAAAAATTACAAAAGAGCCCAAAACGCACACTAAACGCACCTTATTCGTGGGTGTGCGCACCCGATTTGCGAATCCTTTTTTTTTTTTGGAGGATTCGCCACCTGGCGAATCCCACACGAATCGCACCCGCACCCGCACCATGCGCGTATTCGATACTGCATTGTGCTATTTTTTTAAGAATCTGTGCATCATAGGTTCTCTTTGGTTGTAAATTTATCATGAGAAAATGAGGGATAAATAAAATTTCACCCTTTAAATCCTTCCTTTCTTTTCCCCCATTTCTTACTCATTCTTCATTTACACTATAAATGAGGGATAATATTATTTTTCCAAAAATTGTGTGATAATATTATCCTTCATTTGTAGTGTAAATGAAGAATGAGTAGGGGTCAAGTAGGAAATGTGAGAAAAGAAATGAAGAATTTAAAGGGTTAAATTTTGTTTGTTCTTCCTTTTCTCATGATAAATTTACAACCAAAGAGAACGCACCCTAACTAGGCTATTGTTTGTTGCGTTTAGGACCATCTCCAATTATTTCAATGAAAATTGAATTAATTTTGTTGCGTTTATGATGCAACACATATATATATTTTCTTTTTTTTCACAAATTTTATTTGTTAGAAAAAAAATTCCTCGAATAAGAAAAAGAATTTTCCACACAATTTTTCACTTTAATTCATAATAATATTATCATAAATTATAAATATGATAATATTTTCTCATAATATATTTTTACAATCTTACAATTTTATCCTCAAAATACAATTTAACTTATCTTTCTATATTTCTTCTTCTCGCTCTCCACTTTATCTCTCTTCATACTAATATTTTTATATATTTTTTTCACCAAAAGAATATAAGATAAAATGGGCGAGGACCACTAAAATATGATCAAAATTTTCCATCTTTTCTTTTCTCTTCTTTTCTAATGGTATACTTACAATCAAAGATAATGTATTTTCTAATGATAATCTTACAATTAAAGAGAACATGTATACCTTTAGACTAATTTAAAAAGGCTTTATCAAGAGATTTCGGGCTCAAACTTTATAGTTAAAAAAAATGCAATTCAATTGGCCCGAATAAAAAAAATCAAGCTCAATAGGGCTAGCCCGATTAATTTAAGCTTACCTCGTTAATTGGTTTTCAAATTTCATGACTTTGCTTCTGAATGGGATAATATTGTTTTGCTTTAAATGCTTGTGGAATTTAATTTTATTTTTGTATTCGGAAGTTATACTCGTCATTCCATTTTTCTATTTTTTTTTATTCCAACACTAATGGAATACCTTTTTCATGAAGATCAGAAGAAGATAATCATTTAGAGCAAGTGTGCATCCAATTTTTATCTCTCACATAATTCCTTAGAGTTGATCTCCTGCGTGCGCAGTGAAGTTAGTTCTAATTACTATTGATTTATGTTAATTGAAATTTAATTAAAACTAAAGAAACTTCGATTACCTTTATTCTAGGGAGATCTCACACAAGCTTTTATCATTTTCACATTTAACATGAGGCCAAGTCATGTCTTGATTGGAAAAACACTAACATATTCTTTTGTTATAAAAATACGATTAAAAAAATATACATGTAACAAGAATTCTTAGAATTTTTTATTTGGCGAACTAGCCTAAAAACCACATATTTAAGTAGAATTAGAGTGTAAAAATTTATAACACACACACAAAAGAAAAAAAAATAGCTCGATTGATTTGAATCAAGAATAATTGGCTTGAAATTGAACAAATTGAAAGTTTTTCGGTCAATAAATTTAGGAGTATTATAATTAAAAGTTTCATAGTCAATAACATCGGCATGAAATAGAATGAATTGGCCGGATTGACATGTTCACATTTTATATAAATGAAATCCAAGTTTATTTATCTAATTGCTTTGTCTATGACAAAAAATATTTAATTCGATTAACCTGAAAAGAAACAGTTTGGGTTTGATTGAATTGACACGGAAATGAATGGATAGACACAATTGAGATGTGTAGATTTATATAAAATTACTTAATCTAATTACCTTTCTTTCTCAACCAAAAAATTCGTTTAGATTAATGTTGCACCCATACTTGTAAGGAAAATTATAATATTGATTCAAGAAATGAATATCATATTTATTCATCTTATATTTAAGAAGAGAGTGATGGCATGATAAGAAAAGATATGACTATCCAATCTTGATGTTGAAGAGTTATTCTAAAAATAAAACAAAGTGAGAGAAAGAAAAGTAAAGGCAAAGATGGGCCACTTATTATATTTATAATGTTGAGGACCACGTGAGTCCGTCACGAGAATGAGAGCGACTCACCGCCTGTAGGCTGTAGCCTTTCACTCACGTGCTCCCCAAACCTATAAGTCTACTGCCATATCTTAATCTCTCTGTTTTTTGTATATGTATATGTTTGCTAAGGCTATCTAGCCTAATGTTTTGCATATTATTATTATTATTTCACTGAAAACACATACTATAATATAATTGAAGATTTATTTGTAACACCTTTTTTTCTTTATCTTCTTATTTATATGATTTATTTATTTTTTAAAATTAAGAAATTCGACAAATTATAAAAAAAATTGATATACATATCAAATTAAAGATTATGAAAAAAACTTTAATTTGATATATATTATGTAAATATTGAATTTGAAATATAAAAGTTATATATATATATATTCAGAAATTAAAACCTCAGAAAATTCTCTCTTCTCTCCTCTTTTTTTAATAAATTTATTTTTTAATTTTTTTAATTTTCATTTCATTTTTTATTTTAACTTATTTTATTTTCTTAATTATTTTTTCTTTTTCATAATATCAATTTTTATTGTTGTGAATTGGTTTTTAGTTAGTTTTTATTTTTATATTCAGTTAACATTATACTCCCTTTCCTCCACAAAACAATTATCACATTATGGACGACATAAATTTTTAGTAAAATGTGAGCGGAGATGTTAATAGAGTAAGGGTCTCATTTTTTATTTGAGTGGAGTTGTGTGGGTCATTTTACTATAAATGAAAGTAGCCATTTTTTGTGGGCGGGCCGGGAAAAAAATAATAATAATAATTGTGGCAAATTTTTTGTTACATTTATAATTTTTTAAGGCAAATAACGCCAAAATTCATGAACTTTTAGGAGATTTTGGTTTTCACCACAACGACTATAAAAACTTAGATATAAATACACAACCTTTTCATTGATTCTGATTTTTTCACGATGAACTCCTCCTGTAAAATGAAAACTAAAGGGGATTACTAATGTTAACTGAGATACGACATCGCTTGTGACTAAAATTAAAACGCAGTCATCTGATAATAAAAACAATGCTGATCATTTTATTGCATATTTTCAAATATGCCCTAATTTTATCAAACAATAGTTATCTCTCGCTCTCCTTCCTTTCTAGTTCTCATTGTTGGAGTTGCTATAAGATAGTTTCGTTTATTGAATCTATGGGTTTTTCACAACAATTAACATAAAATCTACGCTTTGAGTGTGTGAAGTCTGAATAAGAGCAGGGATGTCATAGCATTGTTGCATTTTGGGAGAGGTGCAAGGTCAACGTTGAGCGTGAGGAACTATTAGCCTTGAAAAATTGAGCATCGCAAGAAGAACCACAACAATCTCAATGCTGAAGATTGACATTTGTGAGAAAATCAGAACCAATTAAAAGGTTGGCGAGCTCATTTTTCCACTCACAATTATTTTATGACGTCTACAAAAAATAGTCTCACTACATTTATGAATTTACTACTTTACAATATATTATTCTTACTATATCAACTTATTTAGTTATTATACCACATGTGGTCTCATTTTTCGGCTCACAATATACTTAGTTATTATTATTAACATTATTATTAAGATATATAGGATCATTTCTCTACTCAAAATATATTCAATCACTTTTGTTAAAACTTATATCACTTCCTTTTAGAACTATTTTTTTTATTAGAAATGAAATATATTTTTATAAAAATAAGCCGTCTCATAAAAGTATGGGATTGCGCGGGTTTTAAGAAATTATGTAAAGTGTAGTGTGAGTAGGAAAAAAGATCTCACATTTATTGTGATGTTTGTTTAGTGGGAAAATTATTACTATAAATGGACTATGCATGTTTTTATGGGATAAACGAAAAAAGAAAAGTATGCATGTTTTTATGAAATGGAGGGGGTATTTTTTATATATAACTTAAAAATGGACATTTTTAATTTTTTACTCGACTTTAAGTAATGTTTTACATTTTTCGTTCTTTTGTGTGTCTATTTTTTTGTTGCTTTTTTTTATGATACGTTTATTTATTTTTTGTAAAATTTTCAAAGAAAATAATCGGTAAAAAAAATATGAAAATATATATTTTTTTAATTATATATTTACTAGAAATGAAAATACTATAAACTACTATCTAAAAATTATATTATTCAATATTAAAAAATGAATAAAAATGAATTTTTCGAAAAAAGTATTCCACCTTATTCAGAGAATTTTTTTTACCATAATAAATATATAAGAATAATGAAAAAAGAGTAAAAATATAATACTCCCTTCGTCTCACAAAAAAATATGAATATTTATAAGTGGCACGAATTTTAAAAAATGTTAAATAAAAATTTATTGTGAGTAGGGATGTCAATCGGGCCAGCCCATTCGGTCTCGGATTTTTTTCGGTTCGGGCTAGTCAATTTTTCTATTTTTCGGGCTAAAATTTTCTACCCTAACTCTAACCCACTCAGTTTCGGGCTAGCCCGTTCGGACCCGCAAGTTTACGATTTTTTTATATGTTTAATTTTTTTTATAGATAATCATATTCTTGTTGTAATAAAAAAAAATATGTCGTTTTTTTAAATCAATATATTTCGCCTTGTTTTAGATACAAAAATTAATGTTATTTTAACGTAAGTTTACATAATATCTAACTTTAACTTCGTTTCCGATAAAAAATTGTGCATAGATTTAACATAAATGAATATTTTTTATTTGACTTTTATGTCATAGATGTTTATTATTAACCGTTGAAAAAATTTAAAATACATTCAACAAGGATCAAAATGTTATTATCGAATTAAAAAGTAAAATATTAAAGTTTTAAAATTAATTATTAAGAAAGTGTTCGGTTAATCGGACCAACCCACTCGATTTTCGGGTCAATTCTGTCAAGCTCGGGCTATTTTCGGTTCGGGTTATTGGGGCTAAAAAAATTCGGGCTAAAAATTTCTAGTCCTAACCCTCATTTTTTATCGGCCTATTCGGATCGATTCGTCGATTTCGGGCTTTTTGACATAGTTAATTGTGAATGGAAATAATAGAGATAAAAAGTTCAGAAATTATTGTGAGATAGTGTGGAAAAATAAAAATATTTATATTTTTATGAGATAGATTCAAAATAATAAAAATTTCATATTTTTGTGAAACGAAAAGGAGGTGGTATTAGTACATTTTTTTCCATCCGAATGAAGCGGTGGGGGCTGTTGATTTATACGAGAGATTGTGAAGCGTTAAACTATGTTAAGACAGTGTTCCGAAGCAACGGAGAGAGACGGGACCCACCGCACGCGAGGTCTGGCACGGTATGGCCGCACGTGACTCTATCCTCTCACCTCACGTGTCTTGCGGCTCTTGCCTACTCTTGCAATTTTCTCATAGTTACTCAAAATTCTTTTCAGTTTATATGGAGTAATTTCTTACCAATGTTGACATCTTGAATTTTAAATAGACTATAATACGAATATCTCCTCGCATATACTGTAATTATTTTTTTGAAATTTTTATCTCATCGAACTCTTGAGTCTTCTACTTTCATTAATTTCTTTTCTAATAAAATTAATCTAATAATTGATATTTTATCACCTAAATGGGCCGTTATTAATCCTCTTCTTTGATGTCGTACCGAATTATGTATTATAGATGTTCTAATTGAAAATAATATCATCAGTTTCGGGTGCGCATATATATATATGGATGTAGGGTAGGGTGACACAAATTATTTCAAATTTTCTTTTCTAAGATCAATGATATATATTCAATTTAACGTAATTAATGGTTGAAGTTAATTATTAATTTTTAGTGGCAATATAAAAGATTAGCATATTTTATAAAATGTGTGTTTTATATCCTCACTCATAAAGTGTGAGGTTTATGGCAATTTTTTTGGGTTAAAGACTTAGACCTTGTAACAAGTAGTAAATGATATTGACTTCTTTTAAAAAAAACTTTTTATTTATGATATTCATTACTTTTCGGCTGCATTTATAATTTCTTTTTTGACTAGGTTTTTTTTTTTTTTTCTGGCTATAACAGTTCAATTCCACTGCGTTTAATTTCGACTTCATTTAATTCGCTTTGATTGAAAGTGAGTTGTTGGAAGAGAAGTTTTTACCATTTACAATTCAAGTTTTTTTTTTTTTTTTTGAGGAAACCTACAATTCATGTTTAATCCCAAAAAAATACTTTAAACACAAATGAAGAAAATCACCAAAAATCAACGAATTTGTGTAAAATTTTCATAGGTGGAACATATTGCATCAAAGGATGTGTATTCTAAAGAAGTGTAAATGATAGACATCATTACAATTATTTAATCTGAACGTGTTCTCGATAAGAATTTCACTATGTTCATATTTTAACTTATACACGATCGTTATACATAATTGATATTTTTTAGAACAAGATTGAACCCATAAATAGTGCACAATCCAACAAATTAAAGTTGTGACATATTTTTCCTATTCTTCAACCATGTATTTAAGAACGTTAACCGTGTACACAATTATGTACGAACTTAAATTGTACAAACTCGAACCATATACAAACTTCAATCATTTACATATTTAAACTGTGTACACAATGATGTACTGAAGAATATCTACGGAAAATCCAACAAATCACCAAAACAAATAGAAATTCACATGTAATCACATCCATATTCACATATGCTTCATTTAAACAATAATTATAAACATAAACTACCCTTAAACATGTGCACGCATATAAATACGTTATACTTACATAAGTTAAATATATAGTCGTATGAATAATATAGGGTTAAATGCATGTAATATCATGAACTTAGGTCGAATTCCAAATTTAGCACGACTTTAAAATGTTTCAATTAATATGGCTACATTTGCTCCATGTTCAATTTTAGCACCGTTTTTTGACGTGACTTGCCGACATACGCTTCGATCCTACATGTTATTGACGTGGCTTGCAGGCACAAGCTTCCGGCCGGCGAGCCAAGCTCTCTCTCTCTCTCTCTCTCCGCTGTCTCCACCCCCACATCTTCCGCCGCTTCGCCTTCTCCACCGCCCACGCCTCTCACCTCCTCATCTTTCAAAGGCGACGAGCACCGCCGCCGCTCTTTGCTCACAGACGTGATTCTGGCGACTCCCCTTCTTCTTCACTGAAAATCCTTACCTCATTGGGTCCAATTTCGAACGGTGCGACTCCAGCGATTCCGCCGCCCTCTGTCCTGCAAACCCTACCCCGATGAATGTCCAAGTTTCTCAGTCAGGCCGTCGAATGTCGACGCCCCAAAAAATTAGATCCAGAATTCCAGATCTGACATCCTCAATATAGAAAAGAGGCCCCCAATCCTAAATCACAATTTTCCAAAGTCAAATTCTCCAATCGCGGCGGAATCCATCCACCACCGCCGTACCAAGCTCTCCTTCTCTGAGCCGACACCCGCAACCCCCTATCTACCGCTGCGAAGCCTTCATGCTTTCGATCTAAAATCCTCCACCATGCCGTGTCGGAATCGCCCTGCCGCCGTTTCTCAGCTTTACCCTCTTCAAATCGGCGATAGCCGCCGCGCCCGGGTTCTGGAAAATGTCCGCCAACGTGCACTAAGAGAAACCTCTCTCTCTCTAGTACAAAATTATGATGTGTCTGCCGGAAGACACGTCATTGCCACGTGGTTCTGCCGGAAAATAAATCGGTGCTAAAATTGAACACGGAGCAAAGGTAGCCATATTAATTGAAACTTTTTAAAGTCGTGCTAAATTTGAAATTCGGCATAAGTTTATTATATTACATACATTTAACCCAATAATATATATGTCGCTCAGGTATATATAATTTCTGCTTAAGTGATTGAAACTTGAGAAAAATCAAAATCAGATTTTAGCTGTAAATTTGTAACTATTAAATTAAATAGATTAAAAGTGCGTTTATTTGGATGGATAAATTTATCATGGGAAAAAGAGGGATAACAAAAACTTATGCTTTTAAATGTCTTCTTTCTTTCCGTGCATTTTATACAAAAGAAAAGTTCACAATTTTTTATTTTTTCTTCCTTATTTTCACTTCAAGGAGGGATAATATTATCCCTCAATTTTTGATGTGATAACATTATCCCTCATTGAAGTGAAAATAAGGAAGAAAAAATATTGAACTTCTCTTTTGTATAAAATGTGGCAAAAGAAAATAGGCATTTAAAAGCATACATTTTTGTTATCCCTCATTTTTTCATAATAAATTTATCTATTAAAATAAACGCATCCTAAGAGTGATTATTAGTTCTTAGTGATCTCCATCTGTTCCAATTCAATAGGTCTGTTTTTTTATTTCGACGTCTCAATTCAATAGATTACTTTCTAAAATGAAAAGTCAATACATAATAAATATCATTACATAACTCATCATTTACACTAAATGCCATTGTACTTCACACATAATTATATTTTTCTTATTTTTCTCTCTTACCTTTTGGACACATATATTCTCAACAAAAGTTACTTTCTATCTCCTATTTTATTACTCCCTCCGTCTCACTCCAAATATCTCATTTTCTATTTTGGGTTGTCTCACTCCAAATGTCTCATTTTCTTTTTTGGCAATACACTCTCTCTATACTTAATACTATTTAAACAATTTCCACCAACCCACTTTATTTATTTTATACTCACTTTATCTACTTTATATATATTTCTTAATCTTCGTGCCCAAAAGAAAGGAGACATTTGGAGCGGGACAGCGAGAGTAAATTATTTATTTTTTTAATATTCGTGTCCAAATTTTATGGCCTATTGAATTGGAACGGATAAAGTATGTAATTTTCATTTGACCCACATCCTATATATATTAATGTTATTCAAAATACACAAACGCACAAATTATTGTTTAAAATTTTGTAATACTCGATACTAAATATGTCCAAACTAAATAGACATAAGATAATATTCGTCCAGCATGGTGCCCCACAACCTTCACGTCCCTTAATTGTATATCAAACCTTCCCCACATCGAATTAATTAGAACTCACACTACAACCGCTTCTTCTCTCACATTCTCGTCAACCATATATAACAATGACATTCTACCTAATTCCTTTGAAAAAAAAATACACATCATAACTAATATTTTGAAAGGGGAAATATATCAATATCATTTATAATTTCAAAATATCATTCCCTTCGGTTAAGTTGGAAAATTATGTGAAATTTCGGACGCAATACTATTCATTTACACTATTTCTTTAAGAACTGACAAGTTCTTGAAACTTATTTTTAGATCTGACAAAATTATTTAGAATTTTATTTTATCAAATATTTTATGAAGTTTATAAGAACAAACAAACGCATAATAAATCGAAATGTGTACTGTAGTGATATGATTGAGGCATTAGACATATAATGAAAGTATATGTACAACCGCACCATCATTAGTTCATTACTTTCCCATACTATAATCTAATACTACCGTCATTATTATATTGAATCCCAAGCAAATTACTTCCTCCGTTTCACTCCAATAGGCTCATTTTCCTTTTTGGGATGTCCCACTTCAATAGGCTCACTTTCCTTTTTGGGTAAAAAAGTTGTACTTAATTGATGTGGGTCACACCACTTTCCTAGTAAAAAGTAAATTTTTTTAATCTCCGTGCTCAAAAGAAGTGAGCCTATTGAAGTGGGACGGAGGGAGTAGCAAATATTATTTGGACATTATTCACAGCATCCATTTCTACCACCACACTTTCTGCTATCACACCCGAGGTGGCAAATTAGGCGGGCTAAGCAGCCGGCCCGGCCCGGCCCACCGGATTTTAGAAAATTTTTGTGTCCGGTCGGAGTGTAATTTAACAAGCTTTAATTTGCTCAGCTCTTCTTGAGCTATGGGGCGGTTGGCCCAAACCAATCTAATGATGTTTACTTATTTATTTATTTACTTATTTATTTTCTAAATTCTACATGATGGATTTTTTTTAACTTTTTTTTTTATATATAAAATGATTATAAAAAATCGACTAGCATCCATTCATAACAAATTTATAGGAAAAATAAAAGTTAAAAATTATACTACTGTACGTCAACACAATGATAAATAAATGAAAACTTGATAATATATTAATAATTGGTTATTAAACAATACTTCGAAAAACTTAAACAAATTTAAAATCTTGAGTAGTAATTAGTAAATATCATCAACGACAAAAAATTCAACAACGATATTTGAGTTTTCTTTATACAATCATATTTTCTTCGTGTTCTTGCATATTACAAGAAGGAAAAAAAAGATACAAATATTAATAGCTTAATAAAACAAATTATAAGTAAAAAAATAATTAAGTATGTTAAGTTATAAATACAAATACTAATATCTTAATAAGTGATTCTAATTTTAATTATTTTATTTTATTTTATACTTAATTAAAAAACGAGGAAATCGAGAGAACTCAAAAATCTCAAACTTTAATCACACCAATATTAAAGGGAACAATAAAAATTACAAATACGTAAATAATCATCATGCCATGCGTGTGTCACACGAGTATTTATTTACAAATCCAATTAAAACGGAACACATAAAACGCGAAAACCACTGAAATGACGTTAATACCCCCGAAAAGAACTTTTGATTAAGATAATGAATATGCGCTATTGGAAACGGGGGTATGGGGGCCCACCACATCACGGCATTAGTTGGCCACGTGATAGGGGAGGCGGGACGTGGTAGGCAGACAATTTCTTTTGATCACGTGACTTTTCCCGCTTTTCACGGATATTCCGCCACCTGTCCTCCTCCATACAAAAATATTAAATAAATTGTGTTTTATGTAAAAATTAATATTATTATCCTAAACAAGAAAATAATGATTGTTAACTGATCCCTAAGCTGATACGATACCTCAGCAGCAATGGAAGGGAATGTCCATGTTTTAGGGGAACTGACTCTCCTTTCCTTTTTATTTTTTAAATAAATCATTTTGGCTTTTGATTATTTTATTTTTAGGTTAAACTCTTAATTAATTTGCAAATGGGAAGGGATCTTTTGTTTCTCCCTTCTTTGCCCTCCTAATATCTAAGAGCCTTCAGGTGATCACTTTTTTCTTTTCTTTTTTTATAATATTACTATTACTCAAGTTTTGTTGACTCTTAATATCTAGAAATGAGATTTAGATAAAAAGGTTACACATTTTATAATGTTAGTGTCGATTATTATGACCATATATGACCATAATATTACTATTACTTAAGTTTCAAGGGTTTCTTCTTTTCTTTTTTATAATATCGCAATTTAATAATTATGACCATATATGAATTTTATCTTGCATTTTACAATCGATATGCGTCCAAAATAACTAAATAATACACACACAAAATAAAAATTGAACAATAGAAAATGACATTCCTATTTTCAAAAACACCCCAATAATTGCATGTCAACGTCTAGTGTGTGTGTGTGTGGACAATTTTGAAGTTTTTGTCTTCTTTCCAATTCCACAAAAAGAAGTTACCATAGCTCAAACTTCTTTTTCTTTATTATAGTATCTTTTTCAATCTATTTTTTGGTTATTTATTGAAGTGTGTTTCTATAAGAGTGTTTGGTTGAGAATTAGAGAGTTCGAAATTTTGGAAAGTTTAGATAATTGATTTTAAGAAAAATTGGTGATATTAAATTTTGATCTATGATATATAAGTCAAGGAGAAAACTTCGATTGACTAATATTCTTAATTATTTTCTCTCAAAAAAAATATTCTTAATTATTTGTTTAATAAAATGTACTATGTGATAATTTTTATTGTAGATGTTAAAATGTTCTGCTAAGTAGTGAAGTACACGTTGGAGATGCAATCTGTCTGCATGATTAATTATCTTGATTAAAATTAACCTATGCAATTTTGATACCACGTTTAGTATTTGGGGGTGGCGAGATTATGTGATGGAGATGAAACTTCATCCTATTCGAGGACCAATCGTTTCAATATAAGAGAATGATGTGATCATCTTGAGTTAGATTCAGCAAAGAGGCTAGCTTCATTTTGTTAGTTTTACTTAGTTTTTTTAGTTCGTACTTTTATGAGCTTGACACTTTAAAATAGGAGTAACTTTGTTTATGAATTATGCAGTTGGTTTTATAATACCCCTCCGTCCCGTAAAAAGAGTATCACTTGTGTAATGACGCGACTGTTAAAAAATGTTTAGTAGATAATATGTTGAGTGGAGAAAGAGACTTATTATCTTTTAGGAAAAATGTAATAGTAACATGAGATAGATAATATGTGAGGTCATGTCACAAAATATAAATAATATTTTCTTATGGCACAAACGAAAAAAAAAAAAAGTAATACTCCATTCGTCCCGATTAACTTGAGACAAAAATTTTGGATACGAGATTTAAGAAATTAATATTTAATATTTTAAGTGTGATGAGTAATAAACTGAAAAAATTATTAGAGTTTTATTGTGTGAAAAAGTATGATAGATACTAAGCCCCCGTTTGGTTGGGTGTTTTTAGAGGTTGGAAAGGGAATCAAGTAATTGAATCCATTACTTGTTGTTTGGTTTGGGTAATGAGATAATCATTACCCTTACTTGAGGGTAACCCAATCACCCAATTTGTTACCCCTCAAAATAGAGGGGAAACAAAAGAAAGGGAATCTCTTACTAATGATTCATTTTCATTGTTAAACCAAACACTCAATAAAAGTAATGGTTATTGTTACCATTCCACTCCTTTATTTGATTCCATTCCCTTTCTATTTCTCTACTTGAACCAAACGAGCACTAAAGTGGAAAAGAAAAGTGATTAGAATTTTTACGTAGAAATGTATCAAGTTATTGTGTTCTTTCGGTATTCAAGAAAAGAAAATCAACGGAAATTATTACTTGACACTTGTCTTTGAATATAGTCAACTTGAATTCGTGACCTAGAGATCATCCATTTACGATTAATCTCATTACTATTGACTAGACAATCATAATATGATATATCTCATATTTCCTCTAGAGCTTAGTGTTAGTTTTAGCTTAAATCTATTGAAGAGACATTGTAGCCTATATCTTAATTAACCGTTTGACAATAAGATGACTTTTTTATCGAAGGGTTAATTGTAGTTTGTGGTCCAAATTTTAAAGTTATTTGTAAATATGGTCCGAATTTCAGAAAATATAAAAAAGATAACTTAAATTTTTGAGTTATTTGTAAAAATTGTCTGAAATTTAAAAAAATATAGAAAAGTGTCCTAAATTTTGGAATTATTTGTAAAAATTGCTTGAACTTTGAAGTTATTTGTAAAAATGGCAACCTTTAAAATATACGGAAAATATTTTGAATTTTGAAGATTTGTAAAATGGCTCGAACTTTAAAAAATCTAAATTGATCTGAATTTTCATAAATACAAAAAATGACTGGAATTATGACAACGTAGAAGGCTAGAACTTGATATGATAATTAAGTCAAACTTCTAAATTCATTTAGTGCATTCTCAAAATACTAACAAAATATAAGAATTTACTTTTCCTATGAACCCTAAACTCAGGTAAACAATTTTATTCTTTCGCAAAATAATTGTGTTGTTCTGCTCGTGATAATCCAATAAATAATTTATGAAATACTAGTCAATCTTCCTTATTGAGCAGTGTCTTCATTTTCTTCTTTGTTATGCGTAATTAGGATTTTGTAAGCCATAAATATGAAAAATTCGTATTGTCAAGAATATTTTACAAGAAAAAAATTGTTTGTGTGAGATTAGAATTCATATGAAAATATAATTATTACATTTAATTTGTTAAGAATATTCCAAATGAATTTATAATTTTCACATGATTTTCACATCAACTTCGGGCTTTCCACTTTGCCACACTTTGAATGTAAAAGTGTAAATTCATGTTGTTTTTATAACTTTCATGAAAATTAAAACAATTTTTTTGTATTTAATAAAGTTGATGCCATTTTTAAAACTTTATAAATGAATTCATAGTTCAAGCCGGCCATATTTGTGTATTTTTAAAAGTTCAGGTCATATTTACAAATGACTCCAAGATTCATCCTATTTTTCAATAATTTTTAAAGTTCATACTATTTTTATAAATAACTTTAAAATTTAAACTATTTATCATATATTTTAATGTTTAAACCATATTTACAAATATATCAAAGTTGAAAGTTCAGATCATAAATTACAATTAATCATTTATTTAATAACTGCTGAAATAAAAATTTTATTAGAAGAAAAAAAAAGAAAAACATAAAAAAACCCTTGAAAACACAAGCGCAGACTAAGGGCCGAGCCTCATTAAATCCTTCTTAGGAAAACCCGATGGGAAAAACCAAAGAAGGGAAAAGAGTACCCGTCTAAGCGGAGACCACAAAGCCGGAAGACCTCGGGCGTAACCATTGCCCCTAAGAAACCTCTCCGGAAACAGATCTTCCTCAAAAAGAGGATCATCATCAAGCATATCGCCCCCAACGCTGTTTAACAATAGTTGTCATAGCAGTAGCAGCCGAAATAATCACTTTTTCTCGCAAAAAACTGTGGACTACGTCACTTTCTATCATTTTTATCATTTAATCACTTTTCTTCTTAATAAATGTGCTCAAAAGTAGGGAGTCATATTTTTTTTTTTTTTGGATAAATTAACAGTATTGAATAAAGAAATTTAATGGTCGCGCTACAATGGACTCGAATCCAAAACCTTTGGCCTTAGGCATTAATCCCTTACCGTTTGGCCAACACATGCACACAGTAGGGAGTCATACTTAATTATTAGTAGGACGGTGGAAGTATAATTTAAACTTTAGATGTAACAAATTGTTCAATTTATAACATATATGTTTAAATTTTAATTATATTTTAATAAACTCTTAAAATTTACACGAAATTTCAACCATTTCAATTAAAACACTAGCATTATTTATTATTACTTTTTTGCTATTTTAACACTTCTAAGTTGATTTATTTATTTGGCAAGATCCTGAGTTGTGATGTGGTTGTACGATGGAATGTACACCAATTAAGGTGCGATAGAGAAAAGATGCTCATTCAATTTCGCAATGGAATGTACGAAAATGACATTACAAAAATATTTCATCACATATATAAATATATATATATATATATTCTCGGCTAATTTGTCCACATCAAATAAATTAATCCTAGATGACATTCCGCAAAGGAGTCTTGCTCAAAAACATTAGTGATATTAAAACTGCATATAATTGATACGAGTGTTATAATTGCATCGATTGAAAAGTCGTGATTATAGAAAATGTAATTGTCGTGTTTAATTCCAAGAATTAATCCAATTAGCTAGTACGTTAATTTTAACAATATGCTCATTTTTTTTATTTTTTTTATCATGGTTATTCGTGTAGTGCTAGTATACATCATTTAAATTAATACACCGAGATACAATACAAAACTTTGTAACCTTCACTGTGGGGGAAATCTATATCTAAATAAATGAATCCACCTCTTAATTTCTTATCTCGATTGCTGTGAGTCAATTGGTCAACCTACTAGCCTTTCTCAATCAAATACAATAAAGAAGAGCATTTCTGTGTTACATTTAATAACTAAAGAAAATTTATTTAATACTGAGGACTTAAGGCTACATATAATTCAGAGATTCAATGTTTCTAGGCTTAGTAGAATAGTGGCCGATTCAATTTTTTTTTTTTTTGTTTTTTGTTTCGATTCCATGGTAATGTCTATCCTAGGCCAGTGCGTTTTACGCACTGCCGTTGATTGGTTGACACGTCAAATTTTAAAAGAACCGGCTCAACTCCCCTTTACACAACCCACACCGGTTTCTGGATAAAGAATACCACTAATGGTTTTTTTATACCTAGTTTGATGATTACACCTTTTTCGTTTTGAATGTTGTGCCTTTTTGTTTGATTTGTTTGATTAATTAAATGTCAGATTTAATTAATAACTTAATTTTTAATTTTTCAATTTACTTTTACAATTGTATATTTATACTATTTTGAGTTTATGTTAAAAACAATTTTTATACATTAAAAAATCTTTATTTATTTTTTTAACTATGCATAATTAAGCACATGTAAATATGGTTGTGCAATAATAATATAAATAATCTAAACACACACACACACACACACATATATATATATATATATATATTCATTTTATTTATTTTTAATTTATATATGTGTATGTATTCAGTTTGTAGGTTGAATAAAATTCAATTTATAAATAATTAATATATATAGGGAGAAGTTCAAACAAGAACCACTAAATAAATAAGAACGGAGAACCATTTTAAGTCATTCGATCATCAAGATCTATGGTAGATGCATCATGTTGATGGATGAATGCAGAACTTGGGTTCAAATCCTAAAGGAAGCAAAAAATTTATTTTTTTCAGATGCATTAAATTTAATTGCGGATTCATTAATTTGTATAGCATATGCAGTAATTTTAATGGTTCTTATGTTTTAACGATAATTGTGGTTCTCACTATAACCGCACCCTATATATATATATATATATATATATATATATATTGGAATTATAAATAATGTAATAAAATTATATTATCTGTAGTTACTACCGATTTTATATTCGCTCATTCGAAAGCATTCTAAATTAATTGAAAATAAAAAAAAATTGAATTTTAATTATATTATAATAAAATTAATTGTCATGCCCTATATTGAATTTTCTATTTGCTGGTAGTTTTTAATTTATATATATGTGTATAAACTCAAATTGTGTATCACACAAAATTCAAATTATAAATAATTTATGTATAACTTTGAATTATAATTACTCCATCTGTCTTGATTCAATAAGCCACAAGCTTTGGACACGGATGTTAAAACATGAATAATTTATAATAAAAGAGGAGAGAAAATTTATTTTTTGTTAAATATATATGTGTCCAGAAAGTGAGAGAGAGAATTAAAGAAAATATAATTATGTGTGAAGTATAATGACATTTGGTGTAAATAATGAGTTATATGAGGATATTTGTTATGTGTTGACTTTTCATTTTTTGAAGTGACCTATTGAATTGGAACATCTGAATAAGGAAACATGACCTATTGAATTGAGACGGATGGAGTAAAAAATAAGATATAGTTTTATTTGGGGATTTAGGATATTAAATGTGTATTTTTGTTACATAGAAAAATAAATTAATATATTCTCAAATTGAAGTAAGATTATTGGAAAATCATTTGGGGATTCTCAAATTGAAGTAGTATTAATGGGAAATCATTTGAGATTCGCAAATTGAAGCATGATTATTGGGAAATGGATTGAGGATTCTCAAATTCAAGTATAATTAGTGGAAAATCAATTGGGGATTCTCAAATTCAAGTATGATTAGTGGTAAATCGATTGGAGATTCTCAAATTCAGTTATGATTACTGTGAAATAGATTGGGAATTCTCAAATTCAAGTATGATTGGTGGAAAATCGATTGAGGATTCTCAAAATCAAGTATGATTAGTTGGGAATCAATTGGAGATTCTCAAATTAAAGTATAATTAGTGGAACATCAATTGAGGATTCTAAAATTCAAGTATGATTAGTGGGAAATCGATTGGGGATTCTCAAATTCAAGTATGATTAATGGGAAATCGATTGAGGATTTTTAAATTTAAGTATGATTAGTTGGGAATCGATTGGGGATTCTCAAATTTAAGTATGATTAGTGGAAAATCAATTGGGGATTCTAAAATTCAAGTATGATTAGTGGAGAATCGATTGGGGATTCTCAAATTCAAGTATGATTAATGAAAAACCGATTAAATATTCTCAAATTTATTATGATTAGTTGGGAATCGATTGTGGATTCTCAAATTTAAGTATGATTAGTGGAAAATCAATTGGGGATTCTAAAATTCAAGTATGATTAGTGGAGAATCGATTGGGGATTCTCAAATTCAAGTATGATTAATGAAAAACCGATTAAGTATTCTCAAATTTATTATGATTAGTTGGGAATCGATTGTGGATTCTCAAATTTAAGTATGATTAGTGAAAAATCAATTGGAGATTCTAAAATTTAAGTATAATTAGTGAAAAATCAATTGGAAATTCTCAAATTCAAGTATGATTAATGAAAAATCGATTGAGGACTCTCAAATTCAAATATGATTAGTGAAAAATCGATCGAGGATTCTCAAATTCAAGTATAATTAGTAGGGAATCGATTGGGGATTCTCAAATTCGAGTATGATTAGTGGAAGAAATCGATTGGAGATTTTCAAATTTAGTTATAATTAGTGTGAAATCGATTGTGGAATCTCAAATTCAAGTATGATTAGTGGAAAATCGATTGAGGATTCTTAAATTCAAGTATGATTAGTTGGGAATCGATTGGGGATTCTCAAATTAAAGTATAATTAGTGGAAAATCAATTGGGGATTCTAAAATTCAAATATGATTAGTGGTGAATCGATTGGGGATTCTCAAATTTAAGTATGATTAGTGGAAAATCGATTGGGAATTCTCAAATTTAAGTATGATTAGTTGGGAATCGATTGAGGATTCTTAAATTTAAGTATGATTAGTAAAAAATAATTGGGGATTCTAAAATTCAAGCATAATTAGTAGGGAATCGATTGGGGATTCTCAAATTCAAGTATGATTAGTGAAAGAAATCGATTGGAGATTCTCAAATTCAGTTATGATTATTGTGAAATCGATTGGAGAATCTCAAATTCAAGTATGATTGGTGGAAAATCGATTGAGGATTCTTAAATTCAAGTATGATTAGTTGGGAATCGATTGAGGATTCTCAAATTAAAGTATAATTAGTGGTAAATCAATTGGGGATTCTAAAATTCAAGTATGATTAGTGGGGAATCGATTGAGGATTCTCAAATTCAAGTATGATTAATGGGAAATCGATTGAGGATTCTCAAATTTAAGTATGATTAGTTGGGAATCGATTGGGGATTCTCAAATTTAAGTATGATTAGTGAAAAATCAATTGGGGATTCTAAAATTCAAGTATGATTAGCGGATAATCGATTGAGGATTCTCAAATTCAAGTATGATTAGTTGTGAATCGATTGAGGAATTTTAAATTCAAGTATGATAAGTAGAAAATTTAAAAGATGATTAGTGTGAAATCGATTGGGGATTCTCAATTAAAGTAAGATTACACGAAATTGATTTGGGGATAATGAAACTGAAGTAAAATTAGTGGAAATGCATTTGGAGATAATGAAATTGAAGTATGATTAGTGGGAAATCATTTGGGGATTATCAAATTGAAGTATGAACAGTGGGAAATCATTTGAGGATTATCAAATCGAAGTATGATTAGTGGATAATTGATTGGGGGTTCTCAAATTTAAGTCAGATTAGTGGGGAATCATTTGGGAATTCTCAAATTGAAATATCATTAGTGGAAAATCATTTTGGGATTATCAAATTGAAGTATTATTAGTGGGAACTCGATTGGAGATTATAAAATTGAAGTATGATTAGTGGAAAATCATTTGGGGATTCTCAAATTGAAGTATGATTAGTTGAAAATCATTTGAGTATTCTCAAATTGAAGCATGATTAATAAGAAATTGATAGGAGAATCTCAAATTGAAGTATGATTAGTGGAAATCATTTAGAGATTGATTGTGAAATTGAAGTTAAATTACACGAAATTGAGTTGAGGATTATCAAATTAAAGTTAAATTACATGAAATCAAATGGGGGATTATGAAATTGGAATTAAATTACATGAAATTGAACTATTGATTATGAAATTGAAGTTATATTACATGAAAATGAATTGGTGATTATGAAATTGGAGTTAGATTACACGAAATTGAATTGAGAATTATCAAATTAAAGTTAGATTACATAAAATCGCATTGGGGATTGTCAAATTGGACTTAAATTACATGAAATTGAATTGGGGATTTTTGAATTGAAGTTAGATTATATGAAATTAAATTGGGGTTATCAAATTGGGTTAGATTTCACGAATTTCAATTGATTATTTTTTTCCCGGCAAAATTTATCTCTCATTCTTTTTACTTATTTTATCACACTTTCTCTCCTAATTCTTATATCATACACGTCTTCTTCTTCTTTTGATTTTCTCTCTACAATCCCTACCATTTTTTTTCCGTATTTTTTCTATTTTTTATTTAGATTCTTTCTTAAAATCATCAAATTAAATTTATGAAAAAACATCAAATATGTATCTTAAATTGAAGATCGTTACAGGATCATGAATTTGATATAAAAATCATCAAAAAAAAAACTTTAAAAATGAGTAAGTTATACAATAGATTAAAATTCTAAAATATATAATACTCCCTTCGTCCCACCATTTTAGTCCCTTATTCCATTTTTGAGATGTCTCAAAAAGATAGTCCACTTTTCTAATTAATACTATATAAAAATATTGTTTTTACTAAATTAACCTTATTTAATGCTTCACTTAAATGTGAAAAGGATGTGTGAAAATAATAAATAAGTGTATAAAAGATAAAAATATAAAAATTAAATGTATTTTTTTAATATGTGTGAAAAGTGAGAGGGGACTAAAATGGTGGGACGGAAGGAGTATATTTTTTCTCTCTCTTCTTATAAGATTTGAAACCAAACTTTTTCTCACATATTCTTATCTCATTTTTGACGTTGAGTACACATTTTGCTTTACATTCATTTTCATTATTATTCAATTATCCTTTTTTATATTTTTGTTATATATCAATTTTTAAGTTTTTATTTACATATATTCTTTTACTTATAATAATTATCAATGCAACTATGAAGAATGAAATTATATTCGTTTATTTTATAACTCTCTAATTTAAGAATTTAAGTTTTAAAATTAAAATTTGTATTACTTTTGATATAAATTTGAAGATAAATAATCAGTATATATTCAAAAAATAGATGTTCTTGTATGATTTAAATTTATCTAATTTGTAGTTATGTTTTTGTACAAATTATTTGTTTATATAAATATATCTACTATTATCTTTTCAATTAAATTTAATATTAGACAGATATTTATATATAATAAAAATTAAAATATTAAATATGGTTTTATATTTACATGTTTCGTATTTTTCAATTTTTTAGCATTGTAAATATTAATTTAGAGCTTAAGTAATGATATGATATACAGTAAATATTTTATTGTTAGTTGCATATACAGTAAATTGATTGTCGTAATATCGTTTATACAATACTGGTATATAGAGTTAGGTTATAGCGAGAATATTATTTTTCGTGAAAAATTAGAATACTGAATAAGTTGTATTTTGACATTTTTATGAAATTTATTTTTTTAATAATTATAAATATAATTTGTCTCATACATAGCACGAGAGAACGTTATTATATTCTTTATAAAAAAACACTTTTTTTTACTGATGATTACGATTTATTTTCACGCAATACTTTTTCCATGGTAAAGTTGATGATTATCTATCATATTTATTACGAAAACATGCGATCTTTTTTTTAATTTTGTATTTTTTGCACTATTAATATTAGGGGTGGTGTCTTCGGTGGCCATATAATAGATCAATCAATAATAATTAATAAATGACTTGAAACAATTCCTATGTTAGCAGTTTCATTAATTTCTCTCGACTAACTATTATTTTTATTATTTGTTTTTTTTTAGAAGACATTAGATTTTCACTTTACAGCTTGACAAAATGGGCTAAAATGCGGTAGCCACGTTTTGGACCAAATAAAACACGCCAACACTAAAATAAATCAAAATAAGCATTTTAATTAGAGCAAATAAAAACATTAGATTTTATCTTTCTCTCTCTCCACCGTAACTCTCTAAAATCATTATCTTTCCTCTGTAGATATTTCTCTCTCATCAGTTATATGTCTATCCCTCCCTCCTCACCACGCAAACTCTCCCTCTCTCCTCTTCATCCTTTTCCTCCGTCAACCCTTGCCGTCCGATTACTCTCACCGCTGTCGCCGCCTGTACAATATTTTCCCCTTAACCTCCACCCACCCAGATCCTCCTTCCTCATCTTGGCTGAACATCCAACAACCAAAATAGACACCGCCACCGACCTCGTCTGGTTTCGCCATACACGAGCCTCACCGCTCTCTCTTCATCTGAATTGACGACAATTTTAACCGCTTACTGTTGGGGTGCGAAATTTTCGAGAGTTCTGATTTTGGAAAAGGGCAGAGTGAGATCTAGAGAAAATGAGTTTGCAAATTTAAAAGAAGATGAACAGGAGAGGAAAAGGGTGCCGGCTTCACAGATGGGTTCAAATTTCATCAAGAATCAAAACATCCTAGATTGAAAGTGCATTTTCCTGGGATTTCCTCCAAAGAAAGAGCGTAAATTAGTGTATCCAAAGTTAAAATATATATATATATATATATATATATATATATAAAGTACTGTTCATAAAAAGTGTGTAAAATCCTCGTGATTTCGAACCCATTGAGATTTGACTGAATAATGCAAAACAAGAGTCCGAAAAACCGGTGGTATGGTTTATTACAAAATCGGTCTGGGCTCTCGAAAAACAAACTCAAATGATTTATCTCATAAATGACGTGTCAAGCGATCAACGGCAGTGCGTTCTACGCCACGACCTAGGATAGACATTACCCGATTCCATATTCTATGTGAAATAAAAGATTAAGAAAAAAAAACATCCTAAAACTATATGAGACGCTCAGTTATGCACAAAATTTTGTGGGGACGGGATTCTACGTCATTTTACAATTATCTTATAATTGCAATATCATTGAATAATAAAATGGTCTACAATTAATTTACTTTTAGCATATAAGTCTATCTAATTATATAATGCATATTCGGGAGCCACATCATAAAATACAACCAACTGGTTACCATTTCTAAAAAACACGAATAAAACAAAGACGATAGTGAGCCAGTCTCAATTTAAATATCAATATGCAAAATAAAATAGTAGTAAGTACTACTTTTTAAAACTTAATTGTTCAAAATATAGTAGTACAGTATATAATTTTACGAACAAATAAATATCTCCAACTTTTGAATGAAGGAAGGGGGAAAAAAAAGAAGAAAGAAATAAAAAAAAGCAAAACTCGCTAACGCTTATATTAATATATAGTGTAAATTAAAATATTGCATATACTAAAAATAATAAAAAAATAGTTGGATATTGGAATAACAAGCTGTGCATGGAAGTGGTATTAGCCATGTTCTAGCAAACTTTGATTCTAAGAAAGTGTATTTATCTTTGATGCCAGGCTGTTTGGGGCGCTAACTCTCCTCCCCTTATATATACCATTAATTAATTAATGTGAAAGCTTAACTTGATTGTCGGACTTAAACAACCATTTCTCCACCATGCTTTTTCATACAATTGCCTAATTATTGTCGCACAAGATTCCATACAAAGATCCTATAACAAAACAATATTATATTTTTAATTTTACAATATTACATACTATGATGCTCAATGAACGGTATATATAAATCCATGATATTGCAAAACAAAATTAAAATTTTGGTATATTAATTGAATAAAATCAACAATTTATTGGTATAAACGATCCAAACTCTATAAATTTTTTGATAATGACAAACTATAGAATTCTTTTGATTTTTATCTCAGATTTTTTAATTTTAAGAATTGATTGTTTCGAGGATCTATGCGAAGTATAGATTTATCGATCTCTAATGTATTTAGATCTCGTTATATCTAAACTGATTGAATATGTTATTTTAATTTTGGATTTGCTCAAGATTTCAAAACTACATAATTAATAAAATATATCAACATTTGTTTGATAAACTTTTTTTTTTTATATACCGTTGGATACTTCCTTGAAGCTTGTTCGTGTACATTTTTTCTCTACGAATATAAGAATGAGTCCCAATTCATCCCCAATATCAAAATGGTGATTGAGATAGTTAATTTATTCTTATATTAAGGAACCTTATTTGATCTCGTGATGTTTGAATCTTTTTGGCTCTTGCTTCTTTTATTCACATTGCCATTTTCAAACTTGATTTCCCAATGACAAAAACTCGTGTGAGCTAGTCCGTATAATTATACGTTCAAATAAAAAATATCATAATTTTTATAAATATGATATTTTATTTTAATTAACTATGAGTAAAAAATTTAAAATAGGTTTCTCTGTGGTACCAACTGTCTTAGAATGGAACCTCCAGGCTCCACTTTTAAAGCTATTCAGCTTCTCATCAATCCAAATAGTCATTAGCTTTCACCTAAAATTTCCAAGAAGAACCTAAAACTTATCAACAAGAGGAACCCTGTGACAAATATGAAGATCAAGAAAGTGTTAAATAATCAAATCAGATATATTCTTGCATCTTCCGGCTCCAACATGAGAATATAAGAGTAAAATAAGAGGAGCTTAGATATATACTTGCATATTACCAATGAGCAGAGCAAATAAGCGGAGTCCCAAAATGGCTACTGCTATAGAAAACAAGACTTCCCTGAGATGCTTACTGCCCCCTGACCGAGTGTGCTGCACAAAAATTAAAATAATATCAGTCATGATACATATACATTCTCTAAAATCATTATCTAAGGCATGAAGTAGGTCTGACTACATTACTCATTGTGTATTCACCAAAGTAAACCATCTTTAAACATATAAATAATAAACTACAGATAATCATGGTTAGGAGATATGATTTAAAATGATCCGTAATATAGCAAAGATACTGAGTTTGTATCCTGTCCCTGTTAGTTTCCCACCAATGCTTGGCATGCACCTCTCCAAATTTTTCACGGCTGAAACACATCAACATAGCTATTAACCAAGTGAAAAGGCTATCTATCTATGGTGAGCTTTGTATGAGAAATGGTGACCTGAATTTGACATGCCGAAGCTCTCTAGTGCCATCAAGAAGCTGTCTGATGGTGATGTATACACCAAGCTCATCCTCCGCTATCCATTCCGATTCAATGTCACTGGCATAGATACGCAATATTATAAATGAAGCAACATGAGATTAGAAATTTTATCAGATTTATGCATAGATATATTAAGTGCACATAATCTTCCATTACCAAAAAGGTTGCGCTGCTAATAAAGACTAGTCATATTTCCATAACAATAATAACATATTTAAAAGTGATGTGTATTATTGCAACCACTCCACAATAAGGACATTCCAACTCTTGCCAGTCATCTATACCTATAGCAAAATGGAAATGCAAATCGTCATATACGTTATCATCTCAAATTTCATGAGTTGGAACTACCACAAATGGTGTAAACAGATAACTGTTGCAGATCGCTTCAAAAAACAAAAAGATAACTTTAGCAGATGCAAGGAGAGCTCAAAATTACTCGACCAGGCCAAAGCTGAAGAAATTACCTCAGCAATGCAGTTCTTAAGAGTTAGGGTTTCACCTTCAACATCATAGCAATAATACAAACTCAACGGATATGCAAGTTTCATACAACATAAACCAAACACAAGAATACCAAAAGCCCAGAAGATATTAGTATATGAAACAAACAACCTATTAGCTCCTTTCTAAAATAATTAGCATTAGCTTTCCCTATTCATCTTTTACTATAATTTGGCATTCTCTTTCTGATAGCGTGACACTATAAGATTGTTGAGAAACGGAGATACAGAACAACGGCAAGTTCAACAAATACATGTGAAATAGAAAGCAACAAAAGACAGACTACTCCGCTTAAACATGAAACACATTTTCATCTTCAAGGAAATGGAGATAGTTCGAGGGAGGGAGTCACAAAGTAGTTTAAGGACTCTTTTTAGTTATTGCTTTCATACTTGAGACTACGAAATCATTTGTAACAAGTTAATTTACAACATATAACATGAATTCCATGTGCATCTCTAACTATCTCTTGTGAATGAACATGACAATGATCACAATAACTAACCTGACAATCTTCTCTTGTTGGTAACTCATAATCCAGCTCGCATGAGAATTGTAGAATATAGAATTCTGATTAGGTTGTAGAAAAATACGCTCCTGCTAGCTCCACACTTGTCTAGCAAATCAAACCCTGGATAAACATGCCCAACAACTCCCTATCAGAAAATTCGATGAAATTGACAAAACTAAATGAATTAAACACAGAACACTGAAACATAAACATCCTTCATCATCAATCAACTCTTTTTTATGATAGGACAAAACAAGCATCAACCCCATAAGCAAAGAAGAAAAAGTACAAGAAAGCCAAATGTAAGAATGTTTCGCAGAAGCAAAAACAGCAAAAGTAAGCAGATAATAGTCAAACAAAAAGCTGAAAATCCACTACACCAGAACTCACCAGTTAAGAAAGCACACACATGAAGTCATGAGTCGTTATAAATTATAAAGACTTCGTATACCACTGCCTGCTCTTTTTGTGTGAGTGTGTGTGAGAGAGTGTGAGAGAAGAGGAAGGGGAGAAGAAACATCAATATTGGAGAAAATTAAACCACCAACATAAAATGGAGTAAAAAATTTAAGAAGAAATTTAGTCGAACATACAGAGGATAACACCAGAGTAACCGATAAACAATTAGAGATGAGAAGTTACCATGGTTGAGGAAGTGGCGAGCTGAGCGGGGGAGCAAGTTCAGAACGCCAAAATCGTCGACATTGCGACAGAGATCTTTCACAAAGGAGATAAACCTATTTCCACATATAAGAATTATATATATATCAAAGTAAGATCGACAATAATTCTTCATTTTTGAAGGAAAATTCGCAATAGAGCACTAAGAAATAAAACGCAGAAAAGTAAACACGAAGATGAAGAGAAGCATAACTAAACCATTTAAAGTGAAAATCGACAATGCAAAATCACAGCTTCTCATCGGCGGTAGCGCCAAATCGCGGACGTTTGGATTGGAGAGCAAATTCTCTTCGAAGATGGAAGATTTCTGGATGTGGATTTGAGAATTTTGCCGCATAAGGGTTTTTCTTTTGGAATTGGGGGGAAAAAAACGAAGAGAAAGTTGGACAACTCTTTTTGTTCTTTTCATTTTGCTTTTTTTTTTTTTATTTTTTTTCTAATTCTAATTTATGAATTAAAGGAATTTATTTTTTATTAAAAAAGAATTCAAAAGATTTATAATAGACCGCACCTATGGGTTCGTGTTCTTTGAAAGTTAAACACTGTAGTCTAAGCATTGTATAGTAGTAGTGAGTAGATTGGATAAGACATTTTAAAACAAAAGTCCCATTAAATACATTATAGGACTCTCATCATGCAAGAGTCCTCATATAAGCATCCCCAAAGGCTGATTTTGTTGTAGTGATAGTGCTTTGCCACTTTGGCTTATTTGACGGATAGAAGGGATGAGAGAGATAGAGAAGGTCACTTCAAGGTAGAGTGTCACAACTTGTTACACAAAATTTCACTTAAAACACACAAAACTTACAAATTGATTCTTCTTTGATCAAATAAACAAGTTGTGGATGCAATCTTTAGAATTCATATGATTCTTCAGTGTCAAAGAATAGTTTTTGGTTGGATTTTTGAAATTCAATATGAATTTTTGGACTTTTATGTATGTCTACTTTGGTGCATCATAAAGTGATATAGGGGACACTAGTTCACACGATTAGGACATCGATTCCTTCCAAAATTATGGCAGAAAAGGGGTAACAATTTGTTAAAGATGTACTTTCATTACCAATTATGTGTAGGTAACTTCTTACTTTCACGATTTAATCTTCCAAAAGTTTACGTGTTGGTAATATTCGAATTTCCTATCTAATTTTAGTATTTAAGAATAAATATGACGCTTCTTAAAATCTGTTTGCATCTTTGCTTTTAACACACGTGAAGTGAATGAGTCTCCATTAATCATCAAATCCAGTTGATTAATTTGAGTATATTCTTTTAGTGTCAAACGTATTGACAAAACATTAGCTTTCATTTCACTGAAAATGAAAAGCTATGTGATGTGTGAAGGAACTTCATTAAAAAAAATTACAATATTTTAATTAATTTTGAATAGTGGATATTTGTTTCAGTTTGAGAACCTAGAAACTATAAGTAATTCATATATATTGGGTATATTTATTCTCTCACAAGTCTCGCAATAAAAAAATTATTTAAACCACTCCATATACTTTGTATGTATCTATATATATAATAGTGTGCGAATATTTTATGAGAAAGACAGAAATTTAGATAATAATTATTTAAAGTGATGAGACCTACATAAATATAATAAGGTGTATTGGGACATATGAGGTCTTCAGGATCAAGCTTCGAGTTTTGTTTGAAAATTGATTTGATTGATTTATTTGCTCAACAGTTTTTTGGCTGTTTATCTGAACTCAATATTAAGCTTGTCCCTAAATAGTAATAGTATCATATAAAAGTAATCATCCAAATTAATTTCCACTTGTTTTCTTTTTCTCAATATATTTCCACACATATCATAAAATACTTTACAGTTAATCTGTGAAAAGTAAAAATGGGAAGCCTGGTAAAATTTGGAGAAGTGTCTTTATTGTGTGTGACTGTGTATGTAGAGAGAGAAAGAGAGAGAGAGTGGAAAGGGAGCACGTGGGTGAGGGAGGCCCCGCGTTTCCCGGTGCAGCAGAAAGGGCAACGCAACTTACAGAGAAAAGGGCTGCAGCACGTGACTTTTCTTCCTTTACTACCAACATACCTACATACTCTGCTCTCTCTCTCTCTCTCTCTCTCGCACATAGTATGATGATACTATTACCACTCTCACCCTCAATAAATTTTAGAGAAGTGACCATGATCACTTGTAACATATTAATGAAAACATTGATTTCTAAAATACTCTTAAAGCATAATTTTTCTTGCGGTCCATAACAAGTGTCTATATGTAATATATTCCTTGTGTTTCATAAAACAAGTGTTCATTTTCTTTTGATACGATGGGTATAATTACAGAGTAAAAAATAGTAAAAAAATAGCAGAGACCACTTTTATTTTGGAAGAGAAATGATGAATAAAATATAAAAACGTAAAAAATGATTGAGCTACTTTCTTTCTTTAGAAAGTAGACATTTGTTATGGGAACGGAGGAAGTTATATATATTATTACATATTTCAGTATATTATATTTAAGGATATTAATTTTTATATTTTTAACAATTAAACCAAAAATACATAAATTATTGGAGTAGTTAATATAACTTTTTAAAATTATTATGTACTAATTGTGTTAAATAATGTAAAAGGAGAATTTTATCAAGGCAACTTCACTAAATTTACTAGCATCATAGTAGATTTAGAATTTGCCAATACTAAAATAGGGCATGATTAAGTGCATCATTAGAGTGATTTAGTGTACCATCTGAGTTGCCAAAATTACTTTACCTTCTTTATACTAAGCGCTCGTTTGGTTCAAGTAGAGGAATGTAAAGGAATTGAAATCAAATAAAGAGATGAAATAGTAACAATAATTATTATTTTTATCGAGTGTTTGGTTTAACAATGAAAATGAACCACTAGTAAGGGTTTCTCTTTCTTTTGTTTCCCTTCTATTTTGAAGGGTAATAAACTGAGTGATTGAATTACCCTCAAGTAAGAGTAATGGTTAACTCGTTACCCAAACCAAACAACAAGTAATGGATTCAATTAATTGAATCAATTTCCAATCTCCAAAAACACCCAATCAAATATGGGTTAAAAGTTTGATTGAAATATGATGAATTTAGAGTTTTGAGATCAATCGAATGGGCTGGATGGTTTAATAATAAAGAGGTGTTTATTTAATATTTCCTCTGTCTCGCGAAACTTGATTAGTATTTTTTTTTTGAATTGTTCCGTGACTTAAGCATATTTTTATTTTTTCACCTACTATATTTAATACACAAAATACTAACTTTTTAAAATTCATGTCAAAAAGAAATTAATCGAACTTTACAAGACAAAGGGAGTATAAAAAGAATGAGCTTTTGCACTGCATTGTCAAATCAAGTTTGAGATTTTTGTTTAAGTATTCATAAAACAATTATAGATAATTTTTAATACTCCATAAAATATAAAAGCCAAACAAAGAGATCAGAAATGCGAGCTAGTTATTTTAAGTTGGAAGACAAATGAATGGTACATGAGACAAGTATTTGAATTTCGAAAATGAGAAATTATATTAAAGAGTTGTTAATTGTTGAAGTATGGTCTGAAATTTGGATTTACTCTGAGAAGCACCGACAAGGAAAGGAATTAAAATTAAGAGTAGTGTTAAATTACAAGGAGAGAGGAAATAGGATAAATTTGTGAATGTGGATCTGTGCAGTAATGATGTTTGTTTTGGGGGTTATTAATGGGAATTGTTTAATTAATTAAAGTTAAGGTCAACGAAGTTTAAGTGTATTTAAGTGAGATTGTAAGTAACAGCAGTGGAAGTAACAGCAGAGGCGTGGCGAGTCACGTGTCGCCCACATATCCATCCACACATTTACAGTGCGGCAGTTTTAAGGTCGAATTACGACGACGGCGACTCCTCCTTGCCTTGTCCTCCAATGCCCACTTGCACGTGCGCACCAACAATAACCCCCCCCCCCCCACCCCTCTGTCTATATATATTAATTTATATATATACTCATTTTTTAACCTTTAGTAATATGTAAATTTGATCATCTCGAATATAATTTATGTGGGACTAGAATAAATATAATATTACAAAGAAAAAAATGCTAACGTAAAGCCTTGTTTTCAAAATAAAATGAGCTACTTATTATATAGATGAGAGCTCAGGATTCCAATAAACTGCGTGGGAATGTTTTTTGATTGATTTTCTATTGATTCAACTGGTATATTTATTTATTTATTTATTGGTTGCTCTTTAATTGCTCTATGATTCAAAGAAAAATAATTTTTGGAAATATTCTTTAACTTTTTGTCTGCAGTATATAAATTTCTCTTTAACTTTGACGACATAATTCTAGTAATTAATTAAGCTAAGATACAAACGTAATAGAGACAGAAGATTCTTGATCACCTATCCTCTTCACCTAAGAAGTAACAGTATGCAACACCTCCTCAATTTATCATCCATATTAAATATAATATATAGTATATAACAAAAAAATTATATAATATGGACACGAGACACACATACAAATAAGATATGACAGGTAAATACATATCCTTTAACATACCCCCTTTCTAGGAATTCTTATCCATTTTTGCAAATTGCAACCAGTTCCTACATTATTGAATAATTAAGCACAACCTATTCCAATTAAATTAAATTTTAAAATTAGTATTACACGAAAGCTGTTGCAAATGAAGATCGTATACGTATTTTAATATATAATTGACGTTAACAAATAGATGAATTTACCTCTAAAAGCAATTAAATAGGAAAGTCAATAACAAAGGTTTATCACTAATCATTGTAGTAGTGGTTGAAAAGATCCAAAAAATGTCGATAATATACGTAGGAAGATACAAACACATTGAAATTAAACATCAAGTTTGATTATTGGAATTTAAAAAACTCACAAATATTTGCAAGGAATTTAGAAAGTGAACCAAATAAGCTGGAGACGAAAATTTGACATGTGATATACTATAAGAAGTAATTAAATGAAATTTAAGAATATATATTTAGCGTGATACATCATTAATTGGGCTCGGACTCCGATAAGATTTAGTTATAGTAAATAAAAGTGGTAATCGGGATCACCAAAATCCCTTAAAAAAATCCATTGCCAATAAAATATAAGTAATTAAATAATTTCCGTTTGATGTGCCCGTACATTAGACTGAGCTGCCAAACGCCGTTTACACCGCCGCAACGTCGTTAACTCACCGCCGCAACGTCGTTAACTCAACGCCGTTTCCCCCTCTCGCCCAATAAACCAGCCAACGACGCTTATTCGGAAATACGAAAACGAAAACGAAGAACTCAAAAGGCCCCCCTTCTCCCCCACCCCCACCCCACCTCACCTCCATTTTCTGCTACATACACACAGGTATATATTTATATGTGTGTGTATAATAAAAACAAGGAGACTTCTCCATCTACAGATGAGAAAGTTTTTAGAGAGAGAATTAAACACATAATTGAATTCCGTCTCTCTTCCTTCAACTCAAGAGACTCTCTCTGTTTCTCTTTTTGTTAGGGAATTGTGTTTGATTCGAGCTTGGGCCTACCATCGATCCCGTGAAAGCCACTGTTCGGGGTTGCTTTTGGAGAATCTGCAGCTGAATTATGCGTTTCTCATCTTAATTTTTATGTGTGCGTACATGAATCTCGATTCCAGCTCAACGCCTTCTTTTGTATATTGGTTTTTTCGAGCTGAATTGCGTGTAATTCAGCTGAATTGTGTCCAACTGCAGATTCGGTGGAGGTGGAGGAAGCCATGCTGGTGTTGTTTATCTGAATTGGAGCTATTCGTATATAGCTGAATTGCCGCTTGGAATTCTCGGAGAGGATTTTTGGAGAGAGGAGAAGAATCGCGGCGAATGCGCCTCCGATCTTCACGTTGGAGGCGGATCTGATTCGGAGCTCGAATTATTTACGCAAAACACAAAAATCTGCAGATTGAGGAATAAATTATACATGGAATTGCCTGTTGGAACTGAAGGTAAAAATTGTGAACCCATAGCCAAAATTCTGGGGAAAATTGGATTGGCTGTATGATTTTTATTTTTGGGGGGATTTACGTGATGATTGAATTTTGTCGCCAACAGGAAGAAAGGCGACTCATGATTTTCTCTCACTATATTCGTCATCAGCTGCACATAACCAACAAGATCCGTCTCCCTCGCAAGGTACATATTATTTTTCGCCGATTTTCATTCGCCCAGTCAAGCAGTTTCTATGGCGAGTTTCCGTATCTTTCCTTTTTCTATTTTATTTTTGCATGCTGCAGTTATTTGTGATGATGCCTTATGCGAAATTGATCGCGTCAAAAACTCTGGAGATTTTTATGAGACATCATTTCAGAAAAAAGTTCCGATATTAAATGAATAAATCCAGTTCCATATCATACAAACTGATCAGTCCGATCTTTTTCGTTCTTCATCAATTCAAATATCTCCTCTAAATTTGACTGAGAAACGGTAAATATTTATTTTCTTTTTATTTGAGTAAATTACACAACATATATATAATTTTTCTTTTTTTAGGCTGATGATGGGCAAACCTATGGTGTGTGGTTTAAAATCGAAATTAATCGGAGCAAGTAAAAAAAGTATCAAAGAAAAAAGTAAAAAGAGAAAAAAGGAATCGAAAAAATAAGTGAAAAAAAATTAGTGGGGTAATGGTAAATAAGGGATGATTGTTGGTGGGGAAAAGGAAATAGGAAAATATATTGGGAGGGCAACCCACGAGTGGCGCAGTAAATGTACCCGTGACCCCATCGGCGTATGTTAGATCTGGGCATTTGTCTTTTGGAGTGGGCCATCCCTTGGATTGGCTGACATTGCCAAATCCAAAAAGGCTCAGGTTAGAACTTAGCGATGAGCTCATCTTCCTCCAGCTGCTTGGCTGCCCATTTTCGTCAATTCATAATTTTACTTCTTTTTTGTTTTGCCCATTAAATTTATATGTTATGTGCGTTGAATTGGGTCAGTGTTGATTATGCATAAACTGATTTATTTATTTATTTAAAAACAAAATATGTTGGCAGTGAAATTAGAGCTGTATACTTTAAACTGTACAAGTTTTTACATTATAAACGGACCCGGATACAGATTCAATTTTGATTTTACTACTGTTAAAAGTGTAAGAGAACATATAAATTGCAGGCAAAAAGTATAATAAATCTATGTTAATGAAAGTGTTTAGTGTTTAGCTGCCAGCCTATTTCAGATGTCAGTATAAGAATCTAATCTGGTTATTAATGAAAGTATGAAAATTAAATATACTTTTTCTTTGGCTTTTTTTGTTTCCCTGTAAACGACGTGTATTTTCGTGCCATATCCCTTTTCACATCGGAATATGTATAACAAGTTAAGATAATGAAAAATTTGTAATAAATTAATTTAGAAATAAGAATGTGTGTGTAAAAAGGAAAGAATTTGCGAGTAGGCAAGGCATCAAGAATTTATGTGTTAATATCTTGTAAGGTCTTGGGCTTTGTAGAAGTATTTCAATTCATCTTAAAATCTGAAAAGGCTTCATGGATGCATTTCTGTTGGTAGATTGATTATTTCAAACCTGTTTCCCGCAGAAATGGGAGCACTTGAATCATGCTGGTTAATACTCTTCATTTCTTTCTACACAAACTGTAGGTGGCTACCTTAAAACGCATGACTTCTTGCAACCATTGGAACGGGTGGGGAAGCATGTAACAACGACGAAAGAAGATATTAAAGCTGGGGTGGCTGCTGTTGATAGGCCTCCAGCGCCAGCTCCTCCAGCCTCAGTGGAGCATCTTCTTCCTGGTGGCATTGGGACGTACAGCATCTCTTATTTCAATCAACTGGTGTTAAAGCCTGAGGGGAGCTTGTTTACTGCTCAGCCAACCAGGAATGATGAAAACTCAAACTGCAGTTCTTACTCGGGAGGTAGTTTCACTCTGTGGGATGAATCTGCGGTTAAAAAGGGAAAGACAGGGAAGGAGAATATTGCCACAGAAAGACATATTCTGCAAGGTATGTTTAGTTACATTTAGTTGGTTACATTCTTAAAATGCAAATTCAGCGACTAGTTAGTTCACTGCTATCTTTGCATTTCTTGTTTGTGATGACAACTTGTCTGTTCATAGTTAAGCTTATTTAAGCATGGTGCAATATAGAATTGACATGTCCAGTTAGATATTTTGGTGATATCTTTTATTCTTATTCTCTTAATTCTGTTAAACAATGCTTGCGTGTATAGGCCGCACAAACAGAACCGCCTCTGAGCTTCACTAAGTTTAGATTAGATAAGAATCTATTTTATCGTAGCAGGTGGCCATTGTATATTGTACTAATATGAAACACTAGTTTGAATTTTTGCTGATGCTGGTATGGTTGATGATTAACAGAAGCGGGTGTTAATGTGGTTGGAGGGCAATGGGCGCCATTCCTGGAAAAGCCATCACAATCCTCTTCTAACCATAAGCACAACACCACAAATTTCAGCACTTTCTCATCTTCTCAGTCAGTGACTTTTTATTCCATTTTTTTTTCCAGTCTTTGAATATCACTATTTTTGAGCATTTTTCTCCTATCAATATGACAGCAGTAATTAATATCACATTATTTGGACCTTTGTGTTTTCTCAGGCCATCATCATCTCAGAAGAACCAAAGTTTCATGGATGTGATGACATCAGCTAAGAATGACCAAGAAGACGATGATGATGATGAAGAAGAAGAAGAGTTCACCATCAAGAAAGAGCCATCACCCCACTCAAAAGGTTAGTTTTTCTCATATAAAAATAGTTGTGTAACCTGTCCGCATTTGATTATATATTCAAATTTGACAGGTAATTTGTCTGTGAAAGTTGAAGCAAAGACTATAGATCAGAAGCCTAATACACCACGGTCTAAACACTCAGCTACAGAGCAACGAAGGAGGAGCAAGATTAATGACAGGCATGTTTCTCAACCATCACAATTAAAGTTCAAGAATTCTATGCACGCCGTATAGAATATTGTAACAAACTAGTATTATCTTAAAGTCCTAAACTTGGTTTCATTTATCACAAAATTTATCATATCTCTGCTTAATATGATTTCCAGTCCATTTCACATTCTCTGTTCTGATTTCAGAAGCTAGGATGCATGTCCTTCCCCTTATGCATGTGTGTTTCTAAGGTTTTTACTAAATGGAATTTGAATATCTACTATTATACCAATATAGTATGATGGGCTGAATTTCCTTTATTCTTGTACAGTAATGGCATCATAAGTTCCATCCCGAGTTCTTTCTAGGCCATTTTATTTTGTCAAACATCTTTTTGAGAAGTAATAACCTTTATATCTTTTAGGCAGAAAAAGTATTTGACTTTTTTCGGACTAAATTGTTTAAGCCTTCTGGTGCTTGTCAACCAAATGATTTGCCATTTGAGATACTGGATGGCACTGGCAAGTAGAAATACTTGCTTCTTCAGTATTCCTAATGTGATTTGCATATCTCTTTGGAACTGTGTCGCAAAAACAATCCTGCATCTCTGAGAACCCGCATTCTAAGATAGTATTTGGTGTTCTGCAGATTTCAGAGGCTGAGAGAGATCATTCCTAATAGTGAGCAGAAGAGAGATAAGGCATCGTTCCTCTTAGAGGTAACTGGAGATTTTAAAAATATATATATCCATCTATATTGAGATGGGATTTATTAACTTTGAAAACTGAGGTTGGGTACTACGTTAACAGGTTATCGAGTACATTCAGTTTTTACAAGAGAAAGTAAACAGATATGACAGTTCCTATAACATCTGGAATCATGAGCCAGCCAAAATGATGCAATGGGTAAGTTAAAATTGATTCTCGTATAGAGTTCTAAAATGTTTTGTCGACGAACAGTCTGATAATTCTTTCAGGCCTTGCATATTTGAAAAGAAATTATACTATTATGCTAGTAGATAACTATGAGATGAAAATAATGAGGTGAGATCTAACGCTGTGGAAGGTAAAGAACAGAGAATCATTTTTGGCTTTTAAAAGCAATTGCAATTCCTAAATGGCTTTCTTCTCTCAATATCTGGTTCCAAAATTGTAGTGTTTAACTTGATTACTGACTTGTACACTTTGTAGCAGAGGAACTGTCACGTGAGTGAAGGTTTTGTAGAACGTGCACGAGGAACAAGCAGTGATTCTGCTCCAGCGTCAGTATTTGGCAAGAAGTTCGATGAGAGCAAAGCTGCTGTCTCCCCCAGCCTACCAATCAGCGGGCAAAACCTAGTAGACTCAGATTTGAGCACTGCTACTACTTTGAGAGAAAGAGTGGTTCAACTGCCCGAATCAACCTCTAAGGCAGCGACAATTCATTCGCCAATGCAGCCAAATATCTTCACTCTTGGTGGTAGGACAACAAGCATTCCAGCTTCCCCGATTTCACCAAAACAGGCATCCGATCTGGAGAAAGCCATGACATGGCCTCCATCTCAGCTTCGATCATGTACCACCGACACTAAAATGACAGAACATGAACTGACCATTGAAAGTGGCACCATCAACATCTCTAGTGTCTATTCCCAAGGGTGAGAGAGTTCTTGATTCGCACGTCTTTAGGAAACGATAGCTTTTAAGTTCCCGCCTTAATTCATGTCCTTGTTGAACAGGCTGTTGAATACTCTCACACAAGCGCTACAGAGCTCTGGAGTGGATCTATCCCAGGCCAGCATCTCAGTACAAATCGATCTGGGGAAGAAAGCAAACGGCGTCACACATTCTTCTACCTTTATCTCCAAGGTGCTAGACGGATTCTTTTCTTCTCTTTACTGCAAATTTTAAACTTGCATAGTATGATAAAACACCATGATCATGGCAGGAGGATGAAGTTGACACCACCTTACCGCGTTCTGCAACGGCTAGCACGGGGAAGGAATTCGGGCGTGCTGCGAAGAAACTAAGGACTAGCTGAAGCCTAGTGTAACAGTATAGTATTATTCTTTTGTAGTTTTATTTGTTCATTTTTTGGGGTTCCGTTTTCGACAGGGAAGGTATGTATGCCTAACTCAGGAACCAATGTACATGTGTTTTTTATTATTCTATATGTTTTTTTACCTCCAGTTTTGGGATAACACATATCTCAGCACACAAAAAACGTTGTCTTATTATGTAATACTATCTGTATGTTACTATTATTTATGAAAGAGGCTTCCATTCTGATATTAGGAAGCCCTGCTTTTTGTTTCAAGTTTTGGATATCTTGGTTTCTACTGTTTAAGCTTGTACTATATAATATCTCAACTTTTGGTGAACATCTTAACATGTAATGATGAAGTAGTAAAGAAGGAAACATTGGTCTCCCAATCTACAATATTATCTAGCTAGGTGTTAGTATGGAGAGGTAATTGCATCTACGTCAACTTTCATTAATTTCGATTTTGTATGTGAACGAAAATTTTTGCTATTAGTCTAATTCTCACATGATTGTTAGTGCCTCCAAATTACTACTAAGGTGGATGCATGAAATGTCTACATGGCTTACACAATTGATGCACCAAACCATATAATTCGATGTCGATACTTCTTCAGCTAGTCACGATGGCATTAATTTGTCACTTTAGTTAACTATAATGATATTAATTCGTCAAAAATTGACAATTATATGAAAAATCAGAACAATTGAAAGTTCATATATTTAAAAGCATTATTTTTTTAATTTATATGTGAAACTAAAATTGAGTGAAAACTTGTACATTTAAGCCAACTACTCCTCATTTGAAAGAGGAGACTCTATTAATCTCTTAGATTTTAGCTAATATTTTTTTATATAAATTAATAATCAAATAATTAAATTTTAAAAATCGCGATACCGGTGAATTTGAATCCAAAACTTTTACTCTTCGACATTAAAGACACGCACAGTTAGCTGACATTTGAAGAACGAGGGTATGTCACACAATTTTAACAGATTGGTGACGTCAAATTCATGAAACTAAAAATTTTCTCAATTGTTATCGAATAATCCTATAAGACATTTCCCTAAAAAAAAAAAATCCTAGAAGACATCAATTTTGTTAATTTTCCGATATGGAGCCACAGAAATGATGATACGTAAAGCCAACATGAATCTTATGTGAGGGAGCATCTGCATCTGCATCTGCATTGCATGTAAATAAGTGGATATTTTTTCTTTGCGTGCAATAAATGAAGTGTATGATAAGCAGGAACATAGCTTCGAGCAAGCCGTTGTTTACTATGGTCTCTTCCCAACTAAAATATCAGCAAATAAATGCAAGCATTCCCTCCATTAACAAAATATTTTCTTAATTTTTATTTTCGTTCATTCACAAAATATTAATCTATTTTTAGAAATAATTCCATAACTATTATTTTTACTATTCTTACATATTTACAATTTTGCATACATTGTCACTAATAGACACCATTTTTAAAAATAACTTCATTAATTATCATCTCTTTTCTAATTTGTGAGACCCTTATATCTATTCATCAAATACACAATTTACATTTCTTAAAACTTGTGTCCATTTCCCTTAAAAAGATGTCACGCGAAGAGAGTAGTAATTATTGGGAGAAAAGAAAAATGTGACTCATAGATAGTACCCCCTCCGTTCCAGCTGAAATGTCCTGTTTTCCTTTTTGGGTTGTCCCACTTGAAATGTCTTGTTTCTTTTTTTGGCAATACACTCTTTCTCTATACTTAATATTTAAATAATTTCTACCAACCCACTTTATCTACTTTATACACATTTCTTAATCTCCGTGCCGAAAAGAAACAATACATTTCAGCTGGGACGGAGGGAGTACTATATTTTTGATTCATAAGTAAATTAATTTTGGCCTAGATAACAAAACGCCGGCACTAAAAAATAAAAATAAAATATGTAGGCCAAATAAATTAGAAATGACTTAATGGCTCAAAAACAAAAATAATGTTCATGCTTCAATTAATAAATTAATTCTCGTCGGGACTAAAAAATAAAATAGTAGGCCAAATAATTTAGAAATGACTTAATGGCTCGTCGTGGTATTTTTATTTTTATTTTAAATAGATCAAAGTTGCCATAAGTTTCTACTTTATGGCCGAATTTTTTGTTTTTATCGACACCAAAGAGCTCTCAACAAGTTCGTTTTAACAAGAAAATAACTTTCAATTGTAACTTTGTATGTATATAATACAGCATATAGCTCGTGGGGAATTTCTTTTTATAAACACAAAATAGCTTTATCATTGAAAAAATAGGGGAGCATCTTACTTAGAAGTGAAGAAAAAAAACCATTAATCAATTCTCCTCTATCCGATTTTTAAATTAATTTAGTAGCCATTTTCAGTTCTGGCCCAATACCTGCAGCCCAACTTTGGTGTACTCTCAAAGCAACCACTATAATTAATCATCACGTCATATCTTTGCATAAATTTATACGAAAAATTCTTATGAGTTGTATAATCGAGGCTAATTTCTTGGATCATACAAATCATATTATTATCTACACTAAATTTCAGGCAAAAACATTTTTTTTCTTGGGATCGATCAAGTTAATTAATTCTCGAATTCCTCACTCGTCCTAATCCCTAATTACTACCCCACTGTCCTATTTAATTAATCTGCGCAAGCTTATTTGATTGTGGAGAGGTGCACTATTTTTTCCACTTTTCAACTAGATTATATTTTCTACTTATAATCTTAAATATCAAATAGAAAAGCTGGATAGTTCTAGTTTTACAACTGACAAGCACTAGAATGAAATGAATTAGTTGGGAATATTTGAAAATAGAGAAATAGGGTTGTGTTTTAAGAATTTGTAGATAAGTGGCTAAGATTTGGTCGAAATAATAAGCAGGATTTTTTTTTAGATTTCAAATATATTTTTCTTGGTTTAGTTTGAGTAATTGAATTTGCAATTCATCCCATGTCTTTTATTTATTAAAATAATATTTGTCTCTACCTTGAGTTACACCCCTCATGCTTTTCAAATAAATTTTACTTGCATACAATTAATGGGTTACTAATTCTTGGTTACATGAAGAGGTTAGAAAAGTCTATTGTTTGGGGGGAAAAAAGAAAAAAAAACTGCGAAGTCTATGATTCACTGCAAGTTGTAACAGCCAAATCGTGACAAAGATAATAGGTTTATAGAGCCCAATTATAATAGTAATAGCTACTAATAATTGAAGACTTTTCATGACAACTATTATTAGCTCGAATATTATGTTGTTCCATTTACTTTGATCCTCATTAATTACCAGATAAACAAGACCAATAATTTATACTAATATCTAACCTCTTCAATTATTTAGCAACAAAATACAACTATATGAACATGATACTGCACTTCGCCCTTTATCTATTGGTTTTCTTTTTCTTTTTTTATTCTCAAAAATCGTCGTCCTTAGCATTCGAATATAAATATTCTGCTTAATTAATTTAAAATGATGTTTAGTAGCTCCAATAATCAATGTATGTACATTGGAGAATGTATTGATGTTTTAAAATATACCTATACATGTTTATCGCAATAGTTGCACTAATCAATGTATGCACATTGTGTATACATATGTTTTGTAATTTTTAGCTTTTAAAAGTTCTAGGCTTAATAATCATGCTGTATCATCATTATATCTAGTACTCTTATGTTGTAGGCAGAGATAGGCAGACAGAAATACATGTAGACAATTTTATTTTACCTAATTTTGTATGATATGTATAATGTACATATTCATTCAATTAATTATGCTTTACAAATCCGCTTTAAATTCGCCTAGAAAAACTGGCATTTTTTTAATGAATAAAGTTAGAAAATGCCATGAAACTCACAAAGCAAAATTGATATGTGATGCAGTTTAGATTTTTTTTTTATTATTATTAAATAAGGACCTTAAATATATCATGATGACATTTGACATTCTTTGTTGCTGTAGATGACATCGCAAGAGAAAATCTTCAAATTTAAGTAATTGGCAAATGTCAAGATGACTTTTATTATGTTTTAAATGAAAAGGTGGTCTCACACTCTCTGAATGAAATTTCATAACGAATCAAATAATACTAGCAACATTCTCTACACGCTTCCAGAATGAATTTAGGTAAAAAATATTGTTATCATTTGAATAATAGAAAAAATTAATATTAATCCATATGGGGAAAATGGTAGACATAATTTAAATATACATCCTACATTCTTAGTCAACTTTGTCGTGTTCATGAACGAACTAGAGAACATCAAAATAAACAGCTGTGATTCAGAAAAAGTAAGAATATATATATAAATAAACCCCAGATCACGAAATAAAATAAATATGTAAGGGTCGCACGATTGACAGAAATGAGTAAAATTTTACATTACAGAGGAACAAGTCAAGATCTTCAAAAGAATAATAGAAATATGATGTGAAAGAAAGGGATTTAAGGTTGAGAGTTTGGCAGTAAATAAAATCTATATTTGCTTCTCTTTGTGTACAAATGCAGAGGAGTTGATATAAACCCCCTTTAAATGACAGGGTAGATTTTTCTCTATACAAGAATTGTAATTATTGACTTGGATAAAAAGAACAACTTCATCAAGCACTTGCAATAACCCTCTTTTGCACCTTCTCTGTAAGTTAGTTGCATTACTTACCAAAAGCTTCAAGAAGTGCCTGCCAATCAATCAAAACCCGCCTTCCTGAGGTCGATATCTGCTCTGCTCCGCTCCCGGCTGCTCATCCGTAGGGGATGCATATCGAGGTTCAAATACTACTCAGTTGTTGTGGTTCGTCTTCTTTCTGCGTTTGCAAACACTCCCAGGGGTTGGCGTAGAAATAATCCTCTTCTTTAGGTCGATCAGGAATCACCACTCTCTTGGTTGGGTTTCCCATGCGTTCAGCATGAGCATCTTTAACAGCACTAGAGAACTCATCCCAATTCAGTGACCCCGAATTGTACTTGTCTATCAATTCGACCAGCAGCCTTCTGTCCAGTAAAACAGTCTTCTTGTACCCAAGATGTCTAAAACCCCACATGAAAAACACAACAGTCTTAGAGAAGAGCTCAAGAGATAGTGATATTGAACTATAGGCATCAAGATCAATCTTCAGATAATTTTGATTCAATAAATGAATGGTAGATATATAGAGAACATTATCACAGTCAATACCTCCGATGTCCTTCAACAACTTTAGCCATATTTCCATCATATGTGGGAACAAAGATATCACTCTCCAGTGAAACAAGATAATCAAGAGCCGCCATCTGAGACGAGTGATTCTGGAAATACCTAAGGTCTGAAGACTCCAACAATGTTTCCTTCCTCACCTATTATATATAAACAGAAAAGCTGATTAATACAGCATACCATACAAAAAGTAATGCTTATAGCAGAGATGGTATATCTACTCACCAGGTTTGGATACGATGCTCTAAGACTAGATAGTCTTCTTTCTCCTCTATAGATCTCCCCAGCAGCTATGTAAATCTGGATATTGCGATCTATGTCCAGTGCCCGTAATGTGAGTGCAGTTTCCTCTGGTGTCAAAGGACATAGACCCTCTTTCCTTTTCATATCAGAATCTATAACCTTCTCTTTCCACCACGGATAGGCATATCTTTAAAATAATGTGCAAGTTAGCTGCGGCACAAGCAGTGTTCCAGTACTATAATAGACATTGGTGAAGTACAGACAAAAGGTTTACCTCATTTGTGTTAGTTCCTCCACCTCATCTGCACCACAACCCTGCGTACAACCAGAGAAGGCTAGCATGTCCATCTCGTATCTCAGATGAAGCACAATGAATGGACCATTTTGCCTAAGTATTTTAATCACTTTTCTGCCCAGTTCTTCTATCTGAGGAGTAAACCTTAAAGCATTAAAATTAACTCGGCAACGGAGCCTCTGAATGTCCATGGGCTGATCATTATTGGCGAGCCGAGCATCTGTTCTGTTCAAATGGACAACTTTATATTTCTGGATCAGTGGAAGAATCTGCAAGGAAGAAGAAGGAAATATGAGCAAATTGTAATCCGGAAGTGTAGAAAAAGAACAGCAACCCGATATCCGCTGACCTGATTGTGATAGTACGAAATATCTGACCAACTAACAGGGGGCATGGTATAGATGATCCCTAGCTCTACTCTCCTTTTGACCCTCGGAGGCAGCTCCTTGAGTATCCGAACTTCATCTCTCAAGGATGTAATGAAATGATCAACATCAAATATGTCTTGGAACTCACTGCAAACGCTCAAAACAGCTCTTTTTAGGCTGGCGAAACATGTTGTCATGACTCGTGAATGAAACAAGAATCTTTAGAATAAGTAATTGGATATTCAAGAGCGTCAGCAAACCAGACCTAGGATCATTCCAAAATGAAGTCTTGTCAAGTTCAGGAACTACCAGTGTAACATTTAGATGTCTTGCAATGGCAACCATGTCGCATATCTGCAGGCATTAAAGACAATGTTAGACAGTCATTTGATATAGAAGGAACCTAAAAGCCTAAACAAGGTTCGTAGAGCTCAATCTCTGATCATGCAAAAGAAAGATACCCACCGCAGCCCGCATTTGATTAAGCCCTCCATTGCACGAAACCATCAAGTAACCGTTGTTCTTGTAAACCCCTATCAAAACATATGGTTTTCAAATCATAGGTCAGCACAAGATATTCATGTGGCAAGCATTCTGATTTCTGGGGCAATTCTTGAGAAACAAACACGATGGAGCTGCGTAACATCATCTGGAAAGTATCTCGAAATCACATAATACAAGAGCATGAAAGTGATAATTAAAGCACACAAACAATCTCTATAAAACAACAATCACCAATGAAAAAACAAAATAGTTCAATTTTGGAAAGAAAACATTCCACTTAATCCATCTTAAACAACGATCACTACAATAATTACATAATAAATGAGGCACAGTAATCAATGCAGCAAAGAAACACTATCAGATTCTCAAATTCCCAGAACAAGACCATCCATCAATTTTCCACAAAAAAACAGCCAATTAAAACTGCAAGATGATCAAGAAACACATCCACACGGAAATAGAAAGAAGCACTTGTGCAATTAAATACGACATTCCCTTTTCCATAGAATCAAGATAAACAGAGCCGAGACTCACTCTTTGGGGGCAAAACTCTCGCAAGATGCGAGTGAACATCCAAGGCGACGGCGGCTGATTCTTGCGAGAAGCAAGAGGGCCAGCCCTTTAAAACACGAAGCCCCCGAGTTTCGCTCAATGCCGTCAACTGAACTAAGCAAGTCCACAGCAAAATCGACGTAGTCGCTCTAATTATCCAAAGCTTCATTCTCGATCGCGATACGACGCCGCTATTCCTCAGCTTCTCCAATCTGTCGCCCCCGAACGCCGCCGTTTTGAGCCCCATTATCCCCCACTTTCTCCTTCGGTTGCTCTCCTCGCAATCCTTTAATCTGCACATCCCAATTGCCTCATACACACTATCACACACACACACTCTCTCTCTCTCTCTCTCTATGTATCTATCTCTCCCTCACACTAACTAACTCAAACAACTGCAGTTTGTCTGACCACTTGGTCTACGCACAATTTCGTGATCCCTAAAAATCCAATCTCTTACAATGGCACCAAAATTAGGGGCTTGTGATTAAAGGCAGAGGTGAATTGCGAATCTAAATGAGAATGGGACAAAATTTGCTGGGAGATTCAACAAGAATGTTGCTCCAGGCGGTGGAAAAATGGTTAAGTTAAAGGTGCATTAGTGAAGTGTGGGTCGATCTCCAGCAATAGATCGAGAAATATTAAAAGGAAAATTGTGACAAGTCCAAGGTTTTAAAAAGGAGAAATCGCAATGGAGGTTGAAGGTGTTGCGGCATCTGAAGGTAAGCTCCCAGCGAGGGATATTGAGAGGGAGATAAGAAGGGTGTCGGTTTGTGGGATATGTAAGTGTGTGTATGAGAGAGAGAAAATGAGGGAGGGAGAGAGAGTGTGTGTGTGGGGTGTAAATCAGAGGAAAGGGAAATGTTGTGATTGATGAGCACTCTCCTCATTCCCAATTTAACCTTGCTCTGGGCTCTCATCTGCTGTGCTCCACTCCACACTATGCACTTCTTTATCACTTTTTTTTTTCTTTTTTCTTTTTTTCACAGACAATTCTCTCAATAACTCAATTTACCCCAATTTTCTATACATCATGTCTTGCTCTGCATTTTCTAAGAGAAGTTTTTTTTTTTTTTGTAAAATAGTTTTGGTTAATCTATATTAATTACTACTCCCTCCGTCCCATTAAAGTTGGCAACATTTCTATTTTGGGTGTCCCACTAAAGTTGGCCACTTTCTAAAAATGGCAAAAGTTTACTTTAATTAAGTCAACAATTACTCACTAATTCGGTCAACAATTGTAGGCCACTTTCTAAAAATGTTAAAATTACTTTAATTAAGTCAACAATTACTCACTAATTTGGTCAACAATTGTAGGCCACACTCTATTAAAACATATAACACTCAATTTCTTAATCTCCGTGCCGAAACGAATGTTGCCAACTTTAACGGGACGGAGGGAGTATAAAATAACTTTATACTATATTTATATGGTTTATCTGTTGTATTCTATTGTAATATGGTATATTGTATTTATATGTTATTATTATAAGATTTTCTCTTTATGCAATGCACACAAAATATTTAATACTCCCTCCGTCCACGAAAGAACTTCATATCTTTCCTTTTTGGGACGTCCACAAAAGAACTTCCTACCTATTTTTGGACTATACCCCACCACTTATAATCCTCTTACTTTTCACTTTTCACAACTCCCAATATTAATTATATCACTTTTTCACCACTCCTAATACACTCAACTACCTTTTATCCACTCTCAATACACTTAACAATATTTTTTCTTAAAACCCGTGTTACTCCCTCCTAGGAAGTTCTTTCATGGACGGAGGGAGTATTTATTTAACAAATTGTCTCCATTTATTTTACACCATAAATTTATTTTACACCTTATTCATATAGCGATCCTCATTCACTTTACACTCTAAACACATTTTTCTTAATTTTCGTGTTCAAAATAATTATGTAATTATAAGTGGAAATGAGGGAGTAATTAATTAATTTTATAAAAAAAATACATTGTTCTCACTTTTTAAAGAAAAATATGGTTCATATATATATATATATATATATTTGGGCTACCGTGACAATACCTCTTAAAATAAGAAATAAGAACTAGTAAAAATGTATAAATTTTATGTAGAACACGTATGAATTTGCTGCATAAAGGCATGAATTGCAAAAAATAAATTTTTGCTACCTTTGAAATTCGAACTCAAGACCATGAATTCATCCAACAGGATGATGAATCAACCGTAGATCTTGATAATCTAAGGACTAAAAATTATTCTTATTTTATATCTTAAAAGGTGTACTTATTTTAGCCCTCTCCTATATATATGTATACACACACACACACACACACACACTTCATCCTTTTGATTATTAGTGACATATATTTCATTTTGAGTTATCTCAGTACACATGGCTCAAACCATAAATAACAAAAATTATTCATTGAAAAATTGTGGACTTTAGTACTTCCTCCGTCACGGTCCAATAGTCTCATTTCATTTGGGCACAAAGATTAAGAAACTTGCTTTTTGAGTGTAAAAGTGAGTAAATGTGTATGTGACCACATTGATTGTAGTGTAAAATCATTACCAAAAATAGAAATAAGACTATTGCAGTGGAACGTCCCAAAAAAGAAAATGGGACTATTGGAGTGGAACGGAGGGAGTACTATTTTTAATCAATTTACGACTGTGTCTTAATTATTTTGCTAAAAAGCTTTGAGCTACTAATAATGAATGGAGGGTATACATTTTTTAAAATTTTAATTATACCTACAATATCCTTACTTACAAGATAGTTTAATGATTTGATATAAAATGTAAATGAGGTCTAGCTCAAGTGGTAAATGTGAGACACTCAAAGATTCTTTTTTGTGAGAAATATTGGGTTCAATCCTACGTGCGGGTAGCATTCTCACCTTTATATGGGTAGTGGTCTCGTTTACGTGCGTGTAGCATTCTCACCTTTATATGGGATGTGATCCCATTTATGTGCGGTTATTTTTCTACTTTTGTAGTTTTTTCACTTTTGTATGGATAGTATTCTCACCTTTGTATGAGTAGTGATCTATTTTTCTACTTTTGTAGTTTTCCCACTTTTGTATGGATAATATTCTCACCTTTGTATGGGTAATGGTCCAATATGCGTGCTATTAATTTTTCATTTTTGTGTAATTTAGAAGTATCGCCTATGTACGAATTCTTTATTTGATTATATATAGATACCTACTGTAATTCTTTAAAAAAGATATTTGATATAAAATAAGAATATTTTGGTATCCAAAATTCATTAAAATTGTGATAAGATGTCTACTTTTTACTATAAATATTTATTACTTTAATAGTTTTATGTGGGGCCGCCCATACTTTCCTACTGGTCTATGACAGATGACTATTAGTAAGGGTTTTTTTAAGGGTTAATAGCCAGAAAATACACGAACTTTTATCGGAATTGCATATTGCACACGACCTTCAAAAATAGCCCCATAATACACCACCTTTTATTTTAGTCGCAAATTGCACCTTTGAAGTACCCAATCGTGATGCAATTTGCGACTAAATTAAAAGGTAGTGTATTATGGGGCTATTTTTGAAGGTCGAGTGCAATATGCAATTTCGATGAAAGTTCGTGTATTTTCTGGCTATTAACCCTTTTTTTAATATTATTTTCATAAACGATAGCAATTAAATAAACTTGTTAGGAAGTTTAAAAAAGAATGTGAATATATATGATACACATTACACTACCCCTCTTAATTCATTGGTGATGTACATGAAATGGTTATAATATACTCCCTCCGTCCCTCCGTCCCATATGCTTAGGCTTATTTTTCTTGTTTGAATGTTCCATTTATATAGGCCTGTTTCTATAAAAAGTAATATTTTTTTACTTATTTACTATTATATTCCTATTTAATTTTTTAATTTACTCTCACTTTAATACATCATTAAATAATAAATATGGGCATACTAGGAAATTTACTTATATATTTTCATTTCCAATGATTTTTCTTAATGTTTGTGAAAATCTCAATCAACCCATCCATGTGGGACGGAAGGAGTAATTTTTTTTTGTGCATAGAACTTATGAATCATGCAGCTAAAATAATTTACAGATCATACTTTTGATACATAAAATAATCTTTTTCTAATTAGAAGATGAGGGTTGAGATTCATACTCTAATCACTCATCCATATAAAAGGGGAGGACTATCACTAAATTTATCCTTACATGTTTTACAAATTACATAGATGTGTCTTTTTATAATAATTGTAGATTACAAAAAAAAATAATAAAATGAAACTATTTCATAAATTCTTTATATATTCTAAAATGCTTAATATAGTTTATTTGTTCAATCTGTTCTACCATTTCCTCCCTTAAAACAATTGATAATTTCAATAAATTGCTATAGCATAACATAGCACATTTTTTTTACTGGAAGAAGTGAAACAGTAGGGTTTTAATTGTAGCTGAACCCTACTATTAACACAAGAGCTCATCATCATTTGGATTTTTCTCCAATGAATAAAAATATTATTACATTCGTCCAACAAAAATAGTCGTATAAGAGGATGACACTTGTTTTAATAAAAATAATTAAATAGATTGTGAGTGAAGAAAATGTTCCACTCAAAAGTTATTATTAATAATAATTAATTAATTATATTATGGCTGGAGAAAGGGATCCACTATACGGTAAAGTATTGTTTATAAATGGAACTAATTTTTTTAGACGTTCTAAAAGGACAAAAATTGATTATTTTTTGTGGACAGAAGAAGTACGTTATATTGAGAAGAAGCATTTTTATGTATTTTATTTGTTCAAGTTTATTGTATAATTTTTCCCTTAAAATAATTGACGGTTTATATAGTTTTGACAGAACCAAAAGGACAACATATTCTCAATATAGAAAAATTTCAGAGAAATGGGACACTATCAATTTCGAAAGCTATCTCTATCAACTGCTTTTTTTTTTTGTTAAAAACAAAAAATAATGTTCACATATAAAAGAGAAAGAAGAAAGAGTAGTTGATATATCCTAGTTTTGGAATATCCTAATGATCACTCAAATATTTTTTACAGTTGGGATATGTCTCCCTATTTTAGAATAATTACAAGCTTTCTAATTATGCAAATCTCTATCTTAGGCATCAAACAAAGTAAGTTTCATTTTTAGGCGTCAAGCATAAAAATACAAAGTCACTTTTTGCAAATATATGGTAAACTAACAAGAGTCATTTAGTCATCATCTTCCCAATGAATGATGTCAAAAGACATCTATTCTAAATTTCTTCGAAATATCCGATTACATTTGGGAAATGTCTCTAATATAATTTGTGTGCACTTTTTTTGGGTAGAAAAGAACTAATATTTTCAAAAAGTATGTTTTAAAATATATTTACATGTATATGGTTAATGATTTTTATGTAGTGGAGAAAGGTCCCACCAACATTGTATGAAATGCGTGATTGAGATAAAATAAATTAAAGGTGATTTTTCTGTAAATAAAAAGTATTTGTATGGATAAATGATACTCCCTCCGTCCCGTTAATGAAGTCCCCTTTCTTTTGGGCACGAGTATTTAGGAGAGTTAAAATGAATGTAAAAGTAGTAGGGACCACATAATTAGTACTTTATTTAATGTTATTTTATTTACTAATTCAATTAATGAGAAACGAATGGATGCTAGATCTGAAAAGCTGATGCCTCTCTCCCACGTCTCTCTCTGCGTAACCTAGTTCATGTCGTCAACGTGTGACGGCGCCGCCGCCGGTGCTCCGATGACCGGCAGTGCAGATCGTGCTGCACTTAACTTACCCAAGATCTCTTCGAACTTCGATTCTTCCAGGAAATTCCATTCGGCACCTAACTCTCCCGTCATGGCTTTGGGAAACAGCAGTTCTAATGCGCAAATTTTCAATGGAGGCACGTTTCATGGACACAGTAACGTTCATGAGGAAGTCGCCAATACTTTACAGGGAAACAAGAACCTTAACCCTACTCTTGGAGTTTCTAGGGTTTTGGATATTAACGCTAATCGGGTGCAACAAGACCACAAATCCTACGCTGATATGGTTGGGCCCAAAACCAAAAGAACGCCGGATGTTCTTGCTAATAAGTTTACCAGTATTCAGCCTGAACAAATTGGAGATTCTTATGCTATCTCTATTCCTTCGGATTTTTATAGAAAGCAAGTTGAGGAATTCAAGTTTGCCATTATTGGTCGATTACTTCTTCGAAAGGGAGATAAGCCACGACCGACGAGTGATTTGAAAACTGAACTTCAGCAAATGTGGAAGATTCGGAATGAATGGCAGGTTATCCCTATGAGTAAAGGTTTTTTTGTTATGAGATTTACGTCGGCGGAAGACAAGGCTTCAGCCAAAAAGCACACAATTTGGGAGCTGTCGACGGGCTCTCTACGTGTCCGAGAATGGGTTCGCAATTTTGATCCTTATAAAGAAGTCTCCTCTTTATGCCAAGTGTGGGTGCGGATATACTATCTACCGGTGGAGTATTGGCATCCAGAGGTCGTTACCGGAATATCAAGATTTATTGGTCTTCCAATTCGTGTGGATGGTGCTTCTACTAAAAGAGAGTTTGGACATTTTGCTAGAGTGCTTATCGAAATTGATTTATCGCTGCCTCTGCGTGACTCTATCATGGTTAACTGTGAAGATTACTCGTTTTATGTTGAGTTTAGCTATGAGCAACTCCCTTTATATTGCTCGCGATGCAGGTTAACTGGGCACTCGTTGGACAAGTGTAAACGTAGCGTCGAGCCTGCGAAAAGTAGCATCGAGCCTGATAATACGAAACCTAAGAAAGCTGCTCAAGAATTCGTTCCTATTGTGAGGAGAGGAAAGGAGTTGGCGAATGGAGAGAATGCTAAAGAGTCTCCTCGAAGGGAATTAGGACAGGGAAGTGGACAAAACTTGATACAGAAGAAAAGTGCCAAGGCTATTGGGGAGGTAAGAGACGAGTCACCAACTTTGGGCAATCAATTTGCTGCACTTGTGGATGAAGAACCTTTGGAAAAGAGAAGGCAGCAGTCCACTGAGAAGGGGCCGGAGCAAACAAAACATTTCATCGAACAGGAGACGGGCAATAACTCTCAGGTGATGCAAAGCTATTCTTCTCCGATGAGAGATTCTGGACAGACGGGAATTCAGCAGAAGCAACAAGTCATTGTTGTTCAGGAGACTGATCAGCACGACACTGGTCTCAGGAGTCGAGCTCAGGAGTCAGAGCGTCGGGATTTTTTCATCGAGCAGGTGGAGTGCACCGATATGCTGAAAAATCTGGATACAAATTATGGACCAGATTTGTTGAGCTCGGTTTCTCCTCATTCACGAAAGCAATTGGATCCACAGAGTCAGCAGGAGGAGGAGTTTGAAGAGGAAATTATCGCTGATAAGATGTCTAATGAGAGCTTGGCGGAGCCGGCGCAGGAGATGGTTACACCTTCTTCTAAGGTTGATTCAAAACAGGTTTATGGGGAAAATTCTATGTCTATTATTCAGGAACAGCAGACTCATAAGGTGGAGAAAGACATGAAGATTCAGAGGGTGGCCGAGTCTTCTCAAAATCCGGTGAAGAAGCGAGGCAGACCGCCGAAGCAAAATTCTGAGCAGATGGTGCGCAAGGTTATTTTCCATCCAGAAAATACTATCAAGGGAAGACTTAGAAAGAATGATACGATGAAGACGGCATCCAATATGAGATCGGAACAGATGATCCATGATCGTATGAAGGCGGCTTTGGACTCTGGCCAAAGTCCACGTGATTTTCAGATTGACTCGCATGCGTCGGCAAGTGCTAGAATGATGAGCAATGTAGCATCGGGTAGATGGAGTGACGAAGTGGAGATGGGGTCTGCCCATGCCACGCAATCCAATCATTTGTGATGAATTTTCTAGTTTGGAATGTCCGTGGTCTCACGGAAGAATCCAAACTTATTTTGAAGGAGCATTGTGCTTCTTTTTCTCCGATTGTTGTGGGCATTCTGGAGCCTAAGTCTAATTTTGATGATTTTCCTGCGAGTTTCTGGAGATCTATTAATTTGATGGCTTGCCATCAAAATGTTAGAGATCATATGCGCTCTAATATTTGGGTCTTTACTCACCCTTCTATCAATTCTCAGGTTATTTTGTCTTCGGATCAAGTGGTTATCGTGAGTTGCATCTGGATGCATTATTGTTTCAAGATTGCTATCATTCATGGTTCTAATTGTCATATTGCTCGACGTCGTCTCTGGTTGGATCTCCTTGATCATGTTGATGGTCAGACTATTTTCATGGGTGATTTTAATGCTATTAAAGGTGCACATGAACGTATTAGTACCTGTTTGCCCAATACTGCTGCCTGCCAGGAGTTTCGGGATTTTATTACGGCCACAGGTTTTATTGAACCTCCGACTACTGGTTTGCGTTTCACTTGGTCTGGTCGGCGTTTTATGCCTTCTCACGTTGAGTCTATTTTGGATAGAGCTATCATTTCTGATTCCTTTGTTGAGCTGTGGAACAATGTCTCTTCGCATGCTCTCCCTAGAGTTTCCTCGGACCATTCACCGCTACTTCTTATGTGTCGTCATTCTTCTCAGGCGAAACATAAATTCTTTAAGTTTCTCCACATGTGGGTTGAGCACCCGGATTTTGAGAAGATGGTGGAGAATTCTTGGAACGGACAGGTTGATGCCAGCTGCCCTATTTACAAAGTCATGGTTAAGCTCAAGAGGTTGCGTAAAGAGCTCCGGATTTGGAACAGAACAGTTTTCGGTAATGTGGATCAGTTCATCTCAGACTCACAGCAGGAACTCCTTGAGATTCAGTCGTTGGTTGCTCAACAGGGGTATACTGATAGCCTTTTTAACGCTGAGATTCTCGCTCAAGCTAAAATTAATGTGGCACTGAGTCGTAAAAGCAGTTTACTTAGGCAGAAAAGTAGGGTCTCGTGGTTGAGAGATGGGGACAGGAATACTGCTTTTTTCCACGCCATGTTGAAGTATAAGAGGCGTCCGCATATCATCCCTCATTTGGAGATTCAGGGCAACATGGTTTATGATCAGGATGAGATTGGTGCTCATATTGTGGATTTCTTCTCTACGTTATTTGCCGAGGATAATTTGGAGGAGGTTGATATTACGGCGATTGAGGCTACTATTGATCATGTGGTTTCTCCTTCTCAGAATGACATGCTTACGAGAATCCCAGAGAATGAGGAGATTACTGCTGCGGTGTTTGACATGGACCCTCATAGTGCAGCGGGTCCGGATGGTTTCTCTGGTAAGTTCTATCAAACTTGTTGGCCTATCATCAAGGCGGATGTTTGGAATGCTGTACGTGCTTTTTTCTTGCGTTCTTATCTGCCTAGTGGGTGCAACTCCAATACTTTGGTTTTGATTCCTAAAAAAGATGTGGTGAACGCGGTGACGGATCTTAGGCCGATTGTTCTCTCTAATTTTTTATTCAAGATTATTTCCAAAGTCCTTGCCAAGCGACTTAGCTTGGTTGCGATGAGTTGTGTGTCTGCTAATCAATTTGGGTTCATTAGCGGCAGGTCGATCCATGATTGCATCATGTTAGGCTCTGAAGGCGTGAATTGCATGAAACGTAGTAATGGCGGTATCAATATGGCGTGCAAAATTGACATTAAAAAGGCGTTTGATACGCTGCGTTGGGATTTCTTGCTCAAAGTTTTGCGGGTCGCTGGTTATGCTGATAGATTTATGCAGTGGATTTCTATCATTCTACGCTCTGCTCGTTTATCGATACTTTATAATGGTCAGCTGCACGGGTATTTTGAGTGCACTCGTGGCGTTCGCCAGGGTGATCCTCTGTCTCCCATTTTATTTGGTATCGCGGAAGATGTGTTGAGTGCTCTTTTTAAGAATTGCGTGGCGTCGGGGCATCTTGATCCAATGAGGATGAATCGGCAAACTTCATTTGCGACACACTTACTTTATGCTGATGACATTTTGGTTTTTTGTAGAGCCACGGAGGCCAATGCGAGGACCATTCTCCATATTTTGAATTTCTATGGCTCGCTTTCTGGCCAAATTTGTTCGATGGAGAAGTCTCATATCTTCTTTGGGGATAAGGTCCAGAACAGTTTACGTCGCTCCATCAAGAGTATTTTGAAGTTCAGACAGGGGACTTTGCCTTTTGTTTATCTTGGGGTCCCGATCTTTGTGGGCGCTATTAAGGCTATTTACTTGAGAGCTATTCATGATCGCATTCTTCTCAAATTTGCTCGTTGGAAAGGCATGCATCTTTCTATGGCGGGGCGCATTTGTCTGGTCAAATCGGTCATTCAAAGCTCTATTACTCATTCGATGATGGTTTATCGTTGGCCTAAGAATTTGCTTAAAGAGCTTGACCGTAAATGTCGTAATTTTATTTGGACTGGCGATGTCATGAAAAAACCCAATTGCTCAGTTAACTGGGATCGTATTTGTGCTATTAAGGAAGAAGGTGGGTTGGGCCTTCGTTCGTTTTCATTGATGAATAAGTGTTTTCTCATGAATATGGCTTGGAAGGTCATTTGTGGGCAGAATTTTGGCCACCGTATTATCAAGTCTCGTTATTTGAGTGTCTTTTGTACGGCTAACAATGTGGTTGCTTCTTCTATTTGGTCTGGTTTGCGCCCGGAGATTCAGGGTTTGGTTGACGACTCTTATAGCTACATTGGTAATGGTTCTTCGATTAATTTCTGGAGAGACGATTGGCTTGGCTATAAACTGGCGGATAGATGTCGCGTTCCGTTCTATGTCTTGGACTATTTAAGCTGCTCGGTGGCTGATTATTTCTATGACGGCATCTGGCATTTCACTCAGGACTTTATTAATAATTATCCAGAGATTGTTTGCGACATTTTGCTTCTTCCTATTGGATCGGACTCTGACACTCGTTTCTGGAAGCCTTCGGTGCATGGTCAGGTAACTGCTGCCCTCGCTTTTGCACAGCACTGTCATCGTTTTCCCAAAGTTTTGTGGGGCTCTTGGATTTGGGAAAACTATATTCCTATTAGGCGATCTCTTGTTTGCTGGCGGCTGCTGCATAATCGCATGCCAACGCTCGATCGTTTGCGGAGGCAAGGGCTTATTGCTCCTTCCTATTGTTGTTTTTGTTTTGGGGCAGAGGAGACTGCTGATCATATCTTCTGGCAATGCAGTGGTATTAAGCCTATATGGCGTGAGTTTTTAAAGTGGTTTAATGTTGAGGATTTCTCTTATGATATTCATAGTTTTCTTGTGGCTGCTTGGAACCGTGACACAAGTTCTCAGGTGCGGACTTTCTGGAAAGTTGGCATTATCACCCTTATCTGGGCGATCTGGACTCTTCGTAACGATTGTATTTTCAAAGACAAAGTTTTCTATGCCAAGCATCTTCTTCAGATGGTGCGCGTTGCTTTCAAAGAGGTTGACGGTAGCTTTATCAAAATTGGTCATATGAGCAACACTTGGTCGGATTATTTGATTCTTCGAGCTATTGATGTCACCACCAGGGCTGCTCCTCCTCCTGTCATGATTAATGTTTACTGGTGGCCCCCTGTTTCGCACTGGATGAAAGTTAATACAGATGGCTCTGCTCTGGGAGCTCCGGGAAAGATTGCTGCTGGCGGTGTTTTTAGAGATAAGTTCGGTTGGGTTCGTGGCTGTTTTCATTATGATGGTGGTATTGGCTTTGCGTTTGAAGCTGAGCTTCTCGCGGTTATCATGGCAATTCAAATTGCCCATAGTCGCGGTTGGTTCGATCTTTGGGTGGAGTCTGACTCCACTTATATTGTCAATCTCCTTCATACTCGTTCTAGTCTTGTTCCTTGGAGATTTGTTGCTTCTTGGAAAAAGATTCTTGTGCTTCTTCAAGATTTTAATATTCAGGTTTCTCATATTTATCGTGAGGGTAACGTTCCAGCTGATATTATGGCAAGTGAGAATATGACGGAGGGTTGGTGGCCGCATGAAGTTGAGGAGATTAAGAAGGCGGTTAGACTGGATATGGCTACTCATAGCCACGTTAGATTGAAAGCGAGATGATTCTTTGCTTGGTGGTTGGGTTTGGAGCGTCGCTCGGGCTTTTTTACAGCTGTTGGGTGCGCTCACAGTTGGGGTTTGAGTGGTCGGGCTCTGCTGGGTGCTCGGCGATGGAGTTTCTTTTCCATTGGCTTCGAGCCTTTTATGTTGCTTCTGGCAGATTGGTCATTGAGGTGCTGGAAGCTTGGCGACTTTTGCCTATTTATGATTTGCTTTTCTGGTTTTTTGTTTTGAATTTTTTGTGGATTTTCGAGCAGTGGAATGGCCGGGATTACTTAGGGGCGATGGTTAGGCCGGAGCTCCTGAAGTTTTTCCACATTCTATCTGTTCCTTCTGGCTTTTCTCTTTGTGATAGACGAGCACTCTTTTTCCTCCTTAAGGTTTTTCCCAATGGGTTTTCCTTAATGAGGTTTTAATGAGGCTCGGCCCTTAGTCAGCTTTCTCTGTGCTTTCAAGGGTTGTTTGGTTTTCCTTTTCTTTTTTTATATAATCGCATTTTAATAATAAATTTACTAATTCAATTAACTAATACAACAAGGAATATAGCAAAATTAAAAAACTGGAAATTAATCAAAATCATTTCCGGTGGTTT